>NC_140749.1:51277500-51587500 GCF_051527215.1 Medicago sativa
ATGTTAGTGACGACAGCTGCGGTGGTCCCATTATTAATGTATGAGGTGGACCAGATTGTACGGTTGAAATCTAAAGATAAATAACATTCGGACGCGCGCCTAAAGAATTCTGGTATAATTATTAAGATATGTAGGCCAAGTGGGAGATTGTTGGAATATTTTATTATTTAATAATATTCCAATAACATTATGTGGGCAAATATCGTAATAATAATTATATTAGTTATTTATCAATTTAGAGCCTTAATTGATTAGTGATCAAATTAAGTAATAAGGCTAATTAGATTTCTATTTTGGATAATTAATTATTTAATTAGTTGATATGGACTCAATGAGTGGATGTCCGGATGACCCATTAACGGAATAATGGGAAACCCTAATGGCCATCCAATATAAAAGAGGCTATGGTCCCCAATACACCGTACACGGCGAACTCTCTCTTCTCCCCATCTGAAGAGAACTTGAGGCATAAAGGTACCGGTTGAGGAAGAACCAAATCAGCCGCCGCTAACCTTGCTGTTTGTTTCAGATCACCTTCTCTCTTTACCGTTGTTGTTGAGAGGGCTGCCATGAAAGCTTTATCCAAGTATTCCTAATACCCTAATTCTTAATAGTTCTTAATATCCTTGATAAATCAAACATGTCGTAGATCCGATCATAATCATGTTTAATGTTTTGTTTGCTTCCGCTATTGATTCGTAACTGTTGAACATGTTTTATGAAATCTCTTTATATTAAGACCTAAATTTCCAACAAGGTGGACATCCGCCGCTGCCCTCCATCGCAGTCCATTCCTCTTCCATAATCAGTTGTATATTATACTAATAATAATCGTATAGATTTTTCTCAATATAAGTCACATGCTCAGTATACAATTTAATTAACCTAAGCAAAAATAAAATAAAATAATCACACATTGGATTATTATAAATCAACATACATAAATTCAAACTCGTAAATGATGTAAGAGAAACTTACTTTCAAAAAGTTGGAACTAAGCTTTCAACATAATTGTTGGCATCGTTCCAATATTTATCAACGGTAGTTCTATTATCGGCTGTAGTTCTACTTGCAATAATTTATGTTATCTTTGCTCTATTATCTCTCCTGTTATAGAGAATTGTTTGGGATTCTAGAAAGAAATAATATTTGCTCTTAAGTAACAGTGAATCACCAACCTCAGAAAGAAATAATGGCACCAATTGAAAACAACTATCACTAAAGTCATCATAATCTATTAGAAGATTATGGTAACTAATTTTAAGCAATTGAGTCAAGAATCTTCAACCCCAAATTTCTTCATTTGCCATATAACAAGATCAGTTTCATCATTTTGGGTGAAAGCTAGGAGGCTAGGAGGCTTGACATTTATCATTTTGGGTCAAAGCAAAGTTAAGAGAAAACACTAAATAACGATTATAAAATTATTCGTATAAATTTGACGACAAATTTTGTCGTGCATTTCATCATTTCCCTTAAAGATTATAAATAAATAAAGTATCTACAAATATAAAGAGACGATTACAGTTAAATCAAACTCACCTTGTAAAACCGAAATTTTTGAACTTGCAGTCCGCACACCTGAATATGTAAAGTTCATTTCTTATATATGATTTTTTTTTTGCGCGAAAAAGAGAAGTAGAATGATAAACTTCACACATATATAAAATTGGATATTTTCACTGAAAGTGGATAGGTAAGTGATATCATTTATTTTTAAGAGACAAGTTCACCTAAAGTGAGCTCAAGAATTTTTTCTTGCTTGATTAAGTTTAGTAGCAAATGATAAACTAAATTTATATGAAATATGTGTTGCAATGTTCAAAGTAAAAGTAACTGCCATGGAAGAAGAGGGAAAAAGCTCAAGAATTTCACGTGTGCTCGGCGATTACGGATTCGTAGGAAATGGAATCGCCGAGGAGAGATTCACGGGAGCCACTTTGCTCCGAGCACCCCTGGGGGGTGGGGGTGTGTTACGAGTAATTTACGAAATGCAGGTTTTTGAGCTTTGTTTTGTATCGGACCTAAGTAAATGGGGCTAAATCATTTTCTCAGACTATAACACATTCTATATTGAAAATTATTAAATAAACTTAAGGTGGTGTATTGAATTAGGATTTTAAAGGACAATTTTTGTTTAGTAAAGTCTCAAGAATTTTAATGACTTTCATGATTTCAAAAGACTATCAAGATTTACAATTTGGATTTCAATGGATTTATATGATAAGATTTTAAAGGATTTGAAATGATTTTATGAATTTATAGGATTTCAGAAGATTTTATGAATTTTAAGGACTCATTGAAAGGAAATGATTACAACACACTTTATCATAATATTCTCAATACAGACTCTTATTTTTTTTATGAGGGATAGAGAGGGAGAAGAGAGGAGAGAGAGAGAGACAGAGAGAGACAGAGAGAGAGAGAGAGAGAGAGAGAGAGGGAGGGAGAGAGAGAGAGGGGGAGAGAGTGAGAGAGAGAGAGAGATAGATGAGAGAGATAGTAAAATTTTAAAAGAAAAACAATCCTAAAAAATCTCATGTTTTCATGAAAAACTTTTCCATGCTAAAATCCCACCAAATCCATCAAAATCTATTTTATTAAACAATCCTTCGAAATTTAATTGATTTTGAATACCACGATACTTGTTTAAGTGATGAAAAATATTGATTGAATACCACAATACTTTTTCATATAAAAAAATCTTTTAAAATCCATTGAAATCCTGATCCAATACCCCTTAATTGTTTTCGAAAATAATTACAAATAATTTTTTAGAAACAAAATAAATACTAATTATGACTACTTTAAAAAATGTTAACCTAGATGGAAATTATATTTCTTTCTTAATTTTTTTACAAGTATATTTCTTTCTTAATTATTACAACAAAATCTAGTAAAATTCTAAATTTATAACGAGATATATAAAAATGTATGGGTAAGTGCAGTTTTGCCCCCCCCCCCCCCCCCCCCATTTTGACTCAAACTGGATTTTACCCCTTCTATTTTAAAACTCGGAATTTCACCCCCCCTGTTTTACATTTTCCAGGATTTTACCCCCTAATCAAATTTAAACTCATTTATGTTGATGTGGTATTGCTATGTGGATTTTAAAATATTATCTACCTAATTAATTATTTTTTTTAAATTGCAAAATTTTGAATATCTTTTTTTTAAAAAATGGAAAAAAAAAACTAAAAAAAATACCATAAAATGGAGAAAAAATTCGTAAAAAGCAGGAATTTTAAAGCCGATAATTATAAATCAGAAGGAAAAAAAAAAGATGAAAAAAAAAGCAGTAAAATGCACAAATCTTCGGAAACAGGAAACAAAGTGACACTATTCAATTGGAACAGACACGATGGAGGGTTACCAAAACCCTAAACGAATCGCCCCCAAAAAAAACCCTCAACGAAACTGACACGATGGAGGCGGAGGCGCAATCGCCCCTCTGGGAAGCAGTTCGAGCAATGGCTTCCCTCACATCCGATTTTACGCCAGCTCAGATAAAGGCGGCTAATTTGTCTCATCTTACAGAAGATCAGATAACATCTTTAACTATTACCGCGACCGCTCATGATGCCGCCGTTGAGGCTTCGAAAGCAGCGATCAAGGCCGCCGAGGACGTCGATGAGGCAAGGCGTTTAGCTGCACGTGAGAAAAGGACTGCAGATCTACACCAACTAGATTACGAAAATGCCATAAATGATGGTAAAAATCGGAGGCTATGGCTGCTGAAAAAAAATGCAAATTTGGCCACTAAGAAGGCAAAGGCTGCAGAAGATGCGGCCTATAAGGCTATGGAAGTGGCGACTAATGCCGTCGGAGTTGCCTTGGAAGCAATTGCAAAAGCCAATCAAGCGGAGTTAGATAATGCTAAGGTTGTCCTCAAAGCAGATCTTAGTGCTGAAGTTGCCAGGACCGTCCGTTTGTTCGGATCTGGTTTGATTCAAGAAAGAACCCTTCAGAACAAAAATTTTTCCTCTGAATACAGATTCTCTTGCTATTCCATTTTAAGTAAGTTTATAGTAACCCTAAAAGATACAAAATCTTTGGATTTATTTGTTTCTCCAAAAAGGGAAGAGATGGTGGAGTTATGTACTAGCCTGAAGGGTTTTGGGTTTAATGGTAATTGGGTGAGGCATGTCCGGAAGGCGTTAAGCGATGATTCTAATCTCCTCCTTTACTTCAACGAAGTTAAAAAGGTTAAGGAGAGCTTAGATGAGGATATATCCAAAACCGAGGTATTGAATGATGATCGTACAGGCAAACTGTTGAATTATGTAAATGGGATTTTGTCTGCTCTTGTAAGTCGCTTTCCGACATATTCCAAGGTCGACCTTCCCAACCCACCGGTCTACGCTAACCCTCCCAACTCACAAGCCAATCCACCAGATACATGATAAGGTTTTTTTACTTTTCTTTACTTCTTATTTTCTATTTATTTTGTATTACAGTTTAATTTAGATTGCAATTGATGATGTTGGTCTGTTTTTTCTTTCAATGGCGCTCTACATGAACCACAAAATAAGTTTCAAATTTTGAAAATCTGTGTCTATTATTGTGTGGATCCAATTTCTGTTGTAATTGATAGATTATTTTGTTAATAATTTGAATCGAGCAATCTTTCTCTTCAATGGTTGTCGGTAACCGTAATATTGAGAAATATAAAGTTTTATCTGATCTTCTCTAATTCTGTTGAATTCAGTTGATGATTAATCATGTGCAAAATTTCAAGTTTGAATCTTGAGTGGAGAACATGTCGTTACAAATTCAAAACCGTATGAATTATATTTTGACAATACTTACAATATTGAAAACCAATTTATTTTGCTGAAAAAATGTTTGCCATGTTTAGTTTTGTTCTTGAACTATGGAGGTCATTTTGCTGGTCAAAAACTTAGAAAAAACGTGTTTCTTTCATATGATCATATATTTGTCATTTTACAAACCAGACTCTATTTCCTCAAAACACGAGTAAAACGAAAAATCAAAGCTTGCTTATAATCCACGTTTCATTCCCATCAGGTTTGTACGTGACTTTTGTTTGGTATTTACCAACAAGTAGCTTTTGTAATTTAAGATTGTCTTGAACATATAATTTTAATTTTGACATTGTATATGAACTGTGATGTTTGATATTTGACTATTAGTGCATTTCATATTTATTTCAATATTTGAAGTCTCCTTAAAAAACCAAAAATCAATTCAATTCAGTGGATCATATGATTTGTTTCTAATGGATGGTCACAAAATAAAACTGAAGGAAATCATATCATATTATTTTAACCGAAGGAAACCACGTTTCATTTGAAGTCTTTACCATCTACTTCTATTGCATTCTATGTATGTTTGCCATGATTTGGTTCAAAATTCAAAGGGTAATTTTTGCAAAATTATGATAGCTAGTTGTGCTTCCATGGATCCAAACATGCACCTGGACACTCTACCACTGTCACCAAACACCCTCCATCTACTTCTATCACATTAAAAATTAAAAAATTATCAACATATTTGTTTCCCCGTCATTTCTAAACATATTGAAATTAATACAATCATATACACACAAAACAGTAAAAAAGAAACTGCATTCAAACATGTCCTGCTTGAATTCCTACACATGTTTTATCTTTGAATGTTCGACTTGTAAACGTTAACCAATTAATCCAATGTCCACAATGCGGTGAACATGCTTCTCAAATAAGATTATCTCCAATTGAACGAGAGATGTAAATTCACAGAATAAAGAGTAAACGCAGAGTAGTATTACTACAAATACAAATAAATATGCAATACTTCATAGAGTAATGCTAGGGACAATCGCTCTCTCACTCTCTCTTAACCACACTTTGTACAATGTCAAACACTAGGGGTGGCAAAATGGATGGATTGGATGGATATGGATTTGGATCCTAATGGATGGATCAAAAAAATTCATTAGTCCATTAAAATCCACCAATTTTTTTTTTTGAAAAAAAACCATCCAATCCATCCATTAGGTTTTATGTCCATCCATTATTAAATTTAAATGGATGAATTATCCATCCGATCCATTAAATAAAATGTATTATTTATTTTTTAAATTTGTTTTACATAATTTTTTAGATAATTAATTGGTTTTACATAATTATTTTGGCTTTAAAGTTTAACTTATAAAAAAACTAGCTGGATATTAAGATTTTCTTAAAGCATAACTGCACATAAAAAATTATGTAGCAAAATATTAAAGCATCTTCGATGCTGATCTGAAATTCTTTAAAAGGTAAAATCTTGAAGACCCAGAATAAAAAACATCTACTATACAAAACTTAAAAGGTATAACATATTCTAGTTCTGTCCTCTCATCCCATGTTGTTGGAAATGGTACGGATCAGTCAAATTACGGTTCACTATCATAAACTCTCTCCCAAGTCCATTTCTCTCTTTCTTAATGAGAGGTGGACATATAAAAACCTTAAAATCTTTCATGTTCTTGGGAAAAAAGAGATAATCCAAATTCTGTCCACAATCATGTTATACAGTGCAAACGTTACAAGGAAACAACTATCCCAACATGCTCATACAATTGTATATTATACTAATAATAATCGTATAGATTTTTCTCAATATAAGCCACATGCTCAGTATACAATTTAATTAACCTAAGCAATAATAAAATAAAATAATCACACATTGGATTATTATAAAAGAACATACATAAATTCAAACTCGTAAATTATGCAAGAGAAACTTACTTTCAAAAAGTTGGAACTAAGATTTCAACATAATTGTTGGCATCGTTCCAATATTTATCAACGATAGTTCTATTATCCGCAGTAGTTCAACTTGAAATAATTTCTGTTATCTTTGCTCTATTATCTCTCCTGTTATAGAGAATTATTTGGGATTCTAGAAAGAAATAATATTTGCTCTTAATCTTAAGTAACAGTGAATCACCATCCTCAGAAAGAAATAATGTCACCAATTGAAAACAACTATCACTAAAGTCATCATAATCTATTAGAAGATCATGGTAACTAATTTTAAGCAATTGAGTCCAAGAATCTTCAACCTCAAATTTCTTCATTTGCCATATAACAAGATACAAAGGCAGCCTCCCAACACACCAATAGTTGGCGCGTTGAGTGGCACTTCATCAAAACCACAGGGCATCGTGTATTGATTGTATGTCTCAGTCCCCAAATCAAGAGAAACAATAGTAAATTGTTCAACAGTAGTTTCCTTAAAATTATAAAAAAGGGTATTGTTGTTGCGAATAGCCAACCAGTTGAGAGTGCCACTCAAATACACGTACTTACAATCATCTTCACAGAGCGGAACAACAGGAAAACTTTCAATATTTCTCCAAACAAGACGACAACCCAAGTTGAGAACTCTGACCTCTGGTTGTTGATTAATAATACAGATAGCCACCAATTTATAAGTTCCGGTTGAATTATCATATCCAAGGGCAAAGTGGGAAATGTCACTATGGTGAAAATACCTCATTTCAAATGAAGTCCTGGTGGCTGGGTTCCAAACAAAAAGTCAGTACTCAAAATCCTCCTCATTACTTTCAAAATCAACATTCAAAAGAAGCAATCCATTACAGGAACCAACTATATTAGAGTAGTTTCGAGTTATTGCTGGGTTTTTCAAATGATAAGAATGGGAATCGTAACGATAGGGTGTCTAACGACCCTGTATTCCTCTTCATTTCCCCAAATATAGTTTTTGTGCTTCGTGATTATTGTTAAAAGTGAAGAGTTTCGTGTTTGTGATTGTGATTTTTCGAGGTGCAATTTCACAAAAATGGGATCGGAAATTAAGGCTTTCCACGATTTACTTACACACCTGAATCGGACAAGAGATTTCACTGGAAGAAACGAAAATACCTCAGCGATGAGATCCTCGGTTAGAACCGCCGGTGACGTAGTCATTGTGATAGTTGGTGGTGACGGAGGTGATGGTTTGAGTACTGAGTTGTGAAA
The DNA here is from genome assembly GCF_051527215.1 of Medicago sativa. Taxonomy (NCBI): domain Eukaryota; kingdom Viridiplantae; phylum Streptophyta; class Magnoliopsida; order Fabales; family Fabaceae; genus Medicago; species Medicago sativa. Next base: position 51,285,471 of record NC_140749.1, read on the forward strand.
TACGATGGTGGGAAGAGTAATGGTGGGAAGAGAAAGAAAAAAGATAGAGAAAAAAAAAAAAAAAAGAAGAGTAGTGCTATTTATAGCGAAAACATATATCCCAATCTTTCTCGAAGAGTCATGGATCTATTTTCTAAAAGAGCGTTATTATTAGTAAAAAGATAAGTTGCCAACTTGCCATGAGTTCATAAGACCGAAGACTCTAAAAAAATAAGAATGGAATAAAACCCGATTCATCCAATCCATATGTTGGAGTATGAGTAAGTTCAAAAGGCATAACTGGAATTACATAATGCCCGTAGCATGTAAAAAAGAGTTGTCGTTAATGTAAGATTGCTCTTAATCTTCAATTGGTGATTCCAAAACCGCAAATTAAATTAATCTTAGAAAAATACTAAATTCTTTGGAGTTGATCAAACAATTCATCAATGCTCGGTAAATTATATTTATTCTTTACTATCACCTTGTTCAACTATTTATTGTCTATACTACACATAATCATATGGATCCATCTTTCTTCTTTTCAAATAATATCAATGTTCCTCAAGAAAGATAACTTGGGCCGAATGAAACTCTTATCGATAAGATTTGTAACGGTACAATTTGATTGGTAGTGACGGTGGTGATGCGTTTGAAACGGCGGAGATGGTTGTGAGTACAGAAAGGTGAAATAGGATAATGATATTTATTTCTTTCTTTAGAAATTTTAAGGGTAATAATCACTTTGATTCCGGCAGTTAAATATATACATTTTTTTTTTATGTTCATTGAATAATTAATAATATTTGGTCTTCATCAGATACATTAATTATTAAATGAACCTAAAAAAAATCTTTTCTTATATTTGAATCCATATAAAGTAGTGATAATACGACTAATCTGAAGCCGAACAAACCCCGTAACAACAAGAGAACTATTAATAATGTGTTTGTATACTACTTTAATCCAAAAAAAAAATTGTCTCTAATAATGTGTTTGTATACTACTTTAATCAAATTTTTTTTTTGTCTCTAGATGTTACCTTGTCATATGATCATATGATTGAAAAAAACATGTTTCTTTCTTATTTCTTATGATCGTATGATTGTTACTTTGACATTTTCAAACCAAATCAAGCAAAACACCAATAACACTAAAAATCAAATAACTCATTTAGGTTGGCTGGTAGTATCAATTTAGATCTGAAAGTGTGTTCCTCTATAAAATTTGATTCTCCCCATGTTAACTTGGGTGGACTAATTTAACTTCTTAAAAATAAAAAAAAAACTAAAAATCAAACTTCCGCGTTCATTTCCATTTCCCATTGGGTTTGTATGTGACTAAAAGTCATTTTCCGTGAAAGTAACTCTTCCTAAACATCACAATTTGTATACAACTTTCGCGGTTCAAACATCATCTATCATTGCTATTGTTGCTACCATCTTTCACCATAATAGTCTAGCACCCTCCCCATAAAATTTCTCCTCTTAGCCATCTACTTCTATTACATTTTATGCATGCTTTCCGTGATTTTGCTGAAGTTGAAACTTTTTGTAAAACCATGATAGCTTACCATTACTCACCATGGATCCAAAACATGCACCCTGACACTCTACCATTGTCATCAAACATCCTCCACTATCAAACATGTCCCGCTCGGACTCTTGCATGTGCTCTATCTTTGAATGTTGGACTTTTAAATGTGTACTAATTAATCCAATGTCCACCACGTGGTGAACATGTTTTTCGAATAAGATTATCTCCAATTGGACGAGAGATGTATCGTGCTTAAAATGGATACTTAACCTGTTTACAAGCTGTATTGTGCTTAGAAGAAGTGTTATGTTTTCAGCTTTTGTTATACCCTTGCTATAGTAGCAGCCTCATCATAGACAGATGAGACACAGCATTCCATTCTTCCAAGTTTGATCATTGATTAGATGAAGGTATATATATTATATGAGGATGAGCTTGAACAACTGCATTGATTACCAATTTCTAATACCACCCCAAGGACTGAAAAAAAGGCATACAATTTTAGATAATGCACACAAAAGTAAAGGAACTATAGTTCAAATATGATAATTAATGTAACTGGGTTACTGATACAAGAAATCATGGAGGCAGAGTAGAGCCAACTTGAACTCAATTTAATATAAATAAAATAACCTTCTAGCAGTCCATTTAATAGGGAATTAAATCATCTTCTATTGTGTTCATTCAATAGTTTCACTCTACTCCATTATTGTGTAATAAACAAGGCCAAAGCACAATTTTCTTCCTTGGTTCAGAAGTCTTAATTCCATCTACTGTAAAAGCTCCATCTCAAAAATCTTGTATAGGATAGAATCTATATTCTCAAGCATAAAGTTGAGTAAAAAAAAGTACTCTCGTCGTAAGTACTTCCAAGGCTTCAGACAGAGCATACCTAACAGAGTTAAACACTACTTCCATTTATTCAGAATATTTTTTTAAAAAAAGCAAAATTTATTAAAAGGAGTCTAATCCCGGCACAAGGAGTGTAAAAGCCGCAATAAAGCGAACAAGTACATAAGTTTAAAGCACTGCAAATAAAATAGCAAGACAAATCTATTATCTATACCACGACAACTCACTAAAAGGATTACCAATACAATTGATCCTGCCACTAGCAGCCCACCAGATACAAAGTTGTTAATGCTAAAAAACAAAAGAGAGTGATGCATGAAAGCTACTTCTAATCCGGCAGAACCGACAACAGAAATGATAAGGCAACTGGATTGCAAAACTCCAATGTAGCTCACAAAAACTGAACCGATTGACACACCCAACATTCCAAAGCAACAAAACTGAAATACGAAGCGTGAAGAAGACTCATTAACGGAAATGTGGGCAGATCTGATAGAATCCAAATTCCAAATGCCGCCAATTTATGGAATAGCAAACAACTCACCAATAATTTGTCATGCCAGAACTCTTCTGATAACCCTAAGACCCACTAATGTGCAGTCCACTAGCAAAGCACTCAATTTCTCACTTTCTTAACAGGAGGTTGATATCTAAAAACCTTAAAATCTCCGATCGTGATTGTGTGTAACTACCATAACAAAAAAAAAAAAAAAATGTTTTTCTATCTTTAAAAATGAAACTGTCATGTTCTTGTGAAAAAAGAGATAATACAAACTTTGTCCAGAAATGATGTCATACCGTGCAAAAGTTACCACGAAACAGATATCCCAACATGTTCGTATAGTTATATATACTAATAATCATATATAAATAATCATATAGATTTTTTCAATATAAGCCACATGCTGTATATAATTAAATTAGCCTAAGCAATAATGAAATAGAATATTCACACAGTCGATTCTTATAAAACAACATATACAGATGAACAAAAATTTAAACACGTAACTTAGTTTCAAAATGTTGGAACTAAGCTTTCAACATAATCTATGGCATCGTCCCAATATGTATTTTCTCTAGTTCTATTATCGGTAACAGGTCTCCCTACAATAATTTCTGTTCGCTTACTTCTGTTATCTCTCCTATTATAGAGAATCGCTTCAGATTCTTCAATGCTCTCAAGTAGAAGGGTATCACCATCGTCAGAAAGAAATAATGGCACCAATTGAAATTGAAAATACCTTTCGTCACTGTCACTAAAGTTGCCATAATAACTTTAAGTAATTGAGTCCAAGAATCATCAACCCCAAATTCCTTCATTTTCCATATAACAGAATCATCTCCCCTGACCCCTGTGCGAATAAGAAAAACAAAGGCAGCCTCCCAGCACACCAATAGTTGGCGAGTTAGGCAGCCGTTCATCAACACCACGAGGCACCGTGTATTGATTGTATGTCTCCGTCTCCAAATCAAGAGAAACAATAAGAGAGTGTTCAACAGTAGCCAACCAGTTCATAGTGCCACTGAAATACACATGTTTGTGGCCAAGAACAACAACTGGAAAACTTTCAATATTTCTCCAAACATGATCACCGCCCAAGTTGAGGACTCTCACATCTGATGTTGTCTCTCGATAACAGAATGCCACCACTTTATAAGCTCCAGTTGAATTATCACATCCAAAGGCAAAGCAGAAAGTGTCACGATCGTGAAAATACCCAATTTTTTTAGATGATGTCCTAGTGGCTGGGTTCCAAACACCGAACCAGTACTCAAAACCCATATATTTGTGATAGTCAAACAAAAGAACTAATCCATTACATGAACCAACTATATAAGAGCCTTCTCGAGATCCTATGTTGTTTAAATGATGATAGCGAGAATCATCAAGATGTGTGAAGGAAGGGTTTTCGAATATACGATTGATAGGGTATCTAACTAAGCTGTATTCCTCCTCAGATTCCTCATCCTCATTTCTCGGAATAGGGATTTCGTACTTGGCGATTAATGTGAAGAGGTTAGGGTTTCGTGATTGTGATTTTTTGAGGTCCAAATTCACGAAAGTGGGTTCTGAAATTAGGGTTTTCCAAGACTTACTCACACCTGAATCGGACAAGAGATTTCACTGGAAGATACGAAAATACCTCGGCGATGAGATCCTCGGAGAGGACCGCCAGTGACGGAGTCATTGTGATGGTTGGTTGTGACGGCGGTGATGGTTTGAATGATAGTGGGCAGAGAAAGAGTTGGTATACTGGTAGTGTAAATAAAAGGAGAAGTCCTGAAGACCCTAAAATATAAAAAATATAATAAAAAAATTAACTATACAAAACTTAAATGTTGAGATGATATGTATATCATAGATTACTTGTGTCCTCTCATGCAATGTTGTTGGTAATGGTACAATCAGTCAGTCAAATTATGATTCACTACCATAAACCTTAAAATCTCCAAAAGACATTTTCCTCTATAGAAAGCAAAAATCCCTGGATCTCTCCCCTAATAGTGTGTAACCACCACAAAAAAAATGTTATCTTTAAAAATGAAACTATCATGTTCATGGAAAAAAAAGAGATGATCCAAATTTTGTACACAATGATATGATACAGTGCAAACTGAAACAAGAAACAGCTATCCCAACAAGTTGATATAGTTACATATACTAATCATATTGGTTTTCACAATATAAGCCACATGCTCAGTATACAATTAGATTAACCTAAGCAATCATAAAAAGAATATTCACATTATTATAAACATATACAAGTGAACATTAATTCAAACACGTAAACAATGGAAGAGAAACTTACTTTCAAAAAATTGGAACTAAGCTTTCAACATAATCCAACTCATAGTCCCAATATACACGATCGCTAGTTCTATTATCGGTAGTTGTTCTACTTGCAATAATTTTTGTTCGCTTTGCTCTATTATCTCTCCTATTATAGAGAATTGTGTAGGATTCAAGATTGCTCTGAAGTATCAGTGAATCACCATCCTCAGAAAGAAATAATGGCACCAATTGAAAATACCTTTTGTGATAGTCACTAAAGTTGCCATAATTTATTAGAAGATCATGGTAACTAACTTTAAGGAATTGAGTCCAAGAATCTTCAACCCCAAATTTCTTCATTTGCCATATAATAAAATCATTTCCCCTGTGCGAATAAGAAAAACAAAGGCAGCCTCCCAGCACACCAATAGTCCGTGAGTTAGGCAGCACTTCATCAACAGCACGAGGCACCATGTATTGATTGTATATCTCCGTCTCCAAATCAAGAGAAACAATGACATGGTGTTCCACAGTAACCAACCAGTTCATAGTGCCACTCAAATAAACATGTTTGCGGCCAAGAACAACAGGAAAACTTTCAATATTCCTCCAAACATCATCACCACCACCCAAGTTGAGAACTCTGACATCTGATGTTGTCTCTCGATTACAATACGCCACGACTTTATAAGTATCGGTTGAATTAACATATCCAAAGGCAAAGAGGAAATTTTGAGTATGGCGAAAATAACTAATTTCTTCGGATGCTGTCCAGGTGGCTGGGTTCCAAACACGGAGCCGGTACTCTATATAACCAAATTGTGGAGGGCTATTGGATAAGAGAATCAATCCATTACAGGAAGAAACTCCTCTTTGAGACTCATTGTTGTTGATAAGATTATGATAATTAGGATTGTCAACAAGTGTGAAGGAAGGGTTTTCGAATATTTGATTGATAGGGTATCTAACTAAGCTGTATTCCTCATCACATTCATCATAGTAATTTCCTGGGATTTGGCTTATGTGCTCTGTGATGAGTGTTAAGAGATTACGGTTTCGTCGTGATTGTGATTTTTGGAGATGCAATTTCACAAAAATGGGATCGGAAATTAGGGTTTTGCATGACTTATTCACACACCTGAATCGGACAAGAGATTTCACTGGAAGATACGAAAGTACCTCCGCGACGAGATCCTCGGTTAGAACCGCCGGTGACGTAGTCATTGTGATGGTTTGAATGATAGTGGGAAGAGAAAGAGTGGTATGCTGGTAGTCATAAATTGCGTGTTTATTGGTTTAGAACGAGGAAATTGTTTTAAGCTTCTACAAAAAGTAATAAAATTTCCCTAAAAAAAATGTGATAAAATTTAATATTTTTCCCCTAAAAAAAATTATATTTTTTAAAATGTTTATTTGAGTCAAATCAAAGCTATGTTTGGTAAAAAATAAGCTATAAGCCAACTGATGGCTGATAAGCTAGTTGATAGCTGAAAAGCTAACTTATAACTGATAACTAATAGTTGATAGTTTATAGCTGAAAAACTCGCTTATTAAAAATAATTTTTTTTGATAAAATTAACTGTTGATGTGACTAATAAAATATAAAATTACATTTTTTTAATAAATTATATACACATTTTTCTACTTATTTATTTAATTTTAAATATTTGAATTTATTCTTTCAAAAAAAAAATTGAATTTATTTTAAATTACTTTCATCTCCAAAATGATAAAAAAAATTATGAATTCAGTTAATAAAAAAAATTATGAATTCAATTAATATTTTTTATTTCACTAAAATTGTTTTACTATTTTTCAGTAGATTTTATTTAAAACTATATATTATATTATAGGCTTAATTGCACTTTTGGCCCCCTATCTTTCCAAAACTTGCGGTTACAGCCCCCTAACTAATTTAAATACAAAACAGACCCCTAAGTATTGAATCTTTGGTAGTTTTGGCCCCCAACGCTGACGTGGCACCCTAAATGAGGTGCCACGTGTCATTTTTTTATATTTTTTTTTTGCATTGGGGGGCCAAAACTGCCAATGATTCAATACTTAGGGGGCTGTTTTGTATTTAAATTAGTTAGGGGGCTGTAACCGCAAGTTTTGGAAAGATAGGGGGTCAAAAGTGCAATTAAGCCTATATTATATGAATTGAAAGCAAGTTAAAGAAAAGGAAAAAGAACAAAGAAAATATATGGAAGTAACGTGTAGGGGTGGCAAAACGGGCCCGGCCCGTCGGACCAGCCCGTTTAACCCGTCATTTTAGGCGGGCTGGGGTGAAATTTTGAGCCCATCTCTCTAGTTGGCCCGCCCCTGTTCAACCCGCTGAAAAAGCGGGTCATAGCGGAGTGGGGCGGGCTGGCCCGCGGGCTTATTAACCTTTCTTTTTTTACTATTAGTGACCGAATTTTTAATTTACACACCCCATAAACAATTGGGCCAAATGATACCCAACCCAACCTCAATTTATCCCACACTCTCTGATAAGTGATAACTGATTCACCACTAGTCCACTACCCCTAGAAAAAAACTGATTCACCAATGCATTATAAAACTTTCATCCCAGACTCAAACTTGTCCTCTCTCTCTTTCGCTCTCAACTCTTGGTCTGATTTACTCTGACTCACTTGGGATTAAGGTAAGCTTTGTTGCTCATTTATCTTAGTTGTTGTTTGTGTTAAGTGAACTTATGTTTGCGTTGATCTTTTAATTTCTTCCTTTCTTCTTTTCTGAAGCCATGATGTGTTATATTACCTAAACGATGATTAACTTAGGGACGTTGAACAAATTATGTAGAATTTTTATGGTTGATTTTTTTTAAACTTATTTCATGGTGTTGGATTTATTTTGTAATTTGTTTTATGTTGGATGTATCATGTATGGTGGATTTATTTAATGTTAGAGTCATTATATTGAATTTATTGTTTTTGTAACATCAATGTATTTGTTAATAACAATCGAAAAAAAAATATTTTAAAAAATAGACGGGCCAACCCGCCAGCCCGCTAGTCCGCCTTTAGGCGGGGCAGGGTGTGAGTTTGAGCCCACCCCCTCAAGTTGGCCCGCCCCGCCCACCCCGTTTTTGGCGGGCTAATTGTAACAGCCCGATTTGCGCTAGTTTTATTTTATTATTTATTTAATTGTGTTATATGTGCTCTTATGTGATTATTTGCCTCTACGTGTATTTTTGGTTGGGAATCGTAGAATTCGGTGTTAGAAGGGTATTTTAGTCATTTTGGACTTAGGGGCATTTTGGTCATTTTGAGGGCAGTGGAAATTTTGTAATTTTGCAGAAAGTTATTTTTTTAGTGTTTAGTGGAAGTTATTATTTTACCAAGTTACTAGAGAGGGTGTAGTAATTATTTTAATTACCGTTAAGTGACCGTTAGTGTTATATTTTACCGGTAAGTGAGTAGTAACATTTTTGAGATTGAATTAGAAATGAGTTAGGCCCATTAAGGTTTGTGAGATAAGCCCATTAAGTGAGTCTTTATAAACTAATGTTAGTGAGAAGAGATAGAGTTACAAACATTTTCATTTCATTTTCATTGAGAAGAGAAGAGATAGAGGCTAGAGGGAAGAACAAGATCAAGGGTTAGAGCTTGAGGAGGGGATTCATCATCTAGGAGCTAAATTGAAGTTTGGGTTAGAGAATCTTGGTGCTAGAGGTAAGAGGGTTAGGTTTCAACCATAATTCACCTTTTTTTTTTCTTTACCCATTTTTGTTAAATTGATGAATTGAACCTAATTGTTGTAAAATTCGTGCATAATTGTTGTTGTTATGTTTGAGAACATGATTTATGTGATAATTGTATGTTAGTATGTGAATTAACATGTTTAAATGCATAGTTGTTGGTGCTTTGTGTTCTTGAGCAAGTTTGATGAAAATTGAAGTTGTGGTGTTGAATTGTGCATGAATTTGTGTTCATTAGTTGTTGTTATTGATTTGGAACATGTTGTTATTGAATTGGTGCTTTGGGTACCAAGATTGATGAATTGATGAAGAGATTTTGATGTTGTTAATTATGTCATGAGTGTTCCATTTAATGAAGTTGTTGTTTTAAGAGTTTGATGAAAATGAGTTATTCATTGTGGATTGTGATTCTTGATGAATTAAGGTGAAATGTTGATGTTGTTGTGTTGGTATAAGTTTAATGAAATTCTGTTTTTAGTTATAAGATTTGGTTGTGAAAAGTTTTGGGAAGAAACTTAGGTTTTTATGTGAAGAGCTAGTTAAGTGATTTTGGAATGAGAAATGATTTTTCAAGTTTTTTTAAGTGGTGGTTATAAGGGGTTTGATAATGGGTTAAGTTTTGGAAATGATGGGGAAGTATTGGAGTGGGATTATGTGACTTAATAGCAATTATTTGAGAAAATTCGTATTTGAAAGTTGATTTCTGCATAAACTGTTGTTGTCATAATCATGAAGCGATTTCGCGAATCATGAGGCGATTTTGGCAGCAACATCAAATTTTTCTGCACAGTCTGATGCTGTGAAAATCGTGAAGCGATCTTACGGATCATGAAGCGATTTTAACAGCCCAGAAACCTCAAAAATGCATTTGTCTTCAATCCAATCGTTTCCAAACTTATTCCTAAGTATAGGGACTTCTCTCTAATCATCTAGGGGTACTTTTATGAAAGAAATAACTTATGTTTTATGAGTTCAATTAAGGTGTTTAATGGCATTTAACCTATGAGGTGATGGATCTAACTTGTTTTGTTTTGAAAATGGAAATTTTTGTGAAAAGTGATAAAGTGAGATGAACTTCGTGATTTTCATGAATTCGTCCTATTTGGCCGATGAAATGCTTACGTAGCCTCTACTGCACGCACAAGTGACTTGAGAGGATACATGGCATAGGCAATTGAACTCGTTTACTTGGTTTTGGCTTAGGTGCTCAATTATTTTCAATATTGTGATTTTTGAGACGAACTTGATTGAAAATGATCATTGAGGGCCAATTGCTTATGAACCCTCTATGATTAGATTGATATGATTATGAGATGATGTATGAATGGTTGTTGAGTGATGAATATGATGTTTGTGATCATATGTTGTATTTGTTCCTCTATTTGGATTGTAAGGAATTATGTGGAAATGTGGCAACTATATGTTGATTTATGTGGAGATGATTGATGATGTATGTATATGTCAAGTGGTGGTGAATTGTTGTCGATGCATATATACTAATTGAATGGTGATGAAAATGTTTATGATATGTTGTTGTTGAACATGTTAAATGTTTATTGTTGGTGATGAGTTTATACATGCTAATTTGGATGTGATTGGAGAGGAATGCATGTATATACATATAGTCGTTGATTATGAGGAATTGTATGAAGTTGTTAAACTATATGATATAGTTGAATGTTGATGATAGCCGTTGATTTATAGCCGTTGATTATAGCCGTTGAATTGTTGTGAACATATGCATGGTGAAATGAGTCATATGTTCATGCATCATATGTCGTGTCGGATGTTATATCCATATTGCCGTTGACCAGATATTTGTATCCATATTGTCGTTGATTATAGCCGTTGATAATGATGTCTTTGTTGCATCATAAGGTGACGACCTTGGAGGAGTTTGGTACCACATGCATCTAGAGAAGAGTCTAGAGCATCATATGCATTTGATTAATTGATGAGTCGTGTCATAATTGAATAGGTGACTTGGTGAATTTGTGTGTTGGTGAAATTTGGTGAATGTTGTGATTATGTGGATTGGTGTATATGTACATTGGTGAATATTGTGGAGGGTTGTGAATAATTGTATTATGCTCTAATTGCATGTCTTAATTGTTTGTGCTTATACACTTGGTGAATCAATTGATGATGGTTATTTTAATAATAATGATGAGGTGAGATTTATATATGTATATATACATATATGATGTGGTGATGTTCTTTGTTAATGATGATGGCTTGCTTATAACTTCGATATGACAAATTGTACTTGTTGAGATAAGCATGCTAGATGAGTAATGAAGTGAGTAATGTTTTCATTGATTGATGTTGATAAATGATGAGCTTTTGTTGATGACTTGATTAGAGGTTGAATATGTATGCTATGCTATGATAATAATGTGATAGCTTGAAATGTAAGTGATGGGGGATAATAATGATCATGTGATGCTAGTGTTCTAGGAGGGAGGGTTATGTATATGTGATACGTGTATGATACACTTGTTGATACGAACTTGGAATGATAATATTGAATGGTATAAGTGTTGTGAATACTTTTGAATACATGTATGATTTGTTATTTTGTATTCTTGAATATATCTTTCATTTCCAATGTTCTTGTTTAAATCTTTTATGGATTATGATGATGTAATGCTAACCCTCAGTGGTCTGTGGTGGACCGCCTACCTCTCTGTATGGATGGGTAGACGGCGTGCAGGATGTTAGTTGTTGCTTGTTGATGCCGAGGAGTGGAGTTCCTCTTTTTCATGCAAGTGTCTAGATTAGGGCTCTGATCTAGGATAGTCTTTGCATGTTGTTTATTTGACTTTGTATTTCGGAGTTGTTGAGATATTCTGTTATTTGAGATTTGGATGATACATTTGTATTTAGTTTGGAGATCCAGAGATTGTTTATGACTTATATATTATTCCGCTGCTATGTAGTATAACATGATCTTTATGCATGTATGAATTGTGGTTTATTCGGAGACGTAGCATCTATTTCTAGAATATTTCTGATGTATTCGCGCGTTTTACCGCTTAATAGAAATAGGGTGTTACACTAATAGCGGGCTGGGCCTAAACGGGACGGGCTGGCTGATAAGTTCTTAAAAGTAATAGTTTTCATGTGTTAAAAGAGGCATATTAGTAACTTGTTATGCAAGTTATCTAAGGAAAAGCTACTAATTGTTGTATTTATACCCTTTATGCTTTAAATGCCTAATTCTACCCAATTTATGCAGGAAATAACAAGCAAGATTCAAGAAAGAAGCTTTTGATCCAAAGGTAGGACGCTTTCGCGTCCTCTGGTCGCTTAAGCGTCCACAATGTCAAATGCAGCTAAGAGAACGCTTTCTGGACGCTTTTGGAATGCTTGGGACATCTAAAGCAGGACGCTTTCGCGTCCTCAGCACGCTTAAGCGTCCACAATGTCGAATGCAGCTAAGAGAACGCTTTCAGGACGTTTTTGGAATGCTTTTCATAATTCAAGAAGGACGCTTTCGCGTCGTCAGCACGCGAAAGCGTGCAAGCTCCAGAACAAACCGTCTTAGGACGCTTTTGGGACGCTTTTAGTACGCGAAAGCGTACTCATTCACTTTTGCCAGAAGATATTTATGCTGATTACGTGGCAGTTCGCTATTGGTCACTGGGAGATATTTTGTGAAGGACGCTTAAGCGTCCAGAGGACGCGAAAGCGTCCAACACGAGTTCAGCCCCATTTAAATAGAAGTTTTCCCTCTCTCTAGATATTCACTATTCCATTAAAAACATTTTATATATTTCTAGAGAGAGGTTAGAGCTATTTCAAAGAGAGAAACACAAAGCAAGTGATTAAGGAGTAGATTCAACCCTAGATTTATTGAGACATCAAGGATCTTGGCATGGAATCTTCATCTTTCCTTCATTCCTTGCATTAGTTTACATGTCTATGTGTAACTATCATCTTCTTTGTAGTATTGAGGTAACAATCAAGCTATTATGTAATCTTTTGATCTTTTAATATATATGGTTCTAGCTTAATGATTCAATATTGTTGTTATTCTTGCTTTTAATGCCTTCAAAGAGATTCAAGATGATTTGGACACAAACTCTTGAATCTAGAACTAGAATAACAATCTATCTTATGTTATATCACTCTTGACAAGTTTGTAAACCTTTGATAATTACTTTTAATCAAGATTTTAATGCTTTCGGATACTTAATCAGGCTGGACACGGTCGATTAAGTTATCCGATCGACTTTGTTATCGTTTAAGGAATTTGGACACGAATGTTTAAACGCTAACCTGGAAATAACGATGTCGCTTTGGACACGAAGGATGTTGTAGAAATGATTGTAATAATATTGGTTATAAAGCTAGAGTCTGTTAATAGATCGAGAGATTGCTGCTGTTATGCTTGCTCGTTATCTTATACCGCAAGCGAAATAGTTCGATCCCCTCTCGTTTTACGTTTATGTCATTTGTGGATATAGTGTTACAAACAACAAATTATATCCAAACCCTTAATGTGAAATATTGTGAAAATGCTTATGATATACCGCAACTCCCTGTGGAAAACGATCCTATATATACTCACGTGTACATAGTTATATGACATGTAGAAAAACTACATCACTGGCTCGTATTGCCATCCCTAGTAACGTGCAAGTGGCTTTGCACCAAAAGTGGGTAGTTACATATGAATATGGGTAGTTTTTTCTTATTAAAACATAATAAAACAAAATTAATAAGATTAAAATTGGAAGAGAATTTAAAAAGCTATCAGTTATAAGTTTAAAAACAACTTGAAATAGCTTCTCAAAAAAAACTATAAGTTCGTGAAAAAGACTTGTTACCAAACACGACATATTTTGATCCAACAAGCTTATAAGCTAATTCAAGAAGCTATAAGCTAGCTTTTCGTTGTTATCAAACACAACCCAAATAACATTTTTTTTAAGAAATCAAAATGAGATACCATCTTAGATAATAACATTCTGTCAAAAAAAATCTTAGATACTAACATTTGTGTTTATATATTAGTTAAAAAATATGGGTAAATTCAAAGTAAGTAATATGAATAGTCCACATTGCAAAAATGTTATATGTATTTTAGAACATAGGGACTAACCGTTAAGAAGCGAACAACATTTAAATGTTGTTTGGGGGTATTGAAGGTATTTAGACGCTTGAGACCAATTTCAGATGATTAAAAAGCAATTTTCATGGGATGATATTGGTAGTGATTCGAATTAATACAATAGTATGTTGATATAATGAAAATCTGTTACAAAAAAAAATGAATTAATGAATAAACACTATTGTTAAGGAAAATGCATAATACATGCAAAGTCTTAAGTTCAAACCCCGGCAAAAAAAAAATAATAATAACAAACCACGACAAAATAAATATAACTATATTTATGTATTTGAATTACCAATGCAATTGGATCAACAATACTGATAAGTGTCATTTCATAGGTCTATTAATAAAAGTTTACAAATGAAATATTTTGATTGTAAGTTTTGCAAATTCAAAAAAATATGACCAACTATACTTACAAATTTGAAAACAATTTATTTTATAAAATATATTAAATTAAGAGGTGGTCTCAATCTGCATAAGGAATGCACGGACAAACACTTGTTAGGTTATAAAACCAGCACACTAGTTAGGTAACATGATTCGAACACTTATTCATTGTGCCACTTTCAGTACATTGTGGCATCATATCAGGTCTTGGATCGGAATGTCAGGTGTTGACCCTTTTAATATTGATGACCATTTATTTCAGTTTATTCACTCTACAGGTCACTCGAAGGCTCGTCAATCCTTTCTTCAACTTATATGGTTACTTTGTGTCTGGTTGGTTTGGAACGAACGTAACAACAGACTTCATAATAATATCCAAACCAACATTGAACAGCTAGTAGAAAAAGTTTAATTTCACTCCTTTTGGTGGCTTAAAGCTAATAAGGCCACTTTTATGTACGGTTCTCAAAGATTGTGGTCGGACCCTTTATTATGTTTGAGTATCGATTGACCTTTGCTTTGTCTCTTCATTGTATGACTAACTGTTTCCAGGGGTGACACTTTAGTACATCTTGTACTTAGGTGGTTCACTATTGATGTTAATATATTCTATTTTTATGTCTTAAAAAAAAAACATGATTCGAACACTAAAGTGGATTTGACCACCGGTAATGAAAATCAAAACATAAATTGTTGTGATTAGATTTCAACCATTAGAAAGAAAGAAGTTTTGTTTTACTTCATTGAGTATTTGTTGTAACAACAACAACTCTTTTTGGTGAAAAATGCGACGATTCCTTTCTTTCTAAAGGACCCAAACACCGGTCATCCAAATCAAGTAAATTGAAGGCTGAATTTTTTTCTATAACCGCCTCCTAAGCTTCCAAATTTAATTAGATGACCATATATATATGGATCCTGTATGCGGAATGAATATTTAACCATTGGTAAATGACAGGCTAAATGATACCATAAAACCCACAACCCACAAACGATGATCAATACTTTCCTCATTCTCACAACCACTCGAACAAAGAATAACATTAGATGGTATAATACCATGCATAAGTGAATCATCTTTCATTGGTATGTGGTTTCATAACAGCCGCCAAACAAATAAAGAAACCTTCAAAAGAGTCGCTTTGTTCCAAGCAATGCCATATATGTCCGAACCTTCAACCTGCTCCACAAAAGACAACATATGATAAACTCTGCTTACTTTGTAAACTTTAGCCAAATCTAAATTCCAATCTCAATTATCCTCCACTCCTTCTTGCAAAAAAATGTTAGACAACAAAACACTACACTCCTCCTCCATTTGTTCCTCCTCCCATGCTAATAACCTCATCCGCCATAAATTTTAAAAACAAATTTACCTATTTAGATTTTAAAGTCATTGAGAAAAATTATTTCCAATTTTTTATCTCCAGAGGTTATCTTGCTCGTCAAAAGTTTAGGTAGGAAGACCATGTTTCTTTCATATGATCTTGTATGATTGCTACCTTGCCATTTTTCAAACCAAACTCTATAAGCATAACACAGCCACAGGTAACACGAAAAATCAAACCTTCAGGTTTCACTCTCATCAGGTTTGTTCACGTCTCATTTCTCATTCTCATATTTTTGTGTCACCCTTTTCACCCTAAAAGCGGGCCCGAAAACGAACAAAAAATGAGGTATTTTAAAATACCTCTCTGCCGAAATTTCCCTGGAAAAGTCAAAGACTATTTAGGGTCAAACGACGTACAAATGTTGGGTCTTAGGTCAAAAATTGGGGTATGACAATCGTTATTTTAATTTTTAGGCTTAAAAATGAAAAATCAAGAAAAACATTCAAATAGTCCAAAAAAGCAAATTTCAAAAAAGAACTTTTTTTTTTTCTAAAAAAACCCTTGATTCTTTTCAAGAGATTTCCCCATTTTAATTTTGTTTTTAAAAGAAAAATCTTAATCCATTTAATCATATTTAAAACTTTTTTCACCACCAAAAAAAAATTATTTAAAACTTTTTTAAAAAGAATTTTGCATCTTTTTGATACGTTAACAGCTTAAAATTTAAAACAACCAATAGAGTCGGGACCAATCTGACAATGTTTGACAAAGACATAAACCAATTTGAGTTATTAGAGTTAGAGATCAATTTAAGAATATGGTAGAAATTAACCAATTTGGTGGTTTACTCATTTAGTCTATCAATTTGAGAATTTGGTAGACATTAACCAATTTGGTGGTTTAGACCATCTCCATTGGGAGAGTTTTAACTATTTAAGATCCGGTACCTATTAGGTACCCCCAATGTGGAGAATATTTTTCAGGGTCTTATAAGACTCGAGGTCTTACTTAAGACTCTCACTTCTAAGCGGGACTCGCACTATTTTAATATTAAAAAATTGAAATATAATGATATAAAGATATTGATAGTTGATTAGTGGGTCCCATTTAAAAACTTTGTGTGAGAACTGGATTGAAGTAATTGAGTGCTTATTAGATACTACTATAAAAAAATTATAAATGAGTTATGTGTACACGTGGGACCCATGGGTGTTCCATTGTGGATGCTCTTGCTCATTTATGGGGATGTATTGGATTAGGATTCTATGGGATTTTAAAAGACTTTTTAATTATGAAAAAGTCTTGTGGTATTCAATCAAGACTTTTTGCAACTTAAAAAAAGTCTTGTGGTATTCAATCAAGACTCTTTGTCATTTTAAAAAAGTCTTGAGGTATTCAATCAAGACTTTTCATCACTTAAAAAAAGTCTCATGGTATTCAAAATCATTCAAATTTCGAAGGATTGTTTAATAAATTGGATTTTGATGGATTTTGTGGGATTTTGTAGTGTAATTTTAACAAGAAAAAGTCTTTCATAAAAAGATGAGATTTCTTGGGATTGTTTTTCATTTAAAAGTTACTATCTCTTTCTTCTCCCTTCTCTGTCTCTCCCCTCCCCCCTCTCTCCTTTCTCTCTTCGTCTCTCTCTCTCTCTCTCTCTCTCTCCCTCCCCTCTCTTCTCTCTCTCACCTTTCTTAGAAAAACTCAAACGACTTCTCTAATTTCAAACACAAAATGAGGGCTGACACAATATTTTTTTTTTTGAAAGATTTGTAAGGGATGTCATAATTTTAAATATGTACAATTGAATTTTGTGGGAATAACATTTTTAACAAATAAAAAATGTGTATGGAGAATAATGTGTTAAGAGTGTTTTTTAGTCCCTTAAAATCTTATAAAATCCATAAAATCCTTAAAATTTTAAAATCAATAGTAAAATTTTTTTTTATTGGTTTTATTTTTCTTTATTCAAACGCTAGAATTTATTTGTTCATTATTTTTATCATTCACACTTGTAAGTTTGTTCTTTTTTCCCTAAAATTCATTGAATCCTTTAAAATTTTAAAATCCCATAAAATCCTTTGAAATCCTTAAAAGTCAGTGTGATAAATCCATTAAAATCTTGAGTGTATAAAGTCTTTTACATAAAAAGTCTTTTAAAATCTCACAGAATCAATACAATCTCACACAGTCTTTTAAAATCTTAAAGACTTTTTTTTATTAAAATAGTCTTTTAAAATCCTAATCCAAATATTTCACCACTAGACTCACTATCACCACCAGCCATCATGCCTCCAAATCAATTCGATCAATAAGCCTACGATGACTCTGTCGCCAGCGAACCTCTCCGACGATCTCATCGCCGAGGTACTTTCATTTCTCCCCGTTAGATCTCTTCTTCAATTCAGGTGTGTGAGTAAATCTTGGAAAACCCTAATTTCCGATCCAACTTTTGTGAAATTGCACCTCCAGAAATCACAATCACAAAAACTAAACTCTTCGCTCTTAACAATAATCACGAAGCGCACAATCTATAATCCGGTAAATGACGATGAACTTGAGGAAGAATTCAGCCTCGTTAGACACCTATCGATCGTTTATTCGAAAACCCTTTCTTCACCGTTTTTTACGATTCCCATTATCATCATTTGAACAACCAAGGAAGTACTGGAATAGTTGGTTCCTGTAATGGATTGCTTCGTTTGGATGTCGATTCTGAAAGTTGTCAAGATTTAGAGAACTGGCTCCGTGTTTGGAACCCAGCCACCAAGACTGCATCCAAAAAATTTGGGTATACTCGCGATCCCAATAAAAATTTTCACTTTGCCTTTGGATGTGATAATTCAACCGAAACTTATAAAGTGGTGGCGTATTGTAATCGAGAGACAACATCGGAGGTCAGAGTTCTCAACTTGGGTGGTGATGATGTTTGGAGGAATATTGAATGTTTTCCTGTTGTTCTTGGCCACAAACATGTGTATTTGAGTGGCACTATGAACTGGTTGGCTACTATTCACAACAGTGATACTGTGGAACACTCTGCTATTGTTTCACTTGATCTGGAGACGGAGGCGTACAATCAATACACTGTTCCTTGTGGTGTTGATGAAGTGCTGCCTAACTCGCCAACTATTGGTGTGCTTGGAGGCTGCCTTTGTTTTTCTTATTTGCACAGGGGAGATGATTTTGTTATATGGAAAATGAAGGAATTTGGGGTTGATGATTCTTGGACTCAATTACTTAAAGTTAGTTACCATGATCTTCTAATAGATTATGATGACTTTAGTGACACTACCTATTTTCAGTTGGTGCCATTATTTCTTTCGGAGGATGGTGATTCACTGGTACTTCATAGCAATCTAGAATCCCAAACAATTCTCTATAACAGGAGAGATAATAGAGCAAATCGAACAGAAATTATTGCAAGTAGAACTACTGCTGATAATAGAACTAGTGCTAATGCATATTGGGGCTATGAGTTGGATTATGTTGAAAGCTTAGTTCCAATTTTTTGAAAGTGAGTTTTTCTTCCATTGTTTACGTGTTTGAATTTATGTTCATTTGTATATGTTGTTTTATTTGTACATGTTTTATAATAATGTGAATTTTCTTTTTATGATTGCTTAGGTTAATCTAATTGTATAATGAGCATGTGGCTTATATTGAGAAAAATCTATATAACTATATCAGCTTGTTGGGATAGCCGTTTCCTTGTAATGTTTGCACTGTATAAAATCATTGTGGACAGAATTTGGATTATCTCTTTTTTCCCCAAGAATATGATATTTTTATTTTTAAGGATAGGAAAGCATATATTTTGTTGTGGTAGTTACGCACCATCACGATTGGAGATTTTAAGGTTTTTAGATATCCACCTCCTGTTAAGAAAGAGAGAAATGGACTAAGGAGAGGGTTTATGGTAGTGAACTGTAATTTGATTAGTTGATACCATTACCAACAACATCGGATGTTTTTTTTACAGTAGATGTAATTTGACTAATTGGACACAACTACACTATGATATACATACCATCTCAACATTTAAGTTTTGGTATAAATGTTTTTTATTCAGGGTCTTCAGGATTTTACCTTTTATTTACACATAGGATTTTAGAGCAACGTGAAAGATGTTTTAGGATTTCGCTGCATAATTTCTTATATGCATTTATGCTTCTCGCCATAAAGGCAGGGAGCCTAGAAATTGAGGATTCAGTTTAATATGAAAAGAAAATCCTAATATCTTGCTAGTTTTTTTTTTATAAGTTAAACTTTAAAGCCATGGAATTATTCAACATAGCATGTGGACACTGGTTGAAGTCTAGTTCTTTTGCATGCTATAAAGATAAATAAAGCGTGTTTAGTTATGTTCTTCAAAAGTTATGTTTTCATTGTTATTTGCCATCATTCTTGGTTCTTCTTTTGATACATCATTCTAGGTTTTCTTTTGTTGATTTCTTCTGCAATCATGTTGCCTTAGCATTTCTGTTATCGGTTCTGCCGATTGGAAGTAGCTTTCATACATCATTGTCCTTTGTTTTTTAGCATCAACAGTTTTGTATCGGATGTGCTGCTAGTGGCAGGATCAATTGTATTGGTATTGCTCTTAGTTGGTTGTCGTGGTATATATAGATAATAGATTGGCTTGCTTTTAGACTTCTGTATTTGTTTGCTTTATCATAGCCTTTACACTCTTTGCGACCCTCTTAAGAAATTTACCTTTTTTTTGACTCAACCAAATATTTGAGAACTTAAATTCTTATGCAAGATTTGTTGAGATGGAGCTTTTATAGTTTCCTGTTAAAGTAGAAGGAATTGCTCTGGCCTTGTTTATTTAACAATAATGGTTTTGAAAAATAAAATAAAAGAATCTTGTAATAATGGCTTAGAAGTTAACTTCTGCATTTCCATTTTGTCAACAACTCTGTCATCTAACTTCTTCCTAAGCATCAATAAACTAACGCTTACTTTTTTTATTATTGAAAAACCAATAACTTTGTTTGATTGAGAAGCTCATATAGGTTAGAAGTTAATTAAACTAGACCATGATAAATGAGGTTTTGATTTCTTACCTACCTTGAAAGTTGAAAGTGGTGCTACTCTACGTTCATAGGAAACAGTTTTTCTTCATAACCAGCAGTCTAGCACTAGCACAGCAAATTAACGTGGACAAACTCTTTTTTCCCCAGGTTTATGAAGAAAAAATTTGAGGAATCATATTTCCAGAATACTGCTTCGGATAGCGTAGACATAGTCTTTAAGATCTATAGGACTACTGCTCTTGATCATAAGGTTGTGAAGAAGGCATTCAAGCTTTGTTGACGAGACTGAGACGGAGGAATCTCTCTGAGGCTGGCTTCTTATAACCAATGAGTAGACCATATATGTTATATAAGAGGGATAAAATATTTTTACAATGGAAGAGGCGAGATCAGATTTTGGGTACTAGAAGTAAGGTATACTAAACATTAAATCGATTTGTTGATTTTATTTCTTGTATAAATCTTGTTGGAGTGAGTCGATGGAGAAAGGTCTTTCTATATAGTGATCTCCACATTCATCTTTAAAGGGAAGATTTGTTGCTATGAAGTTTCAAGATTTGATATCATGATTTGTGATTATGTTTTTATAGATTGAAAATCAGCGATGATGTGAAGTATTTCATATTTATTTGTGATTATTAGTAGTAAATTAGTAATGCTACTTTGCGCATGAGTGAGCTCTTATGTGGTAAATTTACATTTCTCGTGAATTAGAGATAATCTTCTTCGAGAAGCATGTTCACCACCACATTGTGGACATTGGATTAATTCGTAAACATTTAAAAGCCAAACATTCAAAGCAGGACATGATTGAATAGTATTTTTTTTTATTTTTTTTATAACTATTCTCTATATATTTGATTGTATTAATTTCAATGTATTTAGAATTGGGAAAACAACAAATATGTTGATAACTTTTTAATGTAATAGTCTAATAGAAGTAGATGCTAAAGAGCAACAATATCAGTAATGGAGGGTGTTTGGTGACAATGGTAGAGTCAAGAGTGTAAGAGTGCATGTTTGGATCCATAGTTAGTTGAAATAATCAAGGTGAGCTATAATGGTTTCACAAATACTACACTTTAAGCTTCAACTTCAGTAAAATCACAATAAACATGCATATAATGTAATAGAAGAAGTAGATGGCTTCGAGAAGGAATAGTGATGGTGGAGGGTGCCAGACTATTATGTATAAAGCAACAATAACAATGATATATGATATTTTTGAAGTAATGATATTTTGACATCTATTTGATGACAATTTTGTTGACAACCTTGTTTTTCTCACTTCTTATTGGTCAAAAACAATGGAGAGAGAAAAAGGAAGAGAGAGAATAACAACATCATGTGAGTATGAGAGAGAAAGTTGTCCAAAAGTTGTCAAAAAGTGGTTGTCAAAATATCATTTCTCATATTTTTGTGTCAGAATGACACAAAAATGTGATAGAGTACTGATGCTTTATAACAACACTGCTCATGATGTCAACGAGCTGTTCAATTTATTTCTAGGTGAAAAAATATGAGTGGCAACTTGAACCAACCTTCTAGTGCAGCAAGAGTTATGACATCTAATTTTTCCCCAACATCTCTATGTAGGTCCTTGAAAAGGAGAAAGTGGGCTCTGTCTATGGTGGGAGACTTGAATAGGTCTCCTACCATAGGAAACATGGTGTTTTTTTTTTATTCCTTTTAAAATGAATATGAACCATTGGATAAGAGTTTGATCAAAATGCTTACTATACACTTCCAACACTCAATTGCTTTTTTATTTTATTTTAAAGGCTTAAATGCAATAATAAACATTAATTCCATTAATCCTTAATCATCATCAATTTCTTCTTCATTCTTTCCTGTTACACAGTTCCAGGTTTAAACAGCCACCACCATCAATTAATTTGTGTCATTATTTTCATAGATTCATATGATCATATCTACCATATTCAAAGGAGGTTCACTTCACCCTTTGAACCCTCCCTTGTCAAACACCTTTCTGATCTCTCTTTTCAAATCCAACTCAATCTCTTCTACGGTTTCACTTCCCCTAAAAAAAATTCACCCTTTACCGTCAAACTCATGTCGATTCAAAATCTATAACACCCTTTTTTAGATTTGGTTTTGATTTAAAGAGTAAACGAAATCCGGATTTGGGATTTGTGTTTTTGCTGGATTTGAGTGCTTTTTCAGATTTGATTCCTACCCATAAGAAGAAGAACAAAGAGAAGAAGAAAAAAAATAAGATGAAGGAGAAGGATGAGGCTTATGGGAAGGAAAACAATTTTTTCTGGTGTTGATGATGAACATGAGTATCGAATATGATGCTGATGACATCAATTTTTTTTAAGGAATAGATAAATAAAATAAATAATCAAAATAATGAGTAATTTAAGGATTTTCTGGTGTTAGGGAAGATGATTATGGATTAATGGAATTAATGTTTATTATTGCATTTAAGCCTTTAAATTAAAAGAAAGCAATTGAGCGTTGGAGGTGTATAATAAGCATTTTGATCAAACTCTTATCCAATGGTTCATATTCATTTTAAAAGAAAAAAAAAAAAAACACTATGTTACCTACGGTAGGAGACCTATTCAAGTCTCCCACCATAGATGGAGCCGAGAAAGTGGTAGACCAAACCCAATCTGATACTCATTCCTCTATTTCACTCTATGCCAAACCCACCATTTCCTTCACTTCTTGCGTGAAATAGCCAAACCATATCTAAAACAAATTTGCCGATTCAAAAAAAAAATATCTAAAACAAATTGAATCCGTAGGGGGAAAATGATGAAAGCAATTGAATTGACATGCATAGATGGGAGGGAACGAGAATCAATAATGACTTTGGAGGCTCTAGAGGGAAAATTTAGGATATGAAATCAATTTGGCTTTCTTTGATAGATGATGATTCAGAAATCAATTTTCGATTGGGGAAATTTTGGGTGGAGTGAGTTTGGGTCTCAAAGGAATTGGGTCTCTGAGCACTTCTTTTGAAATTATCAGTTGGAGAATTTTGTTTGAAAAGAAATGATAAAAATTGATTGTAATTATGAACATGTTGAAAAACAATTGTGAAGATGCTTGAATAACTTGATGTGAATCAATTTTGGGTTTTTCTCATGAGTTTTTTTTTTTTTTTTATGAAGGTAGCATGAAAATGAAAGGTAAAGTTTTATTTGATGAGTTTTGTTGTTTAAGTTTTTTTTTCTCTGGGTTTGTATGAAGGTGAATGAAGGTTTTATGAAGATTTGTTGAAGAAGATGAAGGTGAGGAGGAAGAAGATGAATATAAATTCCAACCAATGCGAAAATGACACGTGTGTTTGAGTTAACGTTTTTTTTAATAAAATTAACGGAAGGGACCAATTTATGTAACGGAGACATATTTAAAGGACTCAAACGGACTTTTTATTAATTATGGGACCAAAATGATACCAAAAAATTAGTTAGCAATTAAGCCACACCTTTTTGTAGAAGAAAGTTACAGATTGTAGAAGAAAATTATAGATCATACTGTATCACAAATTACTAATGTAAATCCTCTAATTCAAGATAGGTAGTTATGAGTTTTATGTGATGTGTAGGTCAAATTGAGGATCAAATCGATGAAAGTTGGGGTTTTATGAACCAAAATGTTTTTTATTAATTTTTTATTTTTGTGACAAATTGATCCTTAAACCTTTCAAAAATATTAATGTAAGTTAATTTATGCGGATTTAGATTTAAAAGGAATAATATTAATGTAAGTTAATTTATGCTGATTTAGATTTAAAAGGAATAAAATTAATGTAAGTTAATCTATGTCCTATTTGAGTTACTTTAGTCTTTATTCTTAGGTTATACTAGTATCAGTTTTTTTTAAATAAATTTATTCAAAAGTTATATATTTAACTCTTAACATGTGCAAATTTGCACATGATTGAAAAATTTTTAAAAAAATCTTATTTAATTAAAAAAACAAGACTTCATATTAGAAATAAAAATTTTAGATCCGTCACATCGGTTTACTTGTAAATAATTTATTTTTTATAACTATTCTTATCATATATATTTAGAGTAGATTACACATATTCTCAGTGTCCTTTTCAAGTAGGTAGTCTCCATAAATTAAAGAAAATTGTTGTTGACACATTAGCTTTGGCTAGGACACACATGTAAAAGACGTTTTTACCCCTTCAGTAGTTAACTGCCGAATTATGAAACTGGCTGCAGTTAACTACCGAGGAAAACTTCGGCAGTTAACTGCTGAGGAAATCTGAAAACTTCGGCAGTTAACTGCTGAGGAAACCTCAAACCTGTTTTTTTTTGTTGACAAAAACCATTAATTCTTTTTATTCTTTAGACCTAAATTTTCCTTAATTAAATTTAATTCTTTAATCCTTTTAAGGAATTAAACATAATTCTTTTTATGATTTCATTCATGTGATTTTGTTGCCATGAATGAAGAAATACGAGAGATAAATAATATCTGCAATCAGTAGTTAATGGACCTAAAATGATGATTCAATAAAAAAAATGCAACAACAAAAACGTTACAAATGATAGAATAATTATATTTGTAATTATTAGTAATTAATTATAATATTTCAGATTTTTTTTGTTGTTGACAAATTATAATATTTCAAATATTATTCATCTCTCTTTCAAATAATTATATTTGTAATTATTCTATCAATAATACCTTTTTTTTTGTACAAATAAAACCACTTTTCTATTCTTAAAAAAAAAACCCTCTTTTTAATTAAGAAACGTGATTGAATATGTAGTAATTATAGGATCTCATATTTTTTTATTTATGGCAACAAAATTATATGAAAGAAATCAACAACTTTATAAAAAGAATCGTGTATTTAATGGCAACAAAATCCATATTTCTTCATTATGGCAACAAAATCACATTAATGAAATCATAAAAAGAATTATGTTTAATTCCATAAAATAATTAAAGAAATAAATTTAATTAAGGAAAATTTAGGTTTAAAGAATTAATGGTTTTTGTCAAAAAAAAAAAAAAAACAAGTTTGAGCCAAAGCTAATGTGTCAACATCAATTTTCTAAATTAAATTGTACAACTATGGTAATTGGTACCTATATTTCATCTATGATTTCAATTTTATAGTTTATATATATTTTTTTTGGTAAAAAAAGAGGTCAGAGCCCATTTTTATTGTTTATATTTAAAATTGAACAATTTTGATCCACAACTTAATCTTAAAAGTTTAATTGTATCTCAACGTATTAAAAAGTTCAATTTGGGGTTTGGTATCATCCACGCAACTTGTAGCAGTATGATCAAACTTGTAGCAACTTGTAGTGCATATTTTCATACAATATCTGATTTTATTTTTAAAAAGGAAATTGTTACGGATATCACTGAATTGTTTATTGCATTGATGCAACAATTTTAAGAACCATAAATTTGAGTTGGATCTAACATTAGTATCGGTTGTAAATGATGACCACACAAAAAGCAACGTTTATAATCTTCGACATCATCATCAAAGAAATACGGAAACGAAATTATTAAAGATAAGATAAGAAATTCATAAAGACATCTCAAATTAATACTTGGTGGAATCTACAGAATTGTAATTGAGACATTACTTTCAAGATTAACTGAATTGAAAACGGATTAAATTTTTAGAAGCCTCAGTACCACAGCCAAGATATTTACATCAAAGAATAAACTATTCAGACGGTAATTCCAGTTCAAGTTTCGTCATCATCGGCTTCACTATAACAATAACAAAAAAAAAATTAAATAAAAACTGGAAAAAATTATAAAAATTCATAGAAAAATTTATAGAAATGTAATCGCACAAATCGGCTCTGCAAAATCATAGAATATAAGATCAGCAGATTCCTATCAAAACTTTTTTCTCGACTATCATCACCCAAGTCTGATGAATTTTGCGTAGCTAATTGTCAGTTCATGACTGGAAACTGGAAACTTTCATCATGAGTGTGCAGATATACTATACTCAAGATCTGGTTTTCATCATGGTCTGGACCCAAATGTGGAGATTGTACCCAAGTGAGTAGATATTTTATTAATCTGGCTAGTAAGTCGTTTTCTGCTGCCTTTGTTCATCTAGATTTTGTAATTGATTCTTGTCTTGTCTTATGTTTGTTAGGGGTTCCCTCAGCTGGGGCAGTAAATCACCATCTTCGGCATTAAATGCATGGGGTTCTTCTGTATCTCCAAGTGCCAGTGGTGGGACTAGTTCACCAAGTCAACTAAGTGCCCGTCCATCATCTGGTGGAAGTGGAACCCGGCCTTCAACTTCTGGTAGTGATAGAGCCTCTGAGCTAACTAGTAAAGCATGGGGGTCAAATTAACTCTCGGCCTTCATCATCATCTAGTGTACCAACATCAAGTCAGACTTCTCAGGCACCACTGCGTCCTCGCAGTGCTGAAACAAGACCTGGTAATTCAGAATTATCTCGATTTGCTGAACACGTGACTGAAAATTCAGTGGCTCGGAATGTTGCTAGAGCTACAGAAAAACTGGTAGGCTTCTGTTCTTTTTTGCAGTTGAGGCTTATGATACTATCATTGGTCACTTTATACAATGCTTTTGTTGTGATATATGGTATTAATAGATTTTTTTGATTGATTTAACCAATGTTTTAGATGTTGCATGGACAATGACAACAATTGACGTGGAAGTTTATTCTTCTGTAGCCAATAATTTTCTATTTTATAGAATCTACCTTACTATGGTTTAGGAACAATACATAGCTTGTCACTGGGCATAGTTTCTAGGGTAAGATTAATGGAAGTATTAGAATATCAAGGTTTGATTGATGGAGATGGAATTAATGGTGGGTTTGTGATGGATTTGAATGCATCAAGGGACGCGAAAGCTTTCTTCTGTCGCGAAAGCGTCCCTGGTTCTGTACTACCATTTTCTGAATTTTGTTTAGTGCACCAGATGTCTGTTCTGATCATTTTAATATGTTCCCTTGATTTATTAAGAATTGTTTATGAGGTAGAAATTATATATGGAAGTAGAATGATGTGAACTCTTGAATAAAATGCATTCTAATATGCTAGATTGATTCCTTTTTGTCGTTGACGTTGTTGTATCATCTGATGTCGAAGTTGGGGAGTGTGTCATAATTGTTTAGGCACATATGTTGTTGTTGTAGTCGTTGTTGAAGTTGTATGTTGATATACACAAGTTGAGTCCATTTGCATACTCACATCTGTTGGGGGCTTATGCCCTGGAATGTTCATCATTCACCCCTGGAATGTTCATCATTCACCCGTTGGGGGGCTCATGCCCTGGAATGTTTATCATTCACTTGTTGGGGGCTTATGCCCTGGGATGCTTTAACCATCCAATTTGTTGGGGGCTTATGCCCTGGAATGCTTAGCATTCAACGCGCGTAGATTGGTACCACCTGCATGATGCATTAGTTGTTGTTGTCGTAGCATTGTTGAGTTGTTGTTGTCGTTGTAGCATTGTCGAGTTGTTGTCGTTGTCGCATTGTCGAGTTGTCGGTGTCGTTGTGGATAACGTTGTTTTGTTGCTGTACCTTGTTGCTGAAAATAATTATGTTGTTGCTTATGTATTCATTTATATACATTATTAATGATGTCTGTTGTGATATGCTTTGTTGTTTTCATTAATTTGATGAATTATATATTATTATTATTGGATAAGTTTCTCACCCCTTCTGCTTGAAAACGTTGCCCTTCGTATGGGTAACTTGCAGGTAATGATGGCTTGTAGGTTTGGTCGGCTCAAGTGTCTAGGGCTCTGATACATATTAGGATGGGGATTCGTCGCGACTGTTTTTGTTTTCTTCATTTCTTTTATGTATCATATTTTTGGTAAAAGACTTAATAATGGAGTTTATCGTTGTCGAAAATAATGTTGACTATGTTGAGGCCTTTGTGCCAAGATTTTCATTGACGTTGGATTTGGTTGAAATTGTATTTTCTAAAGAATTATTCCGCTGCATGTTTTGGAGATATTTTAAATATTGGTTTAAATAAATAGCTATTTTCTATTTATGAAATTTTGAAAAGAAGTGTGACACTCCGTTGTGTGATTACTCTGATTTTATTTATTAATATTACGTCGTTGGGAGAACGGGGTGTTACAGTCAACACAAGCTAAAGAGGGAGAAGAGAGAAAAATTATTTGACAACTCAAGAGAACTTTTTGTGTGAGTAGAAGTGTTTGCCAAAGCCTCTATTTATAGTGCAAAAAGGAGTGACGATTTTTTTTTTAAAAGGAAAACCAGTTTAATGGAAATTGATGGTGATTTATGGTGATTTGAATTGGCTTCTAAAGTGGGAGAGTTGACATGTGAAAATGACATGATTGATGGCACAGTTGAGATGAAAATTATTTTGGACCTTGGACATTTTCTTTTTGGACTTATTCTAAGTAATAAATAAAAAAGAAAATAAAATAACCTAAATAAAAAAAACAAAATAAAATAAAAATAAAAGTAAAATAAAAGATGGAAATAAAAAAATAAAAAAGAATAAAAATAAAACATAAAAAATACTAATAATAAAAATAAAATAGGGCCTTGATGGCCCAATAAGCTTTATGTTCTAGCTCGACTGGAAGATGACATGCCTTCCCATAGACTAATTGATAGGGTGAGAACCCAAGATGAGTCTTAAAGGCTGTCCTATATGCCCACAATGCGTCATCTAATTTCTTAGACCAATCTTTCCTATTTGACGCAACTGTCTTCTCTAGTATCTGTTTCAGCTGTCGGTTTGAAACCTCTACTTGACCACTACCCTGATCCAGCGCGTGAATGACCATGCTATAAATGTGCACCCTCAGATCCAGGCCGTCTGATCTTAAATCAGACGACCATCATCACATCACTCCGTGATCAGATTAGGGCCGTTGATCAAATCAACGGCCCATATTCAATCTCTGTGGCCCAAACACTTGGTCCTTCTGTCTTTTCTTACTTTCTGCACCCCCACTTTTTAACTGTTTGCACCCCCTGTCTTTTTTATTATTTGTTTTACTTTCATAATTTATTTTTTATTGTTATTTATGTTTATTGTTATTTATTTAAAGCATTTAATTTTTTTCAATTATTATTTGGATTTAGATTGTATTTTAGGAAGTTGTAATGTAAAAAAAAAATCAAAGAAAATATGCATGTCTTTACTTTATTTATTAATGCTTTTATATATTAAAAATGAAAAAATATTAGGTTTAGTTTCCGTTATTATCCAAGGGAAAAGGACTCGTTTTGACCTAGCGTCACTACGGATTTCTCACACGTTTTAATCGTCGTTGTCGCGTTATTATTCGGAGGTCAAGCTATTTAGTTAGCATAGACTCGCTAATTTTATTTCACGACTGAACTTTTAATTTTTCAAAAGAAAGGGAAAAAGTTCTAAATTACCACATTTTTAAAGGATTTAGGGTTCGGGGGTTAGTTATATTTAGGGAAGGTGTTAGCACCCTAAATATCCATAGTATTCAATGGGACCTCTTGATTTTATTCATTTTTGCGCTATAACTTACTTGCTTAGAGAATGGAATTAAAGTGGTGATTAAAAGAAAAAAGAAAATTATTTTTTACATTTTTTATTTGATTTGGAAGGACTAGGTCATTTGCCTACGTATCCGTGGGGGATCAAAACCTCGTAGTTTCGGGGTAAAAACACCGTTTGATTTGTTTTATGTTTTTTATTAGTTTTGAAAAAAAGTTTTAAAGTAAAAAGCCAAAGTGGCAAAAAGATTTCGTTTGTATTTTTTTATATTAAAAGAAAAATGACTCAAAGCATAATTAAATTGATTGAAATTTGATTACGAAAATAAAATAAAAATGGGAGTCACTTGATTGAAAATCAAGATTTATTATGAAAATGATTTTTTGTGATTTTTGGTTATTTGCATGTTTTTTGTTCTTTTTATGATAAAAATAAACGCGAGGAGGTTTTCGTAAACACGTTGGATCAATACAAAAACCCTTTTCTAACCTAATATTTTTTGCATTTTTCAATATATAAAAGCGGAATAAATAAAGGACACATGCATGATTTTCTCATTTATAATTACATAGGTCCTAAGTACATTCTAAATCCACAAATAAATAAATGACAAAATTAAAATGCTCATGATGATAATAAATATAAATAAAATGCAATGTAAAAATGCTAAAAGGAAATAAAATGCAAGAAAATAAAAGACATGGACAACCGAAGGGACAAAAGTACCGAAGGGACTTTTCCGAAGGTCTACAAAAAGGGGCAGGACACTTTCGCGAGCGAAGCACGCTTTCGCGTCCAAAATGTCGTAACTCAGGATGAGGACGCTTTCTGCACGCTAATGGGACGCTTTAGCGTCCTCAGCAAATGGGTAGGACGCTTTCGCGTCCTGCTTCAGGTTTCAGAAAAATTGCGATTTCAACATAGTTTCACCCCAAAAATCCTAGCTTTGATCCCTTAATCACCCAAATTGGTTTACAAACATGTTTGCAGGTTTAATAGACAACATAGGGGATAAAACAACATACAATCATGCAGTTCAACAACAAGTTTCATCATAATTCATCATCTAACATAACTTCTCAAACGAACAAAAAATGAACAAAAAATGTGAATGTTTTCTAGATTAGCCTGATAGAAAATCGGTGGCCTGACAAATCGGGGGACGATTTTTGCAGAACTAGAACTGGAAATTCAGATCAGAAATTGGTGGCCGATTTTGACAATTCGGTGGTCGATTTTTGGCTTCTTAGCAGTTAATAAATCAGTTTAACAATGCATTTTTCGCTTAAGAATCACTCTTAAATCCCAATTTTCATCAACCCAAATTTCAAAATTGATAGAAAACTCTACATATGATTATACTATGAACTGAACACCAACTGGACATGAATTTGATAGACTCTTATTCAACTAACAACCTATAACGACTTCAAACCCCAATTCTCAAATTCTCACAAACTCAACCTACAACATGTTAAATCTAATTATCAGAATTACAGACTTAATAATACTGAATGTTAGTCACACCCTTACCTTAGAATTACCGATTGGCAGCCTCCTCTCTTGGTTCTTCTCTCCTCTTGTTCTCTTCTCTCTAAACCTTGTTTTCTCCAAATCCTTGTCTTTGCATCTGTTCCTCTTTCAACCTAATATCTCCTCTATTTATAATACTAACTTATCTTCTTAAATCTAATTAGGCCCAATAACTCTCTCCTTTCTATTTCAACCCCCAAATCTACTTATTCTAATAAATACAATTCTCAACTAAATATAGTCTAATAAATAATAAAACCACCCAATAAAATACCAGCATAATTAAATAAATCATATAATTCGCATCACTCATATAATTAAATACCCACACTGAAACGCGCTAGATCAGGGATGTCAGTTAGAATAGAAAGAAGAATAAGTTGTTGGGCCTAAATAGATTTGGGAAGAATATTTTAGTATTATAAATAGAGAAGCTTAGGTTAGAAAGAGTTTACCAAAAACCGCTTTTTGGAAAAGAGGAGAACAAGAAAGAAGAGAAGAGAAGAGAAAAGTCAAGAGAAGAGGAGAAGACCTTAGGAAAGAAGAACGCTGCTGCTGATTCAGGAATTAATCTAAGGTGAGGATGAGACTATCTTACATTAATATTAAGTTGTTAAATCATTAGATTATATCTAACAAGTTGGGGAGAGTTTGTGAGAATTTGAGAATTAGGGTTTTGAGAGAGATTTGATGATTTGATGATGAAAACTTGTTGAATTGATGTAGAAATTGTGTACAGACCTTAGATAATCCATAGGATGATTATTGGAAGTAGTTTTGAGGTTAACAACATGAGATTAGGTGAAACTTGAAGAAAATCTGCATTCTGCCAATTTTGATATTAAAACTGGTATTGATCGGTGCGGAATTGGTCTTAGGTGTAAACACGAAAGTTGTAGGTATGGATGTTAGCTTTCTAATGCCGTTGGTCTCACATCAAAACGATTTATAGAACTTGAGTTATGGTGAAATTACTGCACGTAGGTCACAGTGAATTTTTATGGACTTTCAGCACAACTTTTTCGAATTTAAAATGAAAACTGGTATTGATTGGTACATAATTGGTCTTAGGCGTAAACATGAAAGTTTTAGATAATTTTGTTAGCTTTCTAGTGGATTTGGTTTGACGTGAAAATGATGTTTGGTCTTTGAGTTATGATGAAAATACTACAGGGAGGTCTTAGCGAAATTGTACGGTGACAACATTCTCTGTTTCATGTTTTTGTGTTTTGTTCATATGTTTCTGTTTTGAATTGATTCTTGTTGTAAACATGAAAGTTGTTGATATTTATGATATTTTTCCAGTAGATTTGGTTTGACATGAAAATATGTTGTGGATAATTTATTATGTTTTTACAAAGATACATAGTGAATTATTGTTGATGTTTAAATACGATGTTATATGAAGTTGTTTATGATTGATGAATATGATGTTTTAAGATGCTGTTTATTATCATTTGATATTGTTATATTATGATATGACATGAATTATTTATGTGATCCATATGTTGTCAAGATGCTAAGATGTTAAGATGTTAAGACGTTAAGATGATAAGAGTTGTTAAGTCGTCGAGTCGTTATGAAGGCATCAAGTTGTTAAGATGTTATGTTGTCAAGATGTCAAGATGTTAGGATGTCATAGATGTTCATGAAGTTGTCTAAGTTGTACGAAAGTTATGTCGTTGCATTAGAGTTGTGTCATTGCATAGTCAGAGATAGGGGCTTAATGCCCGATAGGTCCTTTATGACCTTAGAGATGGGGGCTCAATGCCCGACAGGTCCTTTATGACCTTAGAGATGGGGGCTTAATGCCCGACAGGTCCTTTATGACCTTATAGAAGAGGGCCTAATGCCCTGGTGGTACCACATGCATAATGAAGATGTCTAAGATGATTTGAGAAGTAGAAGTTGCATAGTCGAGTCGAAGTTGTTAAGATGTTGAGATGTCAAGTTGTTAAGATGTCAAGTTGATAAGTTATTAATGAAGTGCTATGATGAATGAAGACGAATGATTTATGATAAGATGTTACGTGAGTTATAATTATGTTGATATATGAAGTTGATTACAAATTTGATTATGAAGTTGTTTTCGGTAATGCTATGTTTTGATAATAATACTTATGTGAAATTACATGATGATGCTTATGATTATATTTGATATTAGGTGTTGATGCTTATAAATAATGTTTGATGAAATGTGGTGACGTTTGTGATTAATATTGTTGTTATGTGATGATTGTTGAAGACTATTATTTGATGTTATATGATGATGTTAAGATTAGTAATTGATAATATATGAAGATGTTTATAATTAGTATTAAGATAGTTTTACGACCAATATAAGAAGATTAATGACACTAGTTAAGGAAGTTTAAGTTGTTAGATATGATTAATGAATTATAAGATGTTTAAGTTGTTGAATGTACTTTATATGATTTATATGCTTAATATTATTGTTTGAGAAATCTCACCCCTCTGCTTGGAAATGTTGCTCTTCGTATGGGTAACTTGCAGGTAACCAGGATTAGTTGCGGTCGTGTGTGGACTCCTCACAAATGTGTCTTAGGTGCTCTGATACGTAACGGGATGAGATTATGTCTTCTATTTCTATTCCTTACGTATTACTTATGGATTTTTATGAATAAATGTTGAACAAGACTTGAGATTTTTAGGATGGGGCCTGCGTGCCAAAGACTTTTTATGTTGAATGAACTAATTCCGCTGCGAAGTTTTGAATTACTTATGTTAAATGATTTTGAAGAATAAATTGCTATTTATTCAGTTTATGAATTTTTAAGAAGTGTAGCATTCCGTTAAAGTTGAATTACTCTGATTTTTAATTATGAAATTTTTACATTGGGAAAACGGGGTGTTACAAGATTTCACAAACAACAATATTAAGCATATAATTCATCAATTACATTTAACAACATATACATCATCAATTCATCATAGCAATAAATATTCGTAAGTACTTCAATGATATCTCATGGATAACAACACATCAACTTACCGACTCAACAACTTAATAACTTAACAACTTAACAACTTAACTCGACTATGCAACTTCAACTTCTTAATCATCTCGACAATGCAAATGCATGTGGTACCAATCCAGGGCATCAAGCCCTCAACATATTTTAGCGTAAAAAGGCTCCCAGGGCATCAAGCCCTCAAAATAATTGAGCAAAAGCTCCAGGGCATCAAGCCCCCAACGTGTTGAGCAATGGCTCCAGGGCATCAAGCCCTCAACTTAAATGAGTATGCATGGACTCAACATCTTACAACTTGAAACATCATGAACATCACATATGACTCCAATAATTTGGACAACATCTTACAACTTTACGACTTAGACCGACATTTACAACCTTATGATATTAATAGTTAACAACAGCAGAACAGCAACATAAGATAGCATATAAAAAGTCCTTATATATCATATCAGCATTAAAGAGTGAACCACATCAACATAAACATCGTAAGTAATACATATAGTGCATATATAACAATATCACATTACTAATAATATTAATCATCTTAATTTAGGCTCTCTGGACAGCTTATAATATCATAAATAACTTTCATTCCTCCCCCAAGGACCAACTCAAGGCTACTCGTGCGAAAGGATCACAAGGAAACAATTCTAGGCAACTAACAACACTTACTCGCGAGGCGAGTTCAATTGCTCGTGAGGGCGAGCAAAACATGCTCTCTGGACCTCTCAAAAATGCTTGCTCGCGGTGGCGAGCGACTTTGCTCGCGGTGGCGAGCAACCTGGACTTGCTCGCTGTGGCGAGCGATGTGCTCGCAAGGCGAGCGATGAATGTCAGCTCGGACAGAATGCAGATTTTTCCAAAAATTCACCTAGTCTAATGGTTCTAACCTCAAAACTGTTTCTAATTATCACCCTATGGATTATCTAAGGTCTGTACACAATTTGTACATCTATCTAACAACTTTTCATCATCTAACCATCAATTCTCACTCCAAACCCTAATTCTCAAATTCTCACAAACTAATCCTACAACATGTTAGATGCAAATTCAGAATTACAGACTTAAGGTTACTGAATGTTAGTCTCACCCTTACCTTAATAGATAGAAATCGACAGCCTCTTGATCTTTTCCTCTTCTCTTGACTTTTCTCCCTTTTTCTCCAAAACTGATTGTACGTTCTAAAATTTCTAAACCTAACTTCTCCTATTTATATCACCTCATCTATTTTATCTTATTTCGTCTTTCTACCACTAAACTCTCTAAATTCACAAAACAGCCCCTCATCTCATTATTTATTTTATTTTCAAATCTTATTTTATTAAACAATAAAATAAGCCACTTAATATATCCACAACACATCATATAATCTCTAAAATCACATAAATATTATTAATATATTCTAAACTCAACAAATTAATCAAATAAACAAAACGGGCGTTACAGATTAACCTCTGCAGATCAGCCCGCAAACACACCTCTAAAAATGCGTATTAAAGAGAAATGACTAAATTTTAAACATAAAAAAGTGCATGAATTTTGCTCTTCATCCAGCACTTTTTGCTCGCTCCCAGCAGCCGTTCCAAATTTACCCTTGCGCAAGTTAACTAACGCAAGTGTAAAACTATGCGTTAGTTAAGTAACGCTGCGTCAATTAAAATGCGCAAGTGTAAAACTTTGCGTGAGTTAACTCACGCATACACACGCATAGTGTAAAACACTGCGTGAGTTAACTCACGCATAGTGTTAACACTAGCGCAAGTTAACTCACGCACTACTGATATATCAGTACAGCATTAAATGTTGTACTGATATGCATTGAATGCAATATGTGTCATCAAAGACCCGTAACCTTAAGATGCTCGTAATTGAACCTACTTACGCCAGTTTAACAATATTATTGGATAATACGACACAATCGATCAAAATTACACTAAAACATCGTTTTTTTCACAATCACATATTCACACATAACAATCCAAACGGTCCAGATTACACAAATTCGCCGGTGATGACCCGTAATCATTTAAACACACTTAATGACACGTAAACGATCCAAATTACACAAATTTGTCCATAAATTTATAAAATTACATAATCTCTCATAAACGGTCAAACATTACACTATTACACTTAAATAATGATTACACTTCAACGGATCGGACAAAAAGATACAAAGTATTATTCTCAACCATTACCCTAAACATGAAATCAACGTCGCTATCATCTTTGAGAAGTTGTGGATAATACACGGTCTTCCAGAAGTCCTCTTCCTTATCCTCCCCCAAGTCTAGGCCTGGAACATTTACTATCACATCACATGTTCTATGATTTGAACCAATTTGGATAAAGAAGGTGTCAAGCTTTGCCTTCAACTCGTCCAACTTGTCGGTGGGGTTTACAGTGAACCAAGCCCTCTTTTTCACATCCACATAACGAACTTCAAGTTTAACCGGATCTTGTGCATCTTCAGACATGTTTCACTTCACAAAAATATAATGAAAAACAAATATGAGTGAAATGATATAAAATAAGTAGTTGAATAATTATTGACAAAGTAAGTAATGCGAGTAATAATTGGTGTGACATAACCGGCAACCAAAAAAATATTTCATTTCACTTAAGTCACGCAGCCAATACCACTTGCGCAAGTTAACATGGGCACCTAGCCCTATTGCCTACGAAAACCAGACGAACCTAGCACAAAAACCAGCAAAATGAGATGAGTTTTGATGATACAATACCTGATATTTGGTGCTTGATGAGCGTAGAAACTTGCTTCCTGATGATTTGCAATGACTTGGGATGAGGATTTAGACCCAAAAAATGGCACTTTTTGGGTTTTTGAAGGTGGAGGGAAAGAAAATGGTGCTTGGAGTTTGGACTGATGAGTTTTGTACGAAACAGGAAAACTGCGTTACTTAACATGCGCGGCGTGAGTTAACTTGCGCAGTGTGCGTTAACGTGCGCGGCGTTAGTTAAGGTGCGCAAGGGTAAATATGAAAGGGTTGCAGAGCGCGAGCAAAATGTGTAGGGTGAAGAGCAAATTTCAAACTGCATAGCAAGCATCAAGTATCCAATTGTCATTTTGCAAAGAACCAACTTATAATGAGTGTTTAAACTGGAAGCACATATCAAATCAGAAGAATTTTACTTGTGTTTAACCACAAAATCAAATTTATTTGGACACACAAAAATGTAAAAATTAAAAGAGGAATAACTTAGTCACATCATTTAATCCTTCTGTTTTAAGTTTTAATTTGTGAATATGTGCCCAAATAAAATTGATTTAGGGTTGTGCCCAAGTTAGAATTGCTCATCAAATTAATCGAAATCTACAAAGTAAAAAAGCTTGAACATGATTGTGATGATCATATGATATGAACCCAGTGCAACAGAAAATAAGATCATTAGAGTCAAATAAACAGAAAATTTTGTTAATTATAGGCCTTTTTCCCTCTAAAATATTTAGTCAAAGTAATCACGGCTACTTATTTGGGCCAAAAAAAACATGAAAATAGAAACCATTACCAAATAAATTAAACCTACAACTAGGATTTCAAAGCAAAATCTCAAAAATATGGTCAGTATAAGCTTGCTCAACATTAGGGATGTGGTAGAAATTGAATGCCTAAATCTGCTTCCAATTTATTGGACCTCAGTACTTTGCAGTATATCATTTTGAACCCAAGACATTTTTTATTAGATGCACTGAAGATATTATTTCAAAATGGTTTTAGTAATTCCAAAACTAAACAAATTTCCTGGTATCTTGCATGCAAATTTTACAGTCACACATACAACTCATTGATACAGGAAGTGACTTATTATTTGAAACCTACATCATCATAGCAGGCATGTAAAATTCAGTCTCATGGTTTATGTCCCTTCTTAACAATAGTTATAGAATTGTCAAGTCATATTATGGAATAATATAGCTAGACTGAGTCCAATTAAAATCTTCTCAATAGGCTTTATGTCTTTTCTACTTCTAGATCAATAAATTACATGTCCAAGGTAAGATGCATATATGAACATATATAAATTTAACCATGATAATGCAGAAATATTGTAGAATAAACAAGGCAATCTAGACCAATAAAATATGCTACCAATTTGTATTAAATCAAAACAATAACTTATCAAGTGATTATAGCAGATTGTTAATGTTATATTACAGACAATGGAAACAAAACTAAAACACTCAACAACACACTCAAAGCAGAACAATATTCAAATAAAAAGAGAGTGAAGCATCAAAATAAATACGAAAAAGTTTCTATCTACTATACTTGACAACCAATAAGTTATGAGCAACTGACACGATATAAATAACTTGATAGCATCGTTTATAAAACTTATGGCCGAATGCTTTCAGATAAGACTGCAAAAACAAATTAATTATTTGTTTCTCCAAAAGGAAAAGGAAGAAGGTTTTCCTTATACATTACAATCTTCTGGCAAGCCGACTCTGCCTCAACTCCAATGTCTTCACTAGTTTGGGTACTTAAATCAATTAGGGCTAGCTCCATGTTTTTTTTTATGTACAATATACCACTCTTTATTCCAATCCCAATAGCACAAATAATGCGAGTTGAAGGTCTAACAACAAAGAGTTTAGCCCATGATTCCTTGACACAGAGTTCATTCAAAATCCATACATGAAAAGAAGCGGTGTTAGCGACAGTATAGACTAAAGCAACACACTGATTTAACACCCCCAAGTGTCTGTTCAACAATTCTTCCATTATGTTTGATGAGTAAGGAGGTAAATCTGTTACAAAGAACATCTTATTGCTAAAGTCAAATGACACCATATATTTTTTGTCCAACCAATGAGACCATTCATTCAAGTTCACTCGAGAACTATCTTTCCAAGGAACGGGCATATGATCAACACCATCAAGTTTCCTCCAAGAGTTACTTCTAAGGCTGTATATCTCCCAAAAAGGGTCATACTTCTCTATTACATTACTCTCCCAAAATGAGGCAAGATAGTCCATCTCCCATAAAGGGCTATCCTTTTCAGGCACACAAACCCAATTACCTTCAAAGTCTAGAGGATACTTAGACCTCCGAATCACTTTATAGTCATCTCTAACAAGGTCGTAACCAAATCCTTGAGGATGAAAATTAAGCTCAATGTTGTCGTAGGGCTGAACACTAGGAGGAATGACCTTATATTCCCCTGTAGAAGGATTCCACAATACAGTTGTTATCTCATCGTTAATGTCTTGGTAGAGACAAAGAGTGCCATTAACACTAGTCGAACCCAAAATTTCAATAGGATAGACATCATCTTGAAAAGGAGGAGGCCAATCTAATATAACCCTATCCTTGAGCCTCTCACCGGAAAAAATACACAACGAGTAATGAAAGGGATACCCATGTGTCCTTCGCTTTAGGAGGATACGTGTTTCATTGTCGTCGTCCTCATCATGTTTGGATAAGAAATTATTGTGGAACGTGTTCACGAAAAAAGGGTTTTCGAATAAAAGAGACCACGATTTTTGAACGCAAGTAAATCGTGCGAGGGATTTAAGAGGCAATTTGGAGAGAATAAAGACTGCAATGTGGTCGTGTATGTGAGCACTTCTAACCTGTTTATTTGTTGTTGCAGCAGCCATTATTGGAGGAGAAACCGGACAACAAAGCACGAAGTGAGCACAATGGAAATCAAAAGACAGATTACTATGTTTGTATTGTCATACATGTTTGGATCCAAATCCTCTCCTTCCAAACTACTTATTGTATAGAAAAGCAATTAAAGTGGTGAGTTGAAAAATAGAAATGATAACAACGATCTTCATTAATAACACTAGTATGTGGACCCGTGCCAAGCACGGGCTAGATTTTTCGACTTTTTTTTATTAGATAATTATAGTTTAAATGGAAAATTCATTATTTTATATTCAATATATCAATAATACATATCGTTGTCGTATTTTTAATTAAATATTATATATTAATATTAACGTGTATGTTTTTATTTGGATATTTGTAACATTAAACAACAATGAGTTAACGAATGTAATGCTGAAATATTAACTTTAACGATGAAATATTTTACACAGATGACCAAAGTTAAGAAAATATTTTGAATATGTATATCGATAATAAACAGATTAGTCCAAAACAAAACAAAATAAATTATGGAGATTTTTTTTTTGTTCTGTCTATATATGGTGTCATTTGCTTGTTTTTCTATCTCATTTGTCTCTATTCATCTTGTGCAGGGAATTGATTATTATAACTTATTTAATAATTTGGTATCCAAGTTTTGAACTCAGCCTATATATATAATAATAAATTGTCTACCAACTGAGATAAATTCACAGGAACTTAATAAACTTTCCGTTAAAAAAATATACATAAAAGCAGCATACTATTTTTTTTTATGTCAATTTATTATTATATCACCAACACTACTAAAAGTTAGGTTAGGTTTATGGAGTAAAACTAACAACATCACGACCCAATATAACATAAAAATAAAAAAATAAAAAAAGCAAATATGGACATCTTTGTCAAGCACCGACTAAAATTTCGTAGTACCTAATGTGAAGAATATTGTTATGTATCAAGTGTCAGTTAAAGGCTTCCCTAAAAAAAGTGTTAGTTAATGGCTTAAAGTCGAACGTTGGATAAAAGAGTGAAGGTTGAACAACAAATAAGTGACAACACTTATATACTTAAACCTTAAAATTTTAGATGAATATGTGGTATCATTCTCATTGTGTGCTTTCTATTTATCCAATAAGTCGATCCACACCTGTGTTGCCTGCTCCAGAAGGC
This sequence comes from Medicago sativa, assembly GCF_051527215.1. NCBI lineage: Eukaryota > Viridiplantae > Streptophyta > Magnoliopsida > Fabales > Fabaceae > Medicago > Medicago sativa. The sequence continues at coordinate 51,327,000 of NC_140749.1, forward strand.
CCAATGATGGTATCATATCCCGGTTCAACATTATGGGGGAGCGGGAGTGTCAAGTGTGGGTTAAAATTTTTCATTTTATGCAAGAGTAAATGTTGAACAACATATAAGTGAGATGTCATATATACCTAATGTCTTAAAACTTTGGATGAACATGTGATGTCAACCAAATTTATGTGGTTCATCTTAGTCTAATGTGATGGTACAACCCGATGTATACACCCAAGAACGTCCCAACATTGTGATGATTTATTTTGTTAATTTTTGGATGTCATTTGATCTTAAATTTTAGTTTTTGAATATCATTCGTTTTCATGCAATTTTTTTATCAACCTCTATTGTTACAAATTCTTTCACTTTTGGTCTTTGGCCGGATCTGACAATGGAATAATGTAGATGTGTTCTCTTGAGTTCACAAAATATGTGCTTATTAGACATTGTAAATTAATGTGACTTTTATTTAGCCTAATATTTTGGTAGCATAATTACCCACTAATCTAAAACCCTTCAATAAACCCATAAAATTACCATCAATTCGCTATATTTTCTATACTTTTACGGTTTAAATACACACTACTTAGTTTTTCTCTTGTCATTTCTCTCATTTTCAAATTCTTTTTTCATCTTTTTTCTTTTTTTAATTTCCTTTATCTTTTTTCATGAAAGAAATGGAACAAAGACACCCATCTATGAAACCGCTACTAACCCATATTTTTTTCCATGTTGTGCATCTGACCTTATTTTGCTATCTCAACAGATTACAAACACTAAGAGTCTCATATATAAGGGGGAAAGGTTAATGTATCATGTGTGAGTTAAATTTTACATTAGATGCAAGACTATATATTGAGAAACATAAATGAGATGACCAATATACATGATATCTTAATGTTCTGGGTAAAGATGTGGTGTCAATCTCACTTGTGCGATTTCGCTTAATCAAATATGATGATCCAACCCATTCCATGATCTCTCTAAACTCTGAACTGTTTTTTTTTTTTTGGATGTCATTTGCTAAATTTTTTATATTTAATAATTTTTTTGGATGTCATCCATTTTTATACAATTTTTTATCTAACCTATATTATCACAAATACCTTCACTTTTGATCTTTGGTGGGACCTCACAGAGGAAAAATACGGATGTGTTATGCTTAGTTAACAAAGTATATGTTTATTAGATATTTTAAAATAATGAGATATTTGTTTAATTGAATATATTTTTTGGTGAATTACTCATAAATCTCCAATTCCTTCAACTAACCTATAAATGTATTGGTAACTCACTTTACTCTCAACACTTCCACAGACAAAACACACTACTTTTTTTCCCTTATCATTTCTCTCACGTTAAATTTTCTTTTTCATATTCTTTATTTTTATATTTTTCTCTCTTTTCATGAAAGATAGGAATATAAACATCCATATATAAAACCACTATCAAAACATTTTTTTACCATGTTGTGTCTCTGACAGACCTTATTTGACTATGTCATCAAATCATACACATAAAGAATCTCATAATTAAGGAAGATATGATAATGTTTCAATTAAGACTTAAAGTTCCACATTGGATACAACTTGCAAGAGTAGATTTTGAAAAACATATAAGTAATGACCAACATACCTAATGCCTTAAGGTTTTGGGTGATAGTGTGGTGTCAATCTCACTTGTGTGGTTGCTTAGACTAATATGATGATCCAACCCATTGTAGGCTCCCTCGTAGCTCCAAAAGTAAATAAGTCCTTAAATAAGACATTTTAAGAAATAAATATACCTTAAAAATTTTGAATTTTTTCTTATAAATAAGACCAAAATAATTTTTTAAATTTTTCTTATAATAAGGACACGATGAAGTATACTATAGAAAGATACTCGGAGTCCATCTTCTCTTAAGCCTTCTCCTGCTGACATCTTCGTAAAGAGTAGTGTTACAAAATTATTCTATAATTGTTTTTGACTTCGTGACACCTTAAAGTGTTTGTGAGATTGAAAAGTTACTTGTAAATCCTCTTCCCTTAGCTTTCTTTATGATCTCATTCAAAAGGTGGAAAAAGAAGGGAATCATCAGAAGATTAAAATAAAAAGAAATAAAAAGTTGTAGAGAATGACGAAAAAAATCATGTGAAAATTTTATAAGAGTGAATTGATTGAAATAACACAAATAAGGTATCGTACAAATAACCATTCAAAAAACCAATTAACATAAGTTTTTTGCTAGAACTAAAATTGATGAATAGGAAAAACAATAATTTAATGAAGAATTTTGAATTGTACAAATGAATATCTAAATCGTGAGAAAAATGTTGAAAGTGAAAACAATATTTATAACAAAAGTACAATCAAATCCATAAATTTGGGTAGACAAAAATTTGATGTAATTACATTAATTAGAGGAAAATATATATAATAACCAATTATCAATTGTTTTTTTAAAATTACAAAAAAAAACATAAATGAATTTGGTCTTGATAATTAGGCAAAGTTACACACTTTGTCCTTTAACTTAATATTATAAAACACTTTTATTCATTATTTTTCTAAAATTTAATCATTTATGTTATAAAATGTCAACATCATTATCATATTTTTATTAAAAACACAAATAACCATAATAAAAACCCAAAAAAAAATATGAATAAACTTATAACTTGATAACATTTTTGCATAATTTCATCAAAACTGCATATTCTTCATTTTCTCTCTAATCAATCAACTAAACACTCCAACAACATAAACATATCTTGAGCTTGGTTAGACTTTACTTACTTCTCAGCTGAACTCCGAATTAAAATGGCCCATGAGTATATTCTCATTATTATTATTATTTAGATTCTCAGATGCACAAATAGTGCGTTTGTTCTATACGTAATGTTATGAAAATAATATTTTTATGGCTTGAATGTGTAAATCATCCATGTAAGTTCGCATATTTTTTGTTTTCGTCCCTGTATCTTTTTTTGTTCTGAAACTAACCCTGTAAGTTATAAATGTTTTGGTTTTTGTCCCTTCCGTCATCCTCTGTTACAAAAATGTCTATGTGGCAAACGAAGGATGACATGGCAAAGTGTGATGTGGCAGATGACACCGACGTGTCGTTCCATATGCTGAGTCACAAAGTTCGAGGGACCAAAATCAAAAAACAAAATCCATAGTGGGACCAAACCCAAAAATTAATATAAAACTTCATCTTCTTCCTTCCTTTCCTCTTCTTCATCATCTTCAGCACATCTTCATCAAATTTCATAGAAAACCCAAAAAAACCTAGAAATTCATCAACCAACATTAACATCACCATCGACATCACTACACAAAAAAAATCATCAAAAATTCTATGAAAAGTCATTTAACTTATTTAAAAGTAAAACCCATTTAACATATTTAAAAGTAAAATCAGATTATTTTTTTAGCACTTATGTGATAGTTGCAAAGTATCCATGTGATTATCTATGAATTTGTAACTTCTTAGCGGAAATATTTCAATGACTAACATGATCCAGATAATATGTGATTCATGCTAGAACTCATCTACCACGTCACTTGATGTAAACTTTGTGCTGATTTTTCTAATCTATGTAACTTTAATTCATGTAATCAATGTATGGTTGTTGCATGGAAATATGTTCTTATGCCTAATGAGAAAGAGCCCGAGAAGGCTAGTGAATAGTTGTTTGAAGCTATGCAGTTTCTTGAGAATGAGTTGAAGGATAAGTTCTTTCCAGGAGGACAAACAGGCTTTGTGGATATTGATGCTCTCTTCATCCCTTTATTCCAAGAAGTAACAGAGAAACAGTTGTTCCCTGATCTCAAATTTCCCAAGCTACACAAATGGAGTCAAGAGTTTTAAAACCATCCAGTCGTCAAAGAAGTTATGCCTTCAAAGGGAAACAATCTAGCTATTTCAAAGATCGTGCTGCAAACCTTACTGCTCTATCAAAATAGAATGATATAATAGAGTGAGATTCTAAACTTGTAATGAAATATGTATTAGTGCTTGACTTGGTTGAATTTTGATTGTTTGAATTTCAGTTGAAATGGAATATTCTCTATAATTTCTCATATGTCATAAATATTCTGACAAATTGTTGTCAATTATGATTTCTCAAGGATGACGTTAATGAATTTTTGGTATTCTATGAAGTTTGATGAAAATGTATTGAAGATGATGAAGAAAAGGAAAGGAAGGACATAGATGAAGTTTTCTATAAATTTTTGGGTTTGGTCCCTCTGCGAAATTTGTTTTTTAATTTTGGTCGTCCCTCTAACTTTGTGACTCAACATACGAAACAACATGTCAGCGTAGTCTGCCACGTCGTCCTCCGTTTGCCACATAGACGTTTTTGTAACAAATGATGACGACAGAGACCAAAACCAAAACATTTATAATTTACAGGGTAATTTTAAAACAAAAAAAAGATACAGGGACGAAAACTAAAAACACGCGAACTTACATGGACAATTTATATATTCAAGCCTATTTTTATTTATTTTGAATACTACTGTTTATCGAATTCTAAAATATTAAGGGTGAAACTTACAATAAATATCATGGTGTTAAAAAATTAGGATTAACCATGAAAAATAAACTACAGATACCATGAATAATGAAATTTGTTCTTGAAACTCAGGAGACATATAACTTGATTCCAATACCAATATTAGATAAGATGTAGATTTATCATAATGTGGTGTATAAATATTTTATTTGAACCCCTTAAAAAATATTTAATTTGAAATGAGTAAAATTTAAAATGAATATTGCCTTCTATCATTGTTTGAGTAGTCCTTCAATCATTTTTAACTTGGTCAATTTGAGGAGATCTTCTCGGATAACTTTAAAAATACCTTGAAGCAAACATATCGTACATCCTACACTTCTTTTGTTTTTTTGGTTACCGTACATCCTACACTTCACATAAACATTAGAATTATAAATAGCAAAAAAGACATAAAATAAGATTTCAATTTGATAATGATGTATGTGCAAAGAAGCAATGGAAAATGAACATCTTAAAAATAGGTTTGTTACATGCAGAAACTCCATTGATTGAGTACACAAAATCAGGATTAATTATAAACTAAAACCGATTATTAATTACACATAAAACCGATTATTAATTACACATATCACTCCCACAAATTGCAATGATTATTCTTTATCGTTATTTTTATTTGAGAGGTGCATGTAAGTAAATTTCAGCTATAAGTATGCAATTATAAAGGTGATTGGGGAATAATTTATTTCTATTTGATGGAAACATTTTGTTTTCCTTTAAAATGGACCGCATTAATGGTCGGTCATTGAATGAAAATAATTTTCAATGCAATATTTTGGTATTTTAATTTGAAAAAAGTTCATAAAGTATATATTGAATGACACATACATGTACTATTTGCTGTTTCTACCTCCCTGATATATGCCATGCAATAACTTGAACGATTTTTTACTTCTTACAATTGAATAAAATTCATACTACCTCCGATTGCCAAATTTTTTTGTCCCTTTTTATAAGACTCCTTTGCTATTTCCAACTACATTCATTATTTCTTTACATACATGTCCCTATTTATTATATATATTTTTCTTCAATTGGCAATAAATAGCATATGAAAAGCATAAACAAATTCTCTCTCTTAATGATAAAATTGTAAAAACAATAACAATTACGAACAACTCTAATATAAATATCCACTATTTTAATTCCTGTGATTTTAGCAAAAGGGTCTTCTATATAGGGACGGAGGTAGTAGTTATTTTCATTAAAAGTATTTTATACTTTTGTGAAGACATTAAATAGTCTTAACAATGAATTCAAAAATTTAATTCTCTAAATTATTTATTCTTATAATAATTATCAGTTTTTTCTTGTAATTGTAAAATTTGAATTTTAAATTTTTATGAAAAATATGTTAAAAACCATTATTCCCTTGACTCATACATCATGAAGTAACCGAAAAACCCATTTGAGTTGGTTTAGTGGTGTTAGTTTAAGACATGTGTGTGATTCTCAATGTCTCAAGTTCGATTCTATCTGATATCAATTTCGATAGATTAATTTGACTTCTTAAAAAAAAAATCAATTAACCGAAGAAAAAACGTGTGTGCATTATTATTCACCAATTTGTTGATTTGATATCCGAAAGAAAGTCATACAAATTTAAAGACACGGTTTTTTATATTAACTATCATAACTAAATCATTTTAATGAACCGTCTTACTGAACATTGTTATTGGTCTTTTTTCGTGTATAATTTTATTTTTTTATCAGGCAACCTTAACTAAATCATTTTAGAGATTGTGTTTAAAAGGTAGATACTTGTTCTTGTTATCAAAATAATGAATAATGTTCAAGTTCTTGTTATCAAAATAAAATAATTTTGTTCAAGCTATTTTGATCAAAATAAATAATTTTGTCAATCTCTTGTGATCAAAATAATGAATTTTGTTCAAGATCTTGCCCATACATGATTATAAATAAAATGAGTTGCAAATCGCAATTTAACATTGTTTTCCATCAAACTATGTAGTTTATTTGGATTTGGATATTAGAATACATTTTTTTGACACGTTAACATCGTTTCTTTCATAGGTATTCTCTAATTCAATAGCAGTAAGCATACCCATCAGATCTATGCATACATAAATAGATAAAAGAATGGTGGAAAAAAAATTTGAAAGTTCAATATTGAATAAAATAAAAATTTAAAATGTGGATGCTTGAATAAAATAATAAAAACATGATCAAACGGGGAACCATCTTATATAAATCTTCGTTAATCTTTATTTCGTATGAAACAACCAAACATCAGAAACAAAAAAAAATGAAATTGATTCAACACAATAAAACAAATATTTAAAAAATAAGAGAGAAAGAGAACGATTTAAAGAAAAGGGAAATGAATATGAAAAGATGTGTGCTAATGTTGAGAAAAGAACGTTGAAAACACTGTAATAGGAGGCATATGAAAATGATATGAAAGAAGGATTAACAATATATAGAGAAAAAAATCTAAACAAATGGACAACATTTGATTGGTTGATGTTTTACCAATTCAAATTTGATTGGCTAACAATTTAAATGTGACGCATTAGAGTAAATAGAAAAATTTGACTGGCTAATGATAGAAATCATATTTATTTTTTTGGTTATGCATTTTTTAATAGCAAATCAATTAATTTATACAGAAAAATCAAATGTGTGATTAAATACAATTAATTGCTAATGTTTTTTTTGAAGGATTTTAATTGCTAATGTTATACATTAATAGAAACAATAATCAATAATAAATAATATTTATATGATGAAGTGTACACATGTATATTTTTAACAATATAACATAGCATTAAATGAGACTTAGATCATCAAAGTGACATGTGTACTCTTAAAAAAAATTAAGGCAAATGTTTATAATAGAGATTTCCATAATAGGAAAAAAATGAAGGAAATACGAAAAAAATTGATACTGTATGCATAACATACTCCTATAAAATTCTGTTAAGGAAATAACAATAATCCTCTTTTTTCAAATAGAGATAACTTTTGATTGAAATCATGTGCATTAAATACTCTTATAAAATAGAGATAACATTTTAGGATAATTCATCAAATTATGATTGTTGTTTCTATTATAAACTTTTTCATATTTATTGTGTACATAAAAGAAAACATTGGTGCATTAAACAACAATTTCAAATTCTGACTTTTTGCACAACATTTTCGGTTACCATACTTGCATTCCAATTTTGTTTGTTTTTTTCCTATTATAAACTCCTTCATACCTTGTGTGTACATGAGAAAAATCATTAAATAAACCTTTTCACTAATAGGATGCCAAGTGTACTCTTAAAAAAAATAGTGCAAATATATATAATAGAGATGACGAAAATATTTATTTTCTATAAACATGACGAAAATATTGTTATTTTCTATAGAGAGAATAGAAACTTTAACCTGTGCTCTAGAAGGATGGGATGTGAAAGTGTTCCTGAATGGCGCCATTGATTTTGTTATTAGGAAAATCATGGGTGTGTGTTTGCATGCTTGAAATGTGGATTTTTTTTTTATTTTTAAATTGTTACTTCTACTAAGGGGAGCTTTTTGAAATTAGATTCTACCAAGTTCATTTGCTATGGCCAAGTGAAAGCAATTATTTAAAATTAAAAACATATAAAAATATAAAACTCATTTAGTGTCAATTTGAAAGAATAACGACATGTTTGTTATAGTTTTTTTATATAGATTTTTATTGTGTAACATCATTTTGTTATAAATTTTTTAGAGAGAATTTTTTAAATACAAATTCATTTGAATCGTTTATAATAAAATGTCATTCTAAATAATTTATCATTTTGTTATAATTTTTTCTGGATAATGAAATTTTCAAAAATCTCTAAATTAAAAATTTATTTCAAATAGCTTTTCATAAAAATCATTTTTGAAAAAAAAATGTTATTTTTATTATGTAAAATCTCCAACAATGAATATTTAAGTTAGTGAATGTGTAAATCACTTTTTTTTTTTTAACATATAACAAATGAGTTTGAAACAACTTGTACTATTTTTAAGTAATTTTTTCAAAAAAATCATTTTTAAAAATACAAAGAAAATCCATTTATTTTAATATAAAACAAACAACCTTAAAGAGGTCCTTGTGAACTTAGCTCAGTTGATAATAGACATTCTATAATATACACAGGGCTACTTGACTCTCTTACTTACCTCAATTGGTAAGACACCCTTACTTATTTATCTTAAAGATGAATTTCTATTATGAATAATTAACTTTAGTGAATGTCCATCCCTAGTCTTCCACCTTCCTATAACTCCCATAAGTGAATGGATGGTTAGTGGTTCTTAATTACTTTGATCATTCACTTGCTTATATTGTATCCTATAAATAGGACCTACATTTCATTTAAAGGACACACTTGTGAAGTAATACAATACACTCTTATGTTCTCTCTTTGTTTCTATCTCTCTATTCTTATATACTTTATAATATCTTGCAATGCTAAGGGTCAATTTCATAACACGTTATCAGCACGAAGCTATAACAATTTGAGGTGATATCGATTCTTACTTGTTCTTGATATTATTTGTTGTGTTGTTTACATGTTCTTGATGTTATTTGTTGCATTGTTTACATGTTTAGGACGTAATTTATTGATTCTAAACTTTACTTTCATGTAATGAATTTCAATCTTTAACTGAAAATATATGACCTTTGTGTTTCATCATCATGTTGTTGTCCTGTTCTTCTGATCCAAAGTTCCTTCTTTCCTGCGCAAAATTTGTATGCCTTGGTCACTTCATATGTTAAGGGTGAAGGTGAGAAAAACACAAGAAGGGGGGTTGAATTGTGTTAGCTTTTTCTTCGTTTTCTCTTACTGAAGTCACTGATCAGAAGCAGATAAATTTCAGCTTCTGAAGTGATGTTCAGATTCTAAATGCAGCGGATAAACACACAGAGAGAAGAAAGACACAAAGCAATTATACAGGTTCCTTCCACAAACCGGAAGTAATCATGTCCCCCTTGCACTTCCAAGGAGAGTTCACTAAAAATGTAATATCTGATTACAACTGCTCACTGCTAAAACTAGCAAGAGAATTCAAACTTACTCAAGCACAACTGCAAGAGATTTTCTATGCTCAAGAACAAAATCAAGAGACTTCCTATGCTCAAGCACAACTGTAAGAGACTTCTATTCAAACAGAATTACAAAGAAATTTGTTTGAGGTTGAACACTTGATATACAATCAGTGATGTTCACAATACAAATCAGATACAGACTCTTAAGACTCTAGAGTTTCTAAGATATGAAAGTGGTTAAGAAATTCTAAATGAACTTTTGATGTAGAACAATTTCAGCAGAGTTTTGGCTCTTGTAAATTGTTGTGAGTCTCTTGAAAATCTTCAAGTCTTCACTCCTTTATATAGAGGTGTGAAAGAGACGATGTTGATTGTCAACGCATCAAAAAGAGTCGTTTGAAGCTTTGATTAATCACCAATGAACTTTTACCTGATATGGTTATTGTCCTATGAAGGATCAATTTCAAATCCATTCCAAGTCTGGAGGAACATCGTTGCAGGCACAGCTGTTGTTCTTGTCTTATTGCAGAGACAAAACAGAGTAGTGGAGATAGTGGTTGTACAATTTGTACAATTGTCCTTTTTCAACTCTCTATAATGTAAAAGCATCCAATGCCTCCAAATTCAATTTGAATTAGCCGTTGCCTCATTTTTCCAGTCTTCTGCAATGTTGGGCGAGATTAAATCACTTGAACAACCTTTGAAGCTTCAATTCTCTCAGCTCCTGATGATCTTCAGCTCCTGATGAGAACTGCTTCTAGTGATGTTGCTTCTGATGAGGTGCTTCTGATGACCTTGCTTCTGATGCGTCATCACTTCAAGAGCATTTGTCTTCAGAACCTCTTTTCTTCAGATGCATAAAGCTTCCTTCTTGTTGATTTCAATTGCTCTCTTTTTGTTCTTCCAGAACCTAATAAAGATACTAAAATTTTGTCTATGGTCTTGTACACTTGAACAAATATTAGCATATCCAATTGACAATTTTTAATACCTTGTTATCAGCAAAACTCTAAAGGGTAATGTTAAACACATTTTGTTCCAACAAAGGGTGCTTACTAACTTGTTGTTTTACAGTTTTTATAAATACCTATTAAATATAATTATTAGACATGTTGCTGAAACATCAGCTAGTATCTTCATTTGTTTCTTATATGCTTTAGATTTTATCTATCAATTTTTGTTTAAACTTGGCATTTTCTAAGATTGAGTATGATACAGAGTATGATATAGTCATAAACAAGAACAGAAGATTAATCACAATTGTTATGATGAAAAGTATTGAAGAATCTTTTAAAGAAGTAACTCTAATGGTTCATTACATCTCTATGTTTTTAATTTCCCATTTTGTTTAGAATTTGTTTGAGTGAATTATCTATAACTTTTCAATTTCTTAGTGTATAGACTATGATAATTAGGCAAGGGATAATTTTAATTTCGCACCTATGAGGCTTAAAAATATAGAACATGTTTCATGTCAATTAATATTTTTATTTTATTTTGCACATAAATTTTGTTGAAAAAGTTATTTAACTTATAATTATCATATATATTTTCCTTTATTTTTGTTAAATTCCAGAAGAATTCAACAACGAATCATGCATGAAGGATAGTTCAAACAATGGAGATATTTTATGATATAGTTCTCGAAGAACTAATTTTTCCTTTTAATATTAAAGCATCCCTAAAGGATTGCTCAAAGAACGAATGCATATTTTTCTTTGTTATTCTCGATAGAAGTTTGTGGTGAGTTATTGAAGAACTAGATCTTTGTTAACATTTTATTGAATTTTATTCAATTAACAAATTAGCATGTTTGATATTTTTGATAAATTTTTGAATATTTCAACGTCGAGTATCCCTGAAGGATTGCGCAAAAGAATTGTTGTTGATCATTATGAAGATTTTGTGTAATGTAATTCCTGAAGAACTAAATATATATGAAGATCAATAGAATTGTTTCCGAAGGATTGCAAACAATCAAAAATTTTTTTTGTCATTGTTTACATCAAGCATCCCCGAAGGATGACATAAAAAATCACAATCTTCCTTGGAGTTGATAGATTTATGGTTGAAAATAAGATCTATTGTATCTTTGTATTATTTAAAAAAAAAAGATTGAAGAGTTACACGTTGAGAATGTAATGTAGTTCTCGAAGAACTAATTTGTTATTTTAAGGATCCCCGAAGGATCGCTCAAATAATGAAGGAATTTCTTGATCATTGTTTATGAAGATTTGGAATATAGCTCCTGAAGAACTAAAATATAATATTAAATCATCCTTGAAGGATTGCAAAATTGTGATTTTACTTGCTTATTGTTCATAGAGGTTTGTGGAGTTCTTAACCATAATTCAAATATATAATCTATTTGATCTTAGTATAAGTTCTATCAAAAGAATTAAAAAAAAATTGTTTATGCCTCTTGAATGTTCTACTGAAGTAGCAACATTTAGAAAACAATATCAAGAAAATTTTGATGCATTTGTGATTAAATGTAAGAGTACAATCGTTGATTGAAATGATGAAGTCTCACATGATAAATTGAACTTTATTTTTAGATTGTCTGATTCATATTATTTGTTTCGTATAATTTGTGCTCCGTCTATTGTTTTGGGTAGAATGCTCAACATAATTTATTTTCTAATGAAATATTAGGTATTGTGCTTATGAATTTTTTTTTGGTAGTGGCCGGGATTCGAAACCCGGACCTTGCATATATTATGCATTGTCCTTATCAACTGAGCTAAGCACACGGGGACGCTTATGAATTTGATATTATTGCTACTTTTGAAACGATTAAGATTTACGAACTATATTATTTTTGAAATGGGAATCTTGTTAGTTGACAGAATAACTGTAAATTAGATTTGTATTTTTAATTCCTTCTAAAAAGTATGCATAAACTATTTCAACGTAGGTTTCGAGCAGGTATTGCTCCTAGAACTTGGATTCACTAAGGAGAACAATAATTTTATGTATATTTTGTTGGATATTGTTTGTAATTCCTGATTGTATTGATACTATTCTTATGAATGAAATGCCTTGAGTAGTTTGCTTGTGTCAAAAAAAAAAAGTAGGCCGACCTAATAGACTTTTTAATGACTTGTGGCCTGGATGCGAAAATTGTTGTTGACACATTTCATAAATTTGTATCACACTAGTAAAATACGCTTTTGCCCCCTTGGCAGTTAACTGCCGAGAAATTCAAAACCGGGTGCAGTTAACTGCCGAGGAAAACAATTCTGCAGACAGTGGGTTCTGCATAATTCTAAAGCATTTCCAAGCCATTTTTTGGCCAGTTTTTACCTATAATTAAGCCAGAGCATTTCCAAAGGCAATATAAATCATACAACATTGAAACTCGGTCATAAACAAGAAAAATACAATATCTTTTACAATTGTCCATAATTAAATCAAACCGACATTTGGTTCAAATTACACAAAAGTTTGAAATTCATCAAAACGTGTGTCCATAATTAAACAACACATTACAACTCATTACACATCATTAAATTAAATCCCTACTTACATTCATCATAATTGCATATGGAACGAACATACATATATAATATATTATTTTCCACCATATTCCGAAACATAAATCCGACGTCGCTATCGTCTTTAATAAGCCAAGGCATATAGCTTGTCGTTTTCTATGTGTATTCATCTCTATCTTCTCCTACGTCTATGCATGACATTTGACCAAACAAGTGACGTGTATATTGATTTTCACCAAGATGCTCAAAATAAGTGTTATCTACCGAGGATTCACATCACATATTCCTCGGCAGTTAATTTTCGAGGATTTCCTCGGCAGTTTAAACTGCTAAGGGGGCAAAATCGTATTTTACTAGTGTGACACATCCTTATGAAATGTGTCAAGAGCAATTTTCGACCTTTTAAGCTAAATATGCTTTTACTATAGTTGACGATTTCACTCTTATATCCTTATTTATTAATTTTGTTAAGTCTGCAACAATTTAACCTAATATTTTCCCGCTCATTTGCTGTATTAGGTTAGCAGTAATTTAACCTAACAAATTCCATCTAAAAAAATGCATCGCACCAATTTCATTCCTATCCTCTTGCATTTTTTTTGACAATATTTTGTACACTTATTTAATACTAAAAAAAATGAATCGCACCAATTTCATGTTTTTTTTTACAATATTTTGTACACTTTTTTTTTTTGCAAGAAATATTTTGTACACTTATTTAATACTAAAAAAATGCATCGCACCAATTTCATGTCTTTTTTTTTACAATATTTTGTACACTTTTTTTTTTTGAAGAAAATATTTTGTACACTTATCTAATACTAAATAAATGCATTGCACCAATTTCATTCCTATCATGTTGCCTTTTTGTTGACAATATTTTCTACACTTATTTAATACGTTTACAAACAGAATATTCTAATTTCCATGCAAACCCAGCTACCCTAATTTTATTACTCCCTCCGGTCCTATTTATAAGAAAAAGTTGACTTTTTAGATTCATTGAGTAATTAATGTACTTGGTATAGAATATAGACCAAATACATCATTTCTACAATGAATCAAAAAAGTCAAATGTTTCTTATAAATAGGACCGGAGGGAGTATTCAGTCACTACACACCGGGGAAAGGATTGTCTTCATTGTAAATGCCTCCAGTTTTCTCCTGTGATTAATACGTTTTCAAATACGTTCTCTAACTTCTCTGCAAATACGTACTTGCCCATTCTCGAAATTCGAAAAAACAATTCAATGAGCCAAATTTGTAAAAACAAACAATTCAATCGATTCTTGCTCAATTCAATCACGAGTTTATGCTTAATTTTTTGCTTCAATTTTATACTTTGATTCTTGCTCAATTCCTTCTTAATTTTATACTTTGATTTTCGACTTCACTTTTCCTTCTCTCATTTTATGTATTTATTTTTTGATATTGTGTAAGATTGATTCTAATTAGTTGATTATAAACCTAAATTTCAGATTTACTTGCTTGGAAGCACTGTTTCTGTCATTGGAATAACACTCACACGTGGAATTAAGAGAACTTATTTATAATTCAATATTGTTTATTGGATAGTACTGTTTCTGAATTGGTGAAATGGCAGAAAGAATTGGAGACAAGGTTTATTTGGAGAAGTTAGATATTTCAAGTTGGACATGTTGTGGAAGAGGTTAAGGTTATGTCGTGGCAATGGGGGTTAAGTCGATTGCGAACGTCGACTTGCTTGTTCTATTAGTGGCAATGGAACCTTATAGAGTGCTTGTTGTGGTTGGGCTTTGGTGGCTTGTTGTGCTTTCGAGGCTCAAGCTGTGGTATCGGCGCGTGCGGGACTGTTTTGGTGTTGTTGTTACTTCGGTGCGTGCGGGACTGTTTTGGTTCAGCTGCTGGTTTTGGAGTTAGAGTTGTAATGTGAGTTGTAATATTAGAGTTGTAAGATTTGATCTTTAAGATCTTGTACTTTAAAATTGTGATCAATGAAAACAAATTATTTGTATACATTGTTTAGCATATTGCTGCTATTAAACTCAAATGGTATTAAACTTGTAATGTGTGAAAGATCCGGAAGCAATTGTTAGGTGTAAAAATTGAAACAAGATGAAATTAAACTTGTAATGTAACACTGCTATAACAATGCAGAAACCAACACCTACACTGACATAACAGTGCAGAAATTAGCTGCTACAATTGTTAGGCTGCGCAAACATTGTAGAAAATTTATACTTGCTGATGTGAAACTAACATTGCTATAACAACACATAAAATTGCTGCTACAACACATAAAATTGCTGCTACATGTATTTTTGATTGTAGAGCTCTTATGATACAGCTGTGCACTGCTAGAATATTGCAGAAAAACTGATCGTATTCAAATTATAAAATGAACCTGTCAAATTGTAAAAATATTGCAGCCACCAAAGCTACTACAATTTTCACCAATTTCTCACAAAATCATACACCAAAATAAAAGGCAAATACACTAGTGGAGCATACAAACAGATCCAGACACACAATAGTTTGTTAAATTAGCCACTGGTATGAAACCACTATAACAAAATCTCAGGTTTTGCGATCAACTCTCCCGATCCTGTTGCGGTTGAGGAAGCCATTATGATTTGAAACTTGGCGGAAGTCTCCACTTAACGATTGGAGACTTTACAGGGCATCCAGTTCTTGTTTCAAGCCGATGATTAGTTGTTAAGCGGTCTCTTTTATCTGGTTTACGAAAACCTTCTTTACTACACACAAATCTTCCAGACAAAACCATTCCATCTTTTGCTTTTGTTCAAGTATTCTGTTTGAACATTAAATCCAATTTTTCCACCATAATCATTCCAAAAATCCCTTGCCTCTTCCCAAGTATTAAATTGTTTTCCTAGTTGAGGTTTCACTCAAATTCATTATCCATGGAGATGGCTTGTGGTGCAACAACAGAATCAATTGACAACCTGATTGAAATAAAAAGAACTACTTAAAATATATACTATAATAATAAGAAAAGAGTATAAAGCTACTGCAACTTAAATAATATGAAATGACAGTCACCTAAGTCTACTATCACCATTTTCATTCCACAATCCACATAAACCAATTTCAAATGGATTGTTAACTGTTACCTTGAGTGGACAAAGACAATGAATTTGAGAAAATGGCAGAGACGATGAATGAGTGTTGCAACAGGGAGAGACAACGTCAAATACTAGTGAGGAGACAACGACAATGGTGACGGTGATGGCAACCAAGGAGCACGACGGTGGTAATCAATGGAGCACGGTGACGACGTTGTCAACCAAAGAGCACACAACAACACCAAAAATAGTAGCACGTGACGGTGTCAACAGATAGCACACAACGACGGCGACAATATTGATGATGTTCAATGTTCACTAGGTCTGTGTTGTTATGGAAGAAGAGGAAGCGGCTTCTATTATTTACAGGAAGTCATAACGTGAAAAGAGAGGGACTGTAGCTAGACAAGTGATAATGCCACATTCGAGGGAGGAGTTGCAAGAGAGAGAGAGGAGGAGGAGGCAATGTTGTATTGGGATTTTTCTTCTATATTTTGTCGGATGTACACTGTTTGCCAATAAGACGAACAGAAACATCAAGTTGATATTTCTTGAGTGTATGGTGAATCTGACTCAGGTGAATACGTGGTCATGGGGAGGGATAACATTGGCTCACTTGTATCATAATTTGAATGACACACTCGATCTATTACTAAGACTATGTCTGGCAGTGCGACCCTATTGATGGTAATTAATTTAATTTCTGATTTTATTAGATTATAACATAGTTTGTTCGTCATTTTAATTTATGATTTTATTAGATTATAATTTTGTTTTTTCGTATTTTAAATTTAAGATTTTATTAGATTATAATTTTGTTTGTTCGTATATTAAATTTATGATTTTATCAGATTGTAATTTCGTTTGTTCGTATATTAAATTTATGAGGTTTGTTTTTGTGCAGGGATGGATTTTAGAGCATTTGTCAAATCCTTACCCAAGGAAGAGGGGTAAGAATTTGGCCCCACATATGCCATGCACCAGGAGATGGCTTCCTACCAGGGGGATTCTGATGTGCAACATTACCGCTTACTGCTTGATCGTTTGAAGGTTGATGACATCAGGTGGTGTACATAAGAGGACCAGAGGAAGGCCTTCCATTTGAGGAGATATATACTTATTTCGGCTGGGTGCTCTGCGAAAAGTGGAGGGTGTATCGACACTTGCCTGAGTGGGTGAAGAGACACTTCGGGTTTGTGCATGACATCCCCAAACAACCGTCAACAGTGCATCATATTCTTGTAGATCAGGTCCCACATGCTTTCACCGACTTCCGTGTGTATTGCATTCCTCTAGATTAGCGGGTTAAAAATATGAGAGATTTTAATTTAATGCGTAAAGTTTTAATTTATGTTTTGTTAAAAAATTCTATTTTTTTTGAAGAGATTTTTTACAATATTATACATATTTATGCACAATTTTCATTAAAAAAACAAAAATTAACTTAAAAATAGGAACTAAAAGTAATCATGGGAAAATTTTATTGAGACCAAGTGTTGAAGGAAAATTTGAAAGGGATTAAAACATAAATTTAGTATATTTATAAGGAAAAAAACATACTTAACCATAATATTTAAAATAGTCTTTAGCAATTATTCATGAGTTTTTTGGTTGAATTTCACGTCACGAGTTTAACATTTTTTTTTTTTACAAAATGTTTTTTGGTTGACAAAGACATTGCAAAATGCGAGAGTCTATGTTCTAACGTGAATTCCTTAATTATTTAGCTTACGGGTTAATATCTAGCCAATGAAATGGTTTTATAAAATAATTTGTTATTTTGACAAGTTATAAAATAAAGAATTGATTGTTGAGAAGTCCTATCTCAACTGGTAAAATACCGTTTTGTTAGGTCAGACCTCATGACTGAGGTTCGAACCCCAATGCTTCACTTGTGTGTGAAAGTTTATAATGACTTTGTCACATTTCGTCTATCTCAAAAAAAAAAAAAAATTGATTGAAAATTATCATTTCACCTCCAATATTACCATTTAACTGAGCAGAGAAGAAATAAATCCAGAAGTTGTTGAATTGAGTTGAAGATGAAACTTATAATGTCTTAAACTGTTTTAAAATCAAAACCTTCGTTCCTTAAAACTGTTTCAAAACATCCTGTGATCTTCATTCGCAATGCAAACTCCCGACGATATTCGCAACCTTCCAATCGACATCACTTTTTCTCGTCTCGGAGGTTACATTCATTTTTCCATTTCCATTTCCGTTTTCAATTTCAATTTCAATTTCAGTTTCTTCAATTTTGGTTTCTGATTTCGAATTTTGTTATCTTTGAAGAATGGTTGGTCGATCGGAAAAGAGTACCTTCTGATTGGCGAAAACGTTTTGCTGCAATTAAGGCTCAAATTGCAAAGGAATTTTCTTCCCTTCCTAAGGATTCTGATCCCCTTTTTCAAACCCTAGACCCTGAAGGTTTGTTTTTTTTATGTACTGTGTAGTTCATTTGATCCTGTTATAAAAAAATGTCTATTTGGATTAGTGTGTGTTTGGTTGGTGATAAAAATTCATTTTGAATTAATTAATTTTAGAGCTTGATTGTTATAGATTATAAAAAAAAAAAGTGATTTTGATACACAATAATTAATTTGGTGTATGTTTGGTTTTGGGGTGATAAAAATTGATTTTAAGTGAATTGATTGTGCAAAATTGATTCGGACTAAGCGTGTGTTGAAGGTAAAGTGATTCGTGACTGGATACATTCATGTAAAAGTGAGTTAAAATTGAAATTTGTGGGTAAAAATCAATTCTAGAATAAAAAACTACAAATCCTAGCTTCAAATAGAATACATTTTGGAGGCAAAATCAATTCTACTCGAAAGTAACCAAACATGTTTGAGTGAGTTCTACACGTCTAGAATCAATTTTGGCTCATCTTAAAATGGAACCAAACATACACATCGAGATTAAACTTTAGAGATTTTTTTAAAAACGCAGAAGCTGCGAAAGACAGTTTCTCATTTGAAGAAGATATTAGATTCTTTTTTGACAATCTGTGACAAGCAGATGAAAACTTCTGTAAGTGATTATTTTGTTTTAAAAAAAAAAAATTATATTTTCATATAAAAAGCTATAACAAACGAGCTCTTTTGATTAAAAGTGAGTTGAATGGAAAGTGGGATATGCTTGGATACATATCATTGAAGTGAGTTGAAAAATAAAGTTGAGTGTTAAAAATCCTAGCTTCAAGTTAGAAATGATTTTGGAGCCAAAATCAATTCTGCTAAAAAGCATTCATACAAGTTAAAAATTAATTCTACACATCTAGATTTGATTTTGGCATCTCCAAAAGTGAAACCAAACATACACTTAATTAAATAGTTATCGAACGCAAACGCATCATATAAGCAAATGTGTAAATTATTTATGAAAATTACAAAGAGAATGCTGTGAAATTGTCTTCGTTGAGTGTTGAGTTGTTTTCATAAGTTATTCTTAAAGTTTGTTGATTGTAAGAAATTTTGGTGGGTTAACTTGCGTGCATAAGATGGGATTAAATGTGGCATTGCTTTATCTTTTTTTAGGGATTGGTTATTTAGAGGCTAAACAGATATATGATATTCTCTTGAAGTCTACTACGGAAAGTAGGAACATATTTGGTCGTCTTTCAGGTTCTGCGGTGAGATACTCATACTTTTTCTTAGTGATTCTGGCATTATGTATCATTGTCGTCGTCATTGTCAATATTATTTGGCTAGGGTGCTTGGGAAGCAATTGTGAAATCTTTTGAGAAGGATCATGTTTTCCTTGGCGAGGCTGCACTTATTATCACTCAAAACGTGAACTATGAAATGTAAGTAATGTGATCTTTTTGGTTTTGGTTACTTTTTGTGAATAAAAAGACGTGTGAGAGAGTATTGTTCTGTTTCTTTTCATTTTTATTTTAGTTTCTCACTGTGCTGTTTGTTTATATTATGAAGTCCTTATCAGAGGAAACAGGTGCAGAAGATTCAACAGCAGCTTGCAGAACTCGATCGCAAGGAGGCTGATATAAAAAGAAGTGCTGCACTCTCGGCAGCCAAATACGTTGAAGCTTGTCAGGAGCTTGGCCTACAGGTTGGGATTTAGACGGTGTGTTTATTTTCTGTTAAATGGAGATTGTGTTTGATTATATTGTTCTGCAGGGACATAATGTCAGATTAGAACTTTTGGAGACAGCAAAATCACTTCCAAGCACGTTTAGCAGGATCTTGGAAGTTGTAAACAGTGACAACATTTCACTGGCGATCGAATATTATTGCAATTTTGTCAGAGATGCTCACACTGAAAAGGATGTAAGGCAGAACTGTAAATATTGTTAATTTTATTGATTTTGTTTATATCTGATGCATTGTTCCTGCAACTCTTTTGAATTATTTGTATAGAAGGATGTGCTTAGAGTTGACTTGTTTGAATAAATTAATTAGGATTGGTATAATGATTGCAGAGATCTTCGGAAGCTGTACTGCAAAACTTGAGGAACATGCGTGAAAATCCTCCATCTTTAAATGTTGCTGTTGACTCTGAGGTTATTAATATTGGCAGTGTTCATTCAAGTAACAAGGAAACAAATCCAGAAGAAAGCAATGTGGAAGTTGCTGCTCCTGACATTGACTGGGATATTTCAGTGGAAAGTTCACAAATTGATTGGGACATTGGAACTTTAGAAGAAACCGAGGATACCGGTAATGGCTTGGGTCCATATGAAATCATTAATGCCTCTGAGGCCATTCAGACTTCTTCATCAACTGAGGATGTCGGATGTGATCCAACAATATCAAACGAAGAATTAGGCTCACATGCAGATATATGCTGGGACATTAGTGTTGAGTCTGCTCATGTTGATGTGATTGACGATGCGAATGCATCAAATGCCGTACTGGACAACCAGTCTTCTCTTCCAGATGCCTTATCTCAGTTGACAGAGAACAAGGAAGGAAGGAGCCAGCTTTTAGACACGGAGTACAGAAATAAGATTCTCGATGATCTATACGAGGTATTTAACAGTTTTGCTTACCTCCTATTCTGCCAAGTTCTTGGTTTCACTCATATAATTTCCTATACCCTTGGACAGGCAGAAAGAAACATAAATCTTGCAAGTTTTGTTAAAGTTCATTTAATTCTTTTGCTGATAAGAGTTTCCCACCCTCGATAAACATATGAGTGATATCCTATTCTTCTATGTCCATACTAAATCTTAATTTTTGTATGAAATTTTTATGGCGTCAGATTAAATCATTCTTAAATCAACGGTTAGCTGAATTGAAGAACGAGGAAACTTTGTCGCTACAAAATCAAGTACAGGCGGTTTCTCCCTTCGTACTACAGCAGTATGCCGCTGATACTATAGAGACAATGCAAAGTGATATTTCTTTGGCAATTTCATTGCTGACAAATAGGAAGACAAGAGATCTGATTATGATTCTCAACTCCAAAAGGTATTACTTGATATTTTGTAACTAACATTTTGTGCTTATAAGAAGCACATTAGCCGAAAAGAATCCAGCTATGTCAGATTTTATATATATTCTTTGCGTTAAGGTAGTATGTTTTTTGTCCAAATTTCAGATTTCTAGACAGACTAGTAAACTCTTTGGAGGAAAAGAAACATCATGAAGTCAAGTTGAAAGACGGGTTGAAGGACTTGGCTACTAAGCGCATGGAACTACAGAATTCGTTATCTTCATTGTGGCCAAAACAAGTGAGTTATACTTTTGTGTGCTCGTTCAATGTTAGGGGACAATATTCAACTAATGTCATGTATTATAGTCTGATTTAAGATCTCAAAGTTGTTGGATAAATCCTTGTCTCTCTTCCTTCCATTCTTTGTTTTTTTTTTTCTTCTTCAGAAGAAGTGACATTTTAACCCTACACCTCTCTAAAACTATTACTAGATACCGCACTTTATCGTGGAAAAAGAAAATTGATTTCTGCCTTCCAGTTTTATAAACCATACCAAACCGTCCAGTTTGACTAGTTGAACCGTGAACCAGTCAGGAATTCATTTAAGACCAATATCCCAGCCAATCTCAAAATTAGTTTGAACCAGTAAGGAACTGGTCTGCCTAGTTTAAAACCGGTGGTTAGAAGTGGTTTGAACCACTAAATTCATTATTTTTAAATTGAAGTATATATCATTTAGACAAATAAAGGTTCAATGACAAGCTACAAAGATTTATAGGTTTTTATTAGTCATATTTTACGCACTTAAATTTTTATTTTGAATATAATTTATTTTAATTTCTTGATATTTTAATTTACTACTTAATATATTATGTAATATTAAAAAGCATGTGTTTTTAGTTTATATATTTAATTATAATCAGTAGACTACAATTCAACCGTTCAACCATATTGAACCTCAAGCTTCAGTACCTTCACCGGCTCAATTACCAATTTGGTGTTTAAAACATTGATTTTGCTGTTGATTCACATGAAGTTATCTGTTTGTTCTGTGAGTGAGATTAATTTTCTTAATAAATAGAACAAATGAGTGTATATAACATGCTTGAGAGCTGGAAGGTCACAGAGATATAACAATAACAGGGTAGGGTGGATATCACTTTCACCCCAGAGTAGTTCTCACTCACAGCATCATTGATTTACTCAAATTTCTTTGTTGAAAAAATTATGATATTGTGTTTTAGTAGAGAACCTAACCATGTGATTTATTTTCAATTTTTTGTTTCTTGTATGCTTCGTTTATGATATAGAAATCAATATATCGCTTCAGTCTGCTACTTCTTGACTTATATTAACAAGCAATGCAAACTATAACCCCCTTTATCTCTATTTCTCTTATTCTTAATTCTCTACTACCAAACAGAGAAAAAGCATTGTTCCATTCCATATGAATCGGTTGACAACTAATCTTTTAATGCTATTGCCCCTTTGGGCTCTTTCACTGGCTTCTATTCTTATACAAGAGACAAACTAAGTTTTGAGTGAATTGCAGGATGCGGCTGTGACAAAAACAAAGGAACTGAAAAAACTGTGTGAGAGTACACTTTCATCCATGTTTGATGGAAGGCCAGTTAATATAATTGGGGAGATCAATACTCTGTTGACCAGTGGTCTTGGAGCATGATGAATATCTGATTGAAGAGAAACTTCCTCTGATAGTGATGAAGCCTTTTGGTGGATAGTGACTACATCTAAAATACTGAATAAATTTATAGGGTAGACACTTTACTTTCCTTTTTGTTCTTATTTTCACATTACCTGTTCTTTTGAATTAGACAGAACTTGTACTTTTTTCCTTTGGCTCAAGACTATACAATGCAAATTTGTACCGACATGTTATAAATGAAGCTATTTGTGGTACTTGGTAATTTGAAACTGTTTCCTTCATTGATCTTGCAAGAAGATATTGGATCCATTATTCTTGCTCTGATATTATTATTATTAGTATTTTTTTTAATTTCTAAGTCATCCTCATGACAAGGTTATGCAACACATTTACTTCGATTCCAACTCGATTCTGGGTTTTACAAGAATCGGTAGGTTAATATTTTGAAAAATATGAATAACGTAACAGCGATGCTAAATAGTACGACATGTTTGGTTCTGGATAAACTATGTTAGGTTCCACATATTTGCGAGTTATATCCCTTCTTTCATCACCGTTTGTAACCTATTGTTACCCAATCACAAAATACTTTCTCATGATGAAGTTGTAAAATGACAGTGGAAATTCCACCTTAGCCAAAATTACACAGACTTTGTACGATATGAACCTTTTCAGAGGTCAAATTCAATCTAATTCATGCAGTAACTTTTTTACAAACGAATATTTTGTACTTCATGAAAGGATAAAGAAAAGAATTGAGATCAACTAAAATTCCTATTGCGTTAATGTCAACCAGTTTGCAGAGTACATAACATCTGTATGACTGTGTGAGTAGTAAATCAAACAGATACATAGCTCAATGATGGTGAAGGCATAAAGCGGGAGGTGGTTGTACGAAAAGATCTCTCAAATGGGTCAAGTTCAATTCCATCTGCTACACCACCAGCACTCTTTGAAACATTGAGCCTTTGCATAAAAGATACAAGAGAGTCCACAATTTCAGACATTGGAGGTCTGAATTCCTTTACAGGCTGTGTCAAAGGTACAATTCATTGCAAACCAAAGTAAAGGGGTGAGTAGATTCATTTGAAAGTACCATAATAGCAAGCAAAAGATAATCATGATTAGATTCATTTTTCAATCAGTATAATTTGATATTTAAGAGCTAATATGATAATACCTGAGTGCATAGAGAAATGATATCAGCATAACGAGAAAGAGCTTTAGATGAGAATGTTCTTCTAATTGCCGGATCCACCATCTGCTCCAAACTCTCGTTATCATGAAGCCTTGATGAAGCCCATTTTGCTAGATACTGCTCTTCCTTTCTCATAAAACTGCGTTGCAAGAGGAACAGTCCATAATTCAAAAATCCTGGTAGAGGAAACAAATGAAATTGCAGCATGATGGATTAAAGTCATACCTTTCAAAAGGTTTTCTTCCTGACAACAGCTCCAAAAGCAGCACCCCGAAGGCAAAGACGTCACTCTTTGTGCAGCAAGCTCCCAGTTGGCCATGCTCAGGTGAATCGTACCCAGAATCTCTAATAGCAATCTCAGAAGCCTATTTATAACAGACCATAAGTCAATGAACCTATCTCTATTGTATAACCAGATTATTATTATAACCGTTATGATTCATTTTGCAACCATTAATTTATAATTTGTCATTAGTCTGGGTACTTATGTTCTTTTCACTGAAGATATCTCAGAAGCAGTCTTAAATAAAGGTCTGCAACTGTGATCTGGGCCTCAACATAACACTTTTTGATTATTCAGAAACTGCAATGTGACTGCAATTGAAGATGCATGGATCACATTTGATCGTGATGTCTAAGACCACAAAGTAACCGTTACCACAACCGCTATTTAAAATCATGCTCAGAAACAGATTTGAGTTAGACTTAGTGCAATTTATGTAACAAGAGCAATCAATCAATGTTAGGTATAATTGAAGCTTATTCTTGCAAACTTACCCGAATCTTGGCTGTAGTGTTGGTCAGTGGTTTTAAAATAGCCAAGCCACAGTCAGAAACACGAGGCATCAGGTTTTCATCCAGTAGAATATTGGCAGCCTTCAAGTTGCCATGAGTGACAGGAGGGGAGAACGTGGAGTGCAGATAGCTGTAAATATTTGAGTATGTCACGTTTAAGAGTTGAGAGAGGATACAAATTTAAGTAACAAATCGGAACTTACTCTATAGCTTGTGCAACACCTAGAGCAATTCGTAGACGAAGGCCCCAAGATAAAGGTTTGAATGCTGCACTGTGTAGAGCATCATCTAGAGTTAAATTTCTGACATAGTCATAGACAAGAAGATGTTGCCCATGCTCCAAACAGTAACCTTTAAGTGCAACAATGTTGGGATGCTTCAGACGGGAAGCGGTACAGACCACGTCTAAGAACTTTTCCTCTTCACTGAAAGACAAACCTGCCATTTGGATAGTCTTCACAGCCAAAACCTTTAAAAGAAGAAGAAATAAGTTGTATACGGAAAGCAATAGTTTTGAAATCTGAATTTGCTTTACTGTTTAAAAAGTACTACCTTGTTATCTGGTAACTCAGCTCTGTAAACAGGGCCAAGAGAGCCTACTCCCAGAAGGTTGTCTTCACTGAAATTGTTAGTAACCAAGTGAACCTCAGCTACTGTGTAAACCTTCGTCCTTCCAGTGTATTTGAGTCTTTCAGAAAAACTTCTTCTTGTTGTTTCCACCATTCTTTTATGGTTCTGGGAAGGCAGTCGCTTTGGATCTAAAAGAGATGCGGCATTGAAAGGTGGGATTTGCAGGCTATCATTTTGTGCCGTAGAAAAACTTCTTGTTATTTCTATCACCATGAAAAATGAAGAGGGGAAGAAAGATGAATGACTAAAGATGGAAATGAATCAACATAACAAGTAAATGTAATGGTCTACTGACATATAAAACATTAAGAAATCAAATGAAATTGACATGTATATGATACTTTTGAAAAGGGTTTGTGAGATAATCAGATAACTGTGAAAATTAGCAAGTATTTCAATAAGTGCATGTTTAGATGTATGTTTATTTTTTACCACTTTCCATATAGCTATTCAATTTTACAACTATCAAGGACCCTAAATTTTTCAGCCCATTCTCATAAAAGAAATGTCTGACTGAATATCTGGTAATTTTAATGTTAAATCTGTATATGAAGTGACCAAAGAATTTTGACTTCATTTTTATTTTACTAGATGATTCAATCATTGGTTTTTTGTTTTGACTAAAACTGTCTCACCATTGGCTGCACTGATTGGATGTGAAGGAAGTGGACTATGGCAGTTGCTTACGAAGACAAAGCTCTTTTGTCTCTCTCTGTGAATTTTATTCAAATGGATCGCAAGGAAGAGAGCCAATCCTGTTACCAATAATGTTCCCCCACCAACCATAAAAGCTATTCCTCCAGGACCAATTCGTTTCATCTTCTGTTTTCTTGCATTAGGAGGAGCAAAATTCTCGATGGCATTTGCCTGGGTTGTGGGTGGGCGACTGATATTGTGTTCAAGTGGTACATTGTCCAAAGGAAATCCCCAAGGAGGAGATCCGTCCGCTGCATGGAACATATTGCTTCCAATCCTAATGAAGAGTGAATAGTATTTTTTTTAATTTGTTCATTATTTGATATCCAACAAAAAAATTGCAGGCGATCAAGACTACTAACCATAGGTTTGGAATGGACTGAAAATGTTGTGGGAGAATGCCACTAAACAGATTTTCTTGGATGTTCCTTACAAAAAAAAAAAAAAAAACCAAATTAGCAAATAATGGTAGTGTAAACGTGAGAAATGCGTAGAGATAACATACAAATCAATGAGTGGAAGCTCAGCTAGGTATGTGACTGATCCAGTAAATCTGTTATGCTGCAGGAACCTGCAAATAAGTACCACATTACAGATAAAATCAACATGACCCTTAATGTAGTAAAATCTTTTCTCAGTATAAGACGAAATGAAAATCAAATAAAGGAAACAGGATGAGGGGCGTATGAAAGAAGAAACTTACAATCTATCAAGGTTTATCAAGGAACCAAATGAACTTGGCAGATCTCCAGTGAAATTATTATAAGAAAGGTCCCTGATGAAAAGAATCCTATGTGAGTTGAAAGACTAAGATCTGTAAACAATAATTAAACATCTAAACTTTGATGCGTCACTTTTTCATGACTCCATCTAATTTCATTATGTAGTCTAATCAGAGTGCTTCTCACAAGCTGACTGAACATTTCTTTTATCCAAAACAGCATCCTTTTTTGGCTTCTCAATTCTAAACTATCCCATCCATTTTCGTCAAAAAGTGACGATTATGCGGGCTATTCTATCTGGCTTTTGGTATGTTTTATTTATATCTAGCATAATATATTAAGGTACTACTTTTTCCATTGTGACTTATTAAAAAGGTTTAGACTGGCTTCATCTTTTGCACTAAACGATCCAGAAAATTCGACTAATATTGCACAGAAGAACACTTCTATGGAAATGGTTTGGGTTAAATACCTAAAATTTCCTACTCAATGAAATTAAAAAATAAAAGACTCAAGTGAAGAATACATACATTTCTTTGAGATTATCTAAGCCTGTGAACACATTGCCAATTGGTCCATATAAGAAATTGTGGCTTAAATTCCTGCAAGACAAAATTGATGATTTCAGAACCATTTTTAAAATTCAATCATCATATCATACTCAAAAGAGACAAGAAAATGTGAAGCAACATGTCATCAATGATTGGTAAAAGATATCCCCATCAGAAGTGTAACTCCTCTATCAAGCCTAGACTAAAATCAATATATGAATGTAACTCACAGATGCCTTAGTTTTTTCATGTTTGATAATGAATGAGGGATACTTTCGCTGAAATAGTTGCAAGCCATGTTTCTGCCAAAAAGAAGGACCATCAGAAAAAATCACATCTATAAATACAGGTATAAATCAAAATCATCAGAACAGTAGGCTTACATATGCGTGGCATTGGGGGGTAATCCATATGGAATTTCACCCATTATGCTGTTGGAACTGACATCACTGATAAAACCAGAATAATGGAAGTAAGTAAATCAAATTATGACTATGTAGTAAACAAACCATCCTGTGAATAACTTCAAACATAAAATTACATACAATATCTTCAAATTTTGTAGATTATACAGCGCGGCTCCAAGAGATCCGGTGAGGTTCAATCCTTGAATTTTGCTGCAGGAGTACAGAGAGAGCAAGTATAACATTCAGTAGTTGCATTATGATATGAAAGAATAGGAGATATTATCATTAGAGCGGGTGCACTTAAGCTGTCAAAACTGCAACGCGGCCAAAATTGAGGCCCCATCGACCACATTTGACAGCGATTTTGCGCAATATCAAAGATCACGACGCAATAACAACTGTTACCGCAACCACTATTTAAAATCCTGATTATGAATAGAATAAGTCAAATTATTACAGTTGTATAACTGAGGACCCAAAACAAGCTACTCCTGTCCAAGACTCCGCACAAGGATCAGCACCATTCCATCCTTGCAGCCCTTGTGGGTTGTTTAAGGTCCTGTACATATCCTGGAGAGCTGTGACTGTTTATCAAAAAAATACAACAAATATATCAATTTAGCATTACAATCACCAAAAAAAGAAAAATTACTTTGTATTGAAGTAATGTTCAACTGTATACTGATAAAAATCATCAATTTAGCATTGAAAAACTACTGTTCTACTTCACAACACCCTAGTTATATAGAAATTCTGACAAAATCAACTGAGTGTAGTTCTTATCACCATGGTTTCAAATAAAGATCGACCGCAATTCAAGCCGCGACATAATGATTTTCGACGTTGCTGAAACAACAATGCGGCTGCACGACTTTTACCGGTCGCATTTGAGCGCGATTATCGTCATTATCAAGGACTACGACTTCAGCACAATGTGACAACCGTGACCGTGATTTTAAACCCTAATCATAACAGAATATACATATACGAGTAGAATCAATTCAAATGAACAGGTTTTCTTGCCTACACAATATCATGTAGAATCTTAATATCATAACATAATTTTCTTCAACATTATCTTGAAAGCGAATTCGATTCAAAGATAACGCAAACCATCATTCTAAATTGCGGTTCACAAATGTAATTAAATTAAACTAATCTGATTCAAAGATAACGAAAAACAGTTCTAATTAACGCAAAGGTATATACATAATCGATTTTTCAAACATTGAATTTTCAAGAAAAGATGAAAGAGTTACCATCAAGTGGATCAGTGAATGCGAAGCTCTGAGAAATGAAAGTTGCGAAGAACACGGCGAAGAAGACGAGATCACGAACCATTTTCTCCTTTGATTCAAACTCTGGTTTTACGAAACTGAATCGAATAGAATCGATGAAGAAGGAGAAGAGAAAAACGAATTCAAGAGATTACAAAGAGAAATGTAATCTTTGTGAAGCTCTCTCTGTGTGAGAAATTTGTGTTCTTTGTTTCTTGAACTGTTTGAGTGTAAAATGAAGCTTAATTCGTTATGGTTAGTTTCTTTTGGCGCGCGCGCTATGTCTAACGGTTTGTTAAGGGCGGCAATCACATGCACTCGTTTCTATACAGGAACACCTGCTCCCGAATACCCTTTTTCTTTTGTAAACAATAAATAAATAAATAGTACATGTAATTGATTTATTTTGCGAAATGTTAACTATAGTGCCCAGGACACTGGTTAAGGACATTAAATAATAATTTTTGTGAAAATTTGTGTAATTAGTGTATTGAAAATTAAAAACTTTGACATTTTTAAAGAATAAATACTTAATCTAGCATATTTAAAGAGTGATTCGGGAACACTTCTTAAAAAAACTCATTTATTTTTTCAATTTGAGCTTTAACGGTTCCAACCTTCACAAAAAGTTAATAAATAAATAAATAAATATTTATTTATTTATTCAAAAAAAATAAATAGTTTGTTCAAAAAAAAATATAAAATAAAAAAATAGTTTCTTTTGGGGTTCTTTTAATTTAACAATAAGGGTATTTTAGGAATTTAATATTTTAGACCATTTTTTTGAAAACATTATTTTGAAAAGGGTATTTTAGGAATTCCATAATTTAAACCATTTAAAAAAATGATTTTACTAAAAAATTGTGACGTGTTTTTAAAATAAAAAATAATAACGTGGCAGTGTCATGTCACTTATTCAATTATAACTAAGTTTTTTTATTTAAGAGTTATAACTATGTTAACTTCCACACCACCAAAAAAAAAAACTATGTTAACTTCCTCTAAATAAACTATATTAATTCGGTAGAGGGTATTAATTTTTTTTTGAATGAAATAAATTAAATTTGGTTAATACTGCATCTCTCCTTATATAAGGAGTAAGGACTACAACTTGAAAAAATTGTCTAAGGCCTTGTTTCAAAATTTTAATCGCAGTGTGCACATAATCGCATATGATTTCTATTGGATTGTGTTGATCATGAATTAAATTTAGTTGAATGTTCGACTAACGTTTATTAACAATAACATCTTTTTCTTCTGTTTATTTCATTGAAAAGAACAAACTTTGTCCCTTGATTATTATAAGTTCTTCGGCTATTTTAAAGAGACATGTAAGCTAAACAAAGCTACATAAATCAAGAAAAACATAATGCAAAGATAAAGGCTTGAAACTCAAAGTAAAATGTAGAATAATAAACTGATTATTTTAGTCCTCTATATATTTATATATGTGTTGCATTTCAAATGTTTGATTGTCTCCTTCAAAAAAAAAAAAATGTTTGATTGTCATTGTTGTACCTTCCTTTTGTTACACAACACATTAATAGAGAAAGATGCAAAGGAATAGGAATTCTACAAGTCAAAGATAATGACACTCTAACACAGGACATTATTCATTGAATGTTGTTCGGACCATAAAATCTATTCATTTATGAAATGTTATATAATTGAAGTGAGAATACTTTAATTCATTTCAATCGTTCATCAAAGGGAATAATTCATAATGATCTTCACTAGTATGAACAACATTTTCTTGGAGAAGATAGAATAAATATAAGCTTTGCTCTCTCTATATATTATCAATAGCACACAAGCGTATTAAGAGACAACAATATCAATAGAAGCATAATAAGGCATATACTTAAAGAATGGTGCATGAAATAAACAATAAGAATCAATGAAATAAGAAGATGGAGAATGACAAACATGAAACAAGTGACACACTCTTAAGTCTTAAGTCAATTGAGTGATAAATTCGATGTAGATTTGCCATAAGAACAAGTAAAAATAAGATAGAATATATATTGTACATAATAAGCTAAAAATAAGATAGAATATATATTGTACATGATGAGCTCTTATTTCTATTCAATGTGAATTTTTAATTTTTGATAGTATGTTAGATTTAGTTGTTTATACATACATTGTCCAAATCTTGCAGTTACCCAGTGTTCATATAATTATGAACTTGTGCATGACTTTATTATTAGGGCAAACAATTTTGTACGAAAAGGAAAAATTATTATTAATGAAATTAGATAAGAAAGAGTAAAAACGAATAATAATGTATGCGATTCAAACATATAAAACCTTTTTTTTTACGTACAAAATGCAGTAAAAACCAATGATTAATCCAAGTGGTAAGGAATTTGAGCCTCTTAGAAAAGTGGTCAGGGGTTTCATCCCTGACTCTTGCAAATGGGAAATAACGACATTTTTTTTTTGAAGAAACCTTAAATTTTGCAATAATATCATATGGTGAAATTTCTCAACCTTTAATGCAAGTCAAGCTTTCTTCTGGAATGAGTATATACGGTGAAATTATTATGACAAATCACATTGTCATTTGGTAAACTTTCTCTCTGGCCAGTTCTTCCTAATAGGTATGTACAATCTATTGACTTTGGCAAAGTATCGTAATTTTGCAGTCATGCCTTATGGTCGCCAATTCATGTAGTTCCTTCTATACAAATTAAAAGACAACAATATCAATAGACGATGCATAAGGCATAGGCTTGAAAGATGCACGTAAAGGGTATGAACCTATGACACGCCTAGTTCTAGAGGTGTCATAGAAGTGTCGGACACCAACGCATGTCGGACACGGCAGCACGCCTAGTTTTAGAGGTGTTCGTAATTCATAGGTGGTGCATAAAATAGAGATACTAGAGATCTTCTACTGTTCTGATAATTATTTGCCGTGAATAAATATAATAGAGTATGTGCAGTGTGACCATCTAAATGTGGTGAAAATTTATCAGTGCATTGAGACTTGAGTTTAGTCATCTCAATTTGGTTAATCAGTCATTTGATTTTTTTTGGCTTAATTGCACTTTTGGCCCCCTATCTTTCCAAAACTTGCGGTTACAGCCCCCTAACTAATTTAAATACAAAACAGTCCCCTAAGTATTGAATCTTTGGCAGTTTTGGCCCCAACGCTGACGTGGCACCCTAAATGAGGTGCCACATGTCATTTTTTTACTACATTAAGCGCACCACTAAAATCC
Organism: Medicago sativa; assembly: GCF_051527215.1. Taxonomy (NCBI): domain Eukaryota; kingdom Viridiplantae; phylum Streptophyta; class Magnoliopsida; order Fabales; family Fabaceae; genus Medicago; species Medicago sativa. The sequence continues at coordinate 51,359,713 of NC_140749.1, forward strand.
TGAAGCTGAAGTGTTTTCTTAAGGATAATTCATTTTTGTTGATGAAAATGAAGCCAAGTTTTCTGATAATGAACTATATATATATCAGTTGCTTTCATGCACATCTGGCTCTTGTTTACTCCTTATGACCTGAAATCTTTTGTAATATTTGGATTCTATTTTCATTAGCAAAATTAGATTCCACCATTGTTAAAAAATAAAAAAAAAACAATATGATAAAATCTTCTGCATTCAATTCATTTTTAATAACAATTTACAAAACCAGTTATTACATAATTAAATAGGCTAGGTAAAGTTAACCCTAAAATTTATTATGCATATTTTCCTCATGAAATCACTCTTTGACTCAATCCTATATTTTTCAACTAGGCCTCATCTCCAGAACTTCAACTTTCAACTCCATATTTTCATACTAATTTGAAATCATAAATCACACTTAGTGCAATTAACCTATTTTTTTTTTCACATAAAAATGAAATTAGAAGATTAAGACAGACCCAATAGGTGAAAATTAATAAACATCACACAATAAAAATCTAAACTTTAATTTATAGTATATTGTAAGCAAAATGTTCAATAATCCATCAAGAAATTATAACTAGACATATAATCAATAAGACAATTTACATAGCAACTTCAAGTTTATCCATCAGAAAAAGTTAAATATCACTCTCTTCAACATAAACATAAAAAAATATAAATAACACCGATCCTTCACTTAAAAATAAAATTAAACACTAAATGGTGGTTTCATCTACAACATCATTTTCCAGTAGCACATTCAAATCAAAATCCCGAAAAATGTGTGACTCGAATTCAAGAGTTGATTCCCCATCCGTTTCATCACCTGCGTCAGTGTTGTTCTCTACATTTTCATCATTTATTAAGAATAAAGATAGTTAGTTAGAGCTAGTAATAAGGAGTATTAGTTACTAGTTAGTGGATGCCTATAAATAGGCCTTGATGTACTCTTTTATTGTAACTTTTCACTCATTGTAACATTTTCATATTCATCAATACAAAGTTAGTTAAGCTTTTCTCTCCTTTCATCCATGGATGCCATGTTTACTAACATGGTATCAGAGCATCAAATCTGGTATCCACCTTGAAGGATATTTTCCGCTGCATTTTCTCGAGAAAATAAAATTTTCTCACGTTCACTTTCTTTCTCGTATTTCACTTCTCTTCGTTTTCTTTTCCTTTCTTTCTTGACTCTGTTACAATCTCAAATTGAAATTCAATTTTTCTTTCCTATGATCTTTGTCCAGTACTTCGAATCAGTTTGTGTTCTTGATTTGTTCGATCAATTTCTCTTTTGATCTGCATCTCAATTTCATATTCACATGCAATTCGAAAGTCTTGTTCGAATTCTTCATTCCAGTTTCTGAATCCTTTCGTGATTGAGTTTGTCATGTTGCTATTCTTGATTCGAATCTTGCCCTTTTTGTTTCAATTTTTGTTCGATTTCACTCTTGTCATTTTCCCCAAATCTTAGGGTTTCGAGAGTCAAATTCGATTCCTCTTGTTTTTGCGTTTAATCCTTGATTCATATCGATCTATTTTGTTTTCAATCTGTTCTCGTCATGTCGTCATCGTTCGATCTATAACAGTTTTTTTTCCTTCTCGTATTCATTTTTGATTTGTGATTTGAGTTCATCAGCGACGGTGAAATTTCTTGTTCATCGCATCTGATTCGGTTCATATGGCACGATTTCTAACATGATTGTAGACATGAAGCTTCAGTTGACTCAGGTTTTGGAAAAGAAGTTTTGCATAAGCCTTTTTTCGTGCATAAGCAAGTTTACAGAAGCGCGTGAATCTCGTTTCAGAAGCTGTATTGTTAGTTCAGAAGCTGTATTGTTAGTTCAGAAGCTGTTTTGTTGGTTCAGAAGCTGTTTTGTTAGTTCAGAAGCTGTATTCTTCTCAGAAGCTGTATTGTTCAGAAGCATTTTCTGTTGTTCAGAAGCAGAAGCATATGCTGTTCAGAAGCTGTTCAGAAGCTGTTTTTTTTTTTTTGTGTTCCTCCCATTTACAATTGCAATTTTCATTGTATTTCACACTCAAATTGGTAAACTTTTCCACTTTGAGTTTGAAGGGGGACATATAGTGTGAAGATAACTCTGTATGTGCCAAGTTGTGGTTCAGTGAAGGTTTCTACAGAAGCGTGTTTTGGTTTGGTGCAACACGTAGGTTAATTTTTTTTTTCTGGTACAAAGGATGGACTTTGTGAAGATTGGAACTTTGAAGATCATTAAGAACTTTGGTTCTGCGTGTGGAGATATGTTGGTTTCTGTCAATTTGAAACATCAATGGCAAGCAATAAAGTCTTGGTTTCTCCACAAGATTGAAGACAAATTTGTGTTTGGGTTTCTTTGTTACCAATTAGAGCTGGTTACAAGTGCAATTTGATTGAAGACAAGTTTAGCTCTCATGCTTTGGTTGGATTCTTTACTGGATGTTTGTGATTCATTACCTCTTTCTATTTGGTCCTGGATCGTTATGATTCATTACCTCTTTCTATTTGGTCCTGGATTGTTATAGCTGCTTTTGGCCTCAGCCTTTGCTTATGGTACTATGAGAGTGCCTATTCTATTCTGTTTTGATGGGATGCAGGGCTGCATCTCAGTTTTGTTATTAGCCTATGCTGGCTTTGATTCTTGTTTGTGCTTCTGTTCATGATGGTTAAGCTATGTTGATAAGCTTCTGTCATGAATGGTTAAGCGTTGTGCTTCTGTCCAAGGATGGTTAAGCGTCGTTTTCTTCTTCTTGTAGCTTCTGTTAATGGTTGTTAAGCGTGACACTTCTTCCATTGATGGTTAAGCGTTGATATTTTTTTTTCTTGATGATTGCTTCTGCCTTTGATAGGTGGTTAAGCTTGTTGTTGTGCTTCTGTCAAGTGGTTAAACTTTGAGTATAGTTTCTGCTTGGTAGTTAAGCTTTTGCCTTATGGCTTGATGATCATAGCTTCTGCCCTATGGTGGTTAAGCATGTTGCCCTTTGTTGGCTTTGTTGATGGTAGCTTCTGTTAAGTGGTTAAGCCTAGAGTTATGGCTTCTGCTCAATGGTTAAGCGTTTTGCCTTATGGCTTTGGTTAGTTACTGCTTGAGATCAAATATTGGTTGGATTTGGTTTGGTTTGGTGAAGCATTGCTTACATATCTACTTTGTTGGTTCTGCTAGTGATGTTGGTTTTTGTAGTTTGAGTGCTATGTTTTCCTTGCCTACACCTTTGGTACCTCCCGGTTCTGGATTGGTTATTCATACTTGCTGGAAGTTTGTTTTGCTTCTATACATTTGAAGTATTATTGAGGTTATACATCTGCTGGAGAGCTGTTTTGGTTAGTAGTTGGAGTGCAGATTTTGCAAGATGTTTCTGTTGGAGGAAACAAGTGGTTTGATTGGAAGTCTTCTCTTATGGTGTGCAGCTTTGTATCAGTCATCTTATGCACATCAACTACTATCTTTTTGGTTGTCAAATACTTCTGCATTTTAATTTCCTCTGTTTGGTGTTAACTTTGTAATCCAAACTCAAGCTAAGAGTTCTCTTACCTTGAGTTTGAGGGAGGCTATTAAGAATAAAGATAGTTAGTTAGAGCTAGTAATAAGGAGTATTAGTTACTAGTTAGTGGATGCCTATAAATAGGCCTTGATGTACTCTTTTATTGTAACTTTTCACTCATTGTAACATTTTCATATTCATCAATACAAAGTTAGTTAAGCTTTTCTCTCCTTTCATCCATGGATGCCATGTTTACTAACATCATTGGAGGCAGGTTGCTTGCTAGCTTGAGATGTTTGAATATTAAGGCCTTTAGGAATTTTTAACCTAACCACCAACCTGTTCTTTTCATTGTTTTTACCACCTTGTTCATTGATCTTCACATCATCATCATCAACATTGCTGCAAAGTTTCATCCTTTTACAGTCACGGTATTTCAGCAATGTTAACAGTTTCAACATCAAGAATATAATCCCAGCTCCGTTTCTTGGTCTCGTACCTTATTGGTGGCAAATACTTTGTCAGATCAATGGATGGAAACTGATCTAGGTCGTAATTGTTACTACCCTTCTTCGAACCATTTTGGCTGTGCCATTTCATGTGTCCATTCAAAGCTTTTTTCGATGAAAAAGCCTTGCTGCAAAGAACACATGAATGGTTGGTTCCGATCTTAATACCATCATCAGCATGTTTGTCTTTGTTGATTTTACCTTTAAGAAAGTTGTTGGTGCTATGGAATTGTTTGTGGCCACCGAGGGCATTACCAGTTGTGAATTCTCTAGCACACAAATCACATTTGTGAAGTCTTGCACCTTGTTGATGTTTCTCATTTTCATGATCAACAACATTGCTTTTTTGCTTATGATGAATAGAATTATGAGAAGAAGGTGAAGAAGAAGAAAAAGAATTCTTCATCATTATGATCGAGTATTAGTGCAAGGAAATTGAAAGGGTTTGTAAGCAAAAGAAACATAAATGAAAAGATATCGGGTATCACTTATTAATAGGGTTTTTTTATTGGAAAATGTTTGATGTAGGCGTGTATAAAACTTAAAAAAGATAAGAGAATATGACCTACTAAATGACGTAATAACTTTCCTTAAAAAAAAATTACGTAATAATTTAATTTGGCAATACGATAGAAAGAGAGATTTAGATGAAAGTATTGAATGAGAAATTTGTTCCATTTATTTTTCCGCCGTTTAATATTCATTTATAAGAGAGATATACATTGGTCAAAAAAAATAATAAGAGAGATATACAAATATAAAAGATATTTTTTAAAGAAAAAATAAAAGTTTTTTTTTTGAAGGAAAAGAAAAAATAAAAGATTACTAAATCCATTAACAGCGTCCTAATTAAAATAAGTCTCACTAATCTATATCATATGGGTCTACTCACTCAAAAATGGGTATACGGTTAGATAGATGAAGTGAATTCAAGCCGAGTGTTGCAGAATATGAGAAGCACCCCGTATTTTTTTTTTTTTTATTTTCTTTCATCAAACTTCAATTTCTCTCTTCATTTAATAATACTCCCTCCGTTTCAAAATGAGTGTCGCTTTAGCCAAAAAAATTTGTTTCAAAATGAGTGTCGCTTTCAGTTTTCAATGCAATAATAACTTTTTCTTTTCAATTGTACCCTCCAATTAATACTCTGCACACTACTTCCAAAATATTACTTTTAAAACTAACCAATAGTTAATATCAACTTTTCTTTTTCTTTTGGTTGGTCAAAAAAATCAACTTCTCCATCTTAATAATTTATGAGAAATTTCTCTCTTAATTTTATTTCCTGTTTGGTAAAAAAAAATTCCCTTATTCTCATTTATTCTATTAAAATAATATATATATTTTTGATGAATGGATAATCAACTATTACTTGATTTTCATAAATAAATAAATAGTATTTATTAATTGCAATTAATAATTAAAATTGTAATAATATTTATGACAGTTTATATTTTTGAGCAAAACATTTATGACTTTTGACTTAACAAATAGGGACGTTGGATGAGAATGGATCCTCTCAAAAAAAAAAAATATCTTTCATCTCTCTTATTTGTTATCAATTCTCACCATTGTAAAAATGTGGGACTACTTTGAATTTTATATTTGTGTCCACTTTGAAAACGTCATAGACTACTTTGTACATATTTGTAAAAGATTCAATTGGGAGACAACAATTGTGAAGATTAAAATGGGCGTCTCGGTCCATTTTCGACTTTATTTACAATATTTTATAGATTTATGTTATATTGTGAAGATTAAAATGGGCGTCTCGGTCTATTTTCGACTTTATTTACAATATTTTATCGATTTACGTTATTTGACATAGTTATTGTGAAGCTTGCTCATCACAATGTTCCTTACCATCCTAAGAAATTTGAAAGGAAATGTTTTGATGATTGTATTCTAAAATGTGTTATTTACACACAATATTTGGGACACTACTGAAACACCCTGTATCTCTCACTTACTTCTTTTTTTTATTTATATAATTTGTTAGAAAATATCTATTTTTAATATTTTCTCAAGTTAAACTTCACTATTTTATTGAGTTAAATCAACGTAGGTATCATCATTTTATGTGAGATTCATATTTAAAGTGTCAAACATATTTCATCTAACCAATAAGAGAGTACTCACCATATGTTAGGAAAAAAAGAGTACTTAGCACTATTCTTTTATTTTACACACCATATGTTTTTGTCGAAAAAGATGAGGTGTAGACTAACTTTGAAAAGTTGTGGATAATCTACTCATCAACTAAAAAACAAATTAAGTGTGGTAAATTATAAGTGGTACTGATGACAAATTAGTTACATTAAAGTACTATCAATCTTCCATCTTATTGCCAAAACAAAATAAGTACTACTAGAACTACTTATTAATTTTTGTTTTTGAAGTGACCAAATTTTTTATTTCTTGGCTCTGTTTAACTTTTTTCTTTTTTTTGTGCAGACCAATTTTTTATGGTGTAATCTACAATTTTTCTTTATTTTATTTTCACTTTTAAGATAACTAAGTTCTACTAGTACCCCAACTCAAATTTAAAATGTTGCTAATTCTAATGAGCGACACCAAGCTTAGTTTCAAACCAATATCATGCATGTACTTAAGATTCTATCTAACTCCAAATAAATTAAACTGATAAAACATTGTGGGTTCGAAACTTGTGACATGGATCGTCACAAAAAACAAAGATATTTGCATGGAAGCTCAAAGTGGGTTAGTAATGGATAACATAATACGAATGGTTGCTTGAAAAGGTTCGGAGTGTCAAACAATATGTCTTGTGTGTGTATGAGATACAACCAATAGCTTGTAGAGAACCAATAGCTTGTCAAATAAATAACATTCAAACATAGACACACTCAAATGTGCAAGAATTATAGTATAAAGTGTAAAATAAATATTTGGCAATGGAATTTCGATGGATGGTAATATATAGAGTGATTCTACAAATTAATTGATACATTTTTCATAGGAGCAATGCTTTGATCTCTCAAGTCAAGGAAGTGATAAATTCGATGTCGATTTGCAAAAAGAGCAGCTCTTTATGAAAATCAAAAGAATTCAACCAAAAACCTAAAACTAAAAGTGCATTTGACGGCTAGGGTATGATATTTAGTGATACATGATCTGGAAGTTGGTTAAAAAGTATGAATAATTACAGTACCTGATAAGCTCTTATTTCCATTCAATGTGAATTTTTAATATTTGATAGTATGTTAGATTTAGTGGTTTATACATACGGAAAATGCTATTTCTCTAGAAAAATAGCATCAAGAATTTTTCAAGACACAGTTGGCAAGTTTTAATTGTATGATTTATTTGTTCACTTCCTATTTTTCAGTCACACCTCCTTAAATTGTGGCAAATAGTGCATTGTGATTGACTGCTTTTTTTTTTTTTGACGGTAAAACAACTTCATTCAATAGATTAAAAAAGAAACAATACAAACAGGTTGAGACACTTGAATTGGGACATTCCCCATCCATTGTCGAAAATCAAAGATCAAAGAAAAGATAACACATACATAGTTGATCATACACATAGATTGTTTGAAAGCCAAAGTGACATAACCAAACCAAGAACAACAAACCAACATCAGTTCATTCAACCTCTTGCAAACCCAGAACCTGGCAATATAGGGAAGAGAATCCACAGTCTTTTTTCCAATCCAGTTACGGATAATTTCTTTGACTTGTGTTCGCACATTTCGACTATCATTGGTCTCAAAATTGTCCAATTTTTCCAGATGTTTGAGAGCTGGTGGATGAATAGAGAGGTTGTTGCAATGGGGGCCAGCCTCGGAAGCTTCCTTAGTCTCTATGGATTGCCAACAAACACTAGCTACTTTGTTCCAAAAGACATAAACCTCTTGGGTCTTTTTGTCAAACAAGAAGAATGCAACCTTAAAACAAAATAAACAAAGACATAAACTAGAAATAAAACCAGCTGCAGAAATCAGATCCGAAGCGCCCAAGGACAAATTCTTAGATCCAAACAACCAGCAAGTTAAGCTCTTTTGGGACATTTCTTCAAACACCATGAAGACATACTTAAAACAAAATAAAAATAACAATAGAGCACAAAACCAAACATTAAAGCAGTAGAACACAGAAACATCCTCAAACCTGAGATCTATATGATATCCTAACCATGGTGGTTTTGATGGAGGGCGGGTGGGATGCACCATGAGGGTGGGGAGCAGCCATGAAGGAGCAAGCTTAACTGTTTTCGGATTTGGAATGGGGGAGACAAACGTGACAACCATTGGATTGTTTTGTGGCAGTGGCTCGGGTGGTGGTCGCATCGGCGGGAAGAAAATCTTGGCGGCGCCTGGTGGTGGGGAAGAAAGATCTTTGGTGAGTGAGAAAGAAAATGGAAAAGGGTGAAGAGATAGTTTAGGGGAAAAGAGGATGCTCCTACTACAAGAGGAGGGAAATACCACCAAAGAGGTGGGGGAAACCCACCATGAAGGAGGGGGGCGGCCACACATTTTCTAGAGAGAAGGGAGAGCTTCTCTCGATTGACTGCTCTTTATTCTTGAAGAATTTTTGATGTTATTTTTCCTAGAGATATAACATTGCTCTATACATTCATTGTCCAAATGTTGCATTTGCAAAGTGTTCATCAAATTATGAACCTGTGCGTGAATTTATTACTAGGCCAAAGAAAGACAGTATATCAAAACCAGAGACAATATATGTGTGCAGCAAATTAATTTTAATGTACAAAACGAAGGAAATTAGGATCAACAATGAATTAATTTCAGTGGAAAAGGACTTAGATCCCTTAAGCAAGTGGTGAAAGGTTCGATCCCCGACTCTTGAGAATTGATAAAATTTAGTTGGGAGGGAGAGTTCACCTTGTGATCCCAACAGATTCCGCGTCAAAAATTAGTCACCACTAAATAGAGGTGGAAACTTCGTAACTTCAACATTGGAATCCAAAAAATATGAAGGGCAATAACCAAAGAGTTATACTTCATGAGTATAGAAAATTATATAAGATAATCCCTATAGATAACTTAGATTGAAGAAACCTTCAATTATGGGGCAATATCATATGGTGAAACCTCACAGCCTTCTGCAAGTCAAAGATTTCTTCAAGAATGAGTACAATTATGGTGAAAACAGAAACCTCTTCTTCTATGCAAAGTTTCACACCCCACTAGAGAATTATTCTTCTACTGAACAAAATAACCACAAGAGTAGTTACAATCAAATTGTCACAGACTCATACCCTTAGTAAATCTATCATCTGATGCTGGAAATTAAAAAATGCGACTTCGTTGATTTTCTTATGGTAAACTGATTTTCTAGTTGCGTCATTTCACTAATTATTGGTAAGATTTTCTATTGTACTTAGCTAGGATATTGTTGAATGAAGCAAGCCATCATTTCCATCACCACCATTATTTGTCATTGAAGTGTTTCTTAGCTTGGATATTCGTTTGTGTTGATGATATTTTAAGTCAAAATATATGAACTATATCAACTATCAAGCTGCTTCTTGTCACACAACTCATGCACATGATCTACATTAATGCTTAAGACCTGAAATATTTTCAAGTCAATTGTAATATTTGAAGCACAAATATATATCATCAATATCAAGTGTTTGAATTATATTTTTATTGACAAATTAGATTCTACTACTGAATGTTCCAAACAAAAAAATAGTTATAATAACAAGCTAAAATCCTCTACATTCAATTCAATTCATAAAAAGACTAGTTATTAGGGCATTAAATTGGATAGTAAACTTAACCCTCAAATTTATTATTCATGGACATAATCTTCTGTATTTTTCAACTGGACAACATGTATTTCCATGAACTTCAGCCATCAACATTCAACTCCATATTTTCACACTAATTTGAAATCTTATATCATACTTGGTGCAAGTTTCATACAAAAAAAATAATTAGAAGAGTCAGACAGATCCAAAAGGTGAAAATAGATTAACATCACACTAAGAAAAATCTAAAATTTATTTCATATCTTATAAGCAAAATGTTCAATAATCCACGATGAAATTATCACTACAAAACTGCTCAATAAGACAAATTACATGACAACTTAAACTTTATCCACCAAAATAGCAGAATTTCATTCTCATTCAACATAAATATAATAATTCAACATAAATATAATAAAATATAGATAATTAACATTGTTCCTTCACTTAAAAACAAAAAGAAACACTAATGGGCGGTTTCATCTGCATCATCATCCACTGGCAGCTCATTCAAATCGAAATCTCGAACAACATTTAACCCCAATTCATGAGTTGGTTCCTCATTTGCTTCATCATCTTCACCAGTGTTGTTTGGTTCCTCATCTGCTTCATCATCTTCACCAGTGTTGTTGTTCTCTTCATTATCATCATTGGAAGCAGATTGATTGGAAGCTTGTGATTTTTGAATGACAAGGCTATTCGGAATCTTTAACCTCACCACCAACTTGTTCTTTTCATTGTTTTTATCATTCTCTCTCACAATTGTTTCATCAACACAATGTTTTACCACAATACCTTGCTCTCTGATCTTCATCTTCCCATTTCCACCCACATTTCTGCAAAGTTTGATCCTTTTCGTGACACGGCGATTCCCATCAAGGTTGTTAGGTGATCGCTGTGACATATCCAGCATTGCTTTTGCAACATGAGATTCAACATTAATAACATAATTCCAGCTCCGTTTCTTGGTCACATAACTCATTGGTGGCAAATACTTTCTCAAATCAATTGGTGGAAATTGATCTAGGTCATAAATCTTACTACCCTTCTTCGAAGTCGAACCATATTGGCTGTGCGATTTCATGTGTCCGTTGAGAGCATTGACAGATGAAAAAGTCTTGCTGCAACGAACACATGAATGGTTGGTTTCGATCTTAATACCATCAGCTTGTTTTTCTTTGTTGATTTTTCCTAAAAGAAAGTTGTTGCCTCTATGGAATGCTTTGTGGCCGCCGAGAGCATTACCAGTTGAGAATTCTCTGTCACACAAATCACATTTGTGAAGTTTTGCACCATGATCAACAACACTCTTTTTTGGTTTGTGATGAGAGTGAGATGAAGAAGAAGCAGAAGAAAAAAAATGCTTCATCTTGATGAATGATGATCAAAGTATAAATGCAAAAGAATTGAAAGGGTTTGGAAGCAAAAGAAACACTGATTCAGCGCCGCAGAGTGTGGGTGTGGAGGTGAGTGAAGGGAAAATGAATTGAAAGGGTTTGTAATGTATCGCTTATTAATAGGAGTTTTGCATTGGTTTCTAGAAAAAACAAATTAGGGTTTTTTTTATTGGAAAATGTGTGACACGTGTATAAATCTTGAGAGTGAAAGAGATGAGATCATGTTCAATTTAATATTTAATATTGAATGAATGTGAATCTTAATTTTATTCATTTATTTATCTTCAATTTAATATTTATTTATATTTCTTTCAAAAAATATTTATGTATGATATAGATAGATACACATAAATGGAAGATTGAGGTTGGATAGTTTAACTAGTTTATGATAAAGATTAAGATCATTTGAGGTTTAAAGTTTAAGTTATGTCAATAAAAATCTAACATGTTGATATTTGTCGATAAAAAAATGAATGAAAGATTAGTATAACCTATTAGTAGAGTTTTTATTAAATCGAGTCTCACTAATCAACTTCTTTTGGTATTAAACCTATTTCTTCATTTGAAAAACAAAATCAACTTCTCTCTTTTAGTATTTTATGACAAAATTTCTCTCTTAATCTTATTTCCTGTTTGGTCAAAAAAACTTCCCATATTCTTATTTATTCTATAAAAATAAAATAATATATATTTTTGGTCAATATATAATCAACTTTTACCTGATTTTCATAAATAACTAAATAGTATTTATTAATTACATTTAATTTTTTTACCAAAAAATTTATGGCAGTTGGATAGGAACGAATCATCTCATATAATTAACTTTTAAGGACATTGGATAAGAATGGATCCTCTCATATATAATTTTTTTCTCTCATATGTCTCTCATATGTTATCAATGTCATCATTGAGTTTCATCAAATAAAATCTCACCATTGAATATAAAAAGTTGAGATAAGTTATTAATAAAATAATTGAGAGTAAATAATTTATGAGTGAAGACTCATTTTGATCTCTAACAAAAAAATTTAGACTGATTTTGGTCCCACGCAATATAAATATTTAATACTCCATCTGATTCAAAATACATGTCGCAGTCAACCATCCCACACATGCCAATACACAATTTTGACCATTAATATCTTTAATTATATACAATAAAAAATTATAAAAATTTGATATTTTGAAAATATTCTTTGAGACAAATCAAACAACATCTTAGATGCTAACATTTGTATTTATATATTAGTTAAAAAATATGATCAAAGTAAGGTATGTGTTATGAAACTATTAGAATAAGAACAAGAATAAAGAAAATAAGAGAAGAAGAGAGAAACATAGATGATTATATTATTCTCTTGTAGTGTCCAATTATGTTAAATGTGGACTCTATTTATAGAGAAGTACAATGATATGACTTAAGAGTTAAGTACTTAAGGGATAAGTATAAATAGGCGTGACTTAGAGATAAGTAATATGGCATCACTTAAGAGATAAGTACAAGGGTTTGTGAACATCCACTTATGATATTCATAACACTCCCCCTTGGATTTCCATCAAGGATATGCCTCATTAAAATCTTACTAGAGAAAAACTCAATGGGAAAAAATTCTAGTGAAGGAAAAAGAGTACAACATCCTTTTGTGTCATAATCTACCTCATTAAAAACCTTATCGGGAAAATCCAGTGGGATAAAACCATGGTTAATGGAAAAAGAGTGCATAACACATTTATTTTTTCTCCCCCTCATAAAGACAATTATATTTGAGACGAAGAAGTTTAAACAATTTTTTATACTAGTTACTCAAAATCTTTACTTGGCGGTGACTCTGTAAGAAGATATGTTATATCTTCATACTCTTCTCCAAATTAGCAGCTCTTGAGATATCTTCATAATGAAACCTCCTTTTAAAATTAGAAAACCACAAGTTTCTTGTATGTTTAAAGTCATAATCTTTAAACAAAATACATTAGTGTCCACATTTGACCAATTCAAGTTGTTCATAATGTTCTTGAGGGCATAATCTTTACTCACATCAAGTGACATCACAATCGTTCTAGTACATAATCAATTAGATTTTTCCATATCAACATTTATATAACAAATTTTAGAATCTCTTCATGAGTTCTAATAATATATATACGATTATCATTGAATCGATTATAAGAAATTCATTTCCATATCCTTAAAATAGACAAATGATGTCATATCTTCAATAGTTTTGATTGTATGTCTTATGCAAATGAAATCCTTCAGGGACTTTGATATAACCATCACTATCAATTGATCCATACAAATAAATTGTAACACATCTTTCATATAATTTGAGCCTTTCATGTGATACTGAACTTAATCAAGTATCAAAAAGTTCTTGAATCCACTTCAGTTGAATATGTCTCTAAACAATATATGTTTCTTAAAAAATAAATGGTAGATATTTCCCAATTCACTTTAGGAGAACATATCAAACACTATATATATATATATATATATATATATATATATATATATATATATATATATGAGTTTTGCTAGAAGACACCTTTTATGAAGGTGTCTTTTAACAGGTTATTCTATGGGCATTTGTTAAAAGACACCAACTAATTTTAATGAAGGTGTCTTTTAGCAAAGTTATAACTAAAAAGTGGAAATCACACCTTAAGGTGTGGCTTGTTAAAAGACACCTTTATGGGTGGCTTCTAGCAAGACCCTATATATATATATATATATATATATATATATATATATATATATATATATATATATCATAGCAGTCAATAGCGCCGCTATAGCGGCCGCGTGGTGCGGTCTCGGAGCGCTACGTAACAGGCAATAGCGTTGCGGTGTGAGATAGCGGCGCAACGCTTCGTAGCGGTTTTGCAGTTTAGAACCGCTATTTCATTTTAAGAGAAAATACAAAATTGTCCTCGGTTTAAAAAAAACAAGGGTATTTCTGTAAATCTTCCTCTGCTTTTCTGCTGTTCTGTAAAACTTCTTCACCTCTGCTGTAAATCTTCCTTTACTTTGTCGTGTTTGCTCTGTTATCCTGTTACTTTTTTGTTTAACAATCTCCAAACTATGTTGTCCTGTTACTTTTTTGTTTTAGTTTTCTTTGTTATTATTGATTCCAAACTCCATTCTGCTCTCTCTATTTCTATTTGTAGTTTGTACAAACAATCCTCTGTTTTGTTCATATAAAACTCTATTCTGCTCTCCCTGTTTCCTTATTTTTGTTGTTTTTGTTTTTATGAAATAGCGGTCATAGCGCTATGCGCTATCCCGCTGTAACATTTTTGGGGTCGGCCGCTACGTGCCGCTATCCGCTATTAACTACTATGATATATATATATATATATATATATATATATATATATATATATATATATATATATGGGAAATGCTACAACACACCCATTCATTTATATGAAGGTGTGTTTTAGCATTGTGCACCTTTAATGTTTGGACAAAAAAGCCAATTTCTCCTTTTAAAAACAAGTAAATGTGAAGGGCAGTTCTGTCATTCGCCATTTATTGTTAATTTCTTTTTATTTTTTAATCGAAGCTCTTGTCCCTATATTCCTTCTTCATTTTTCCCTTTAACTTCCAAAGTTCCACCGCTTCTCTTGCGATTCCATTGCTGCAATTGTTCCAGGAGATGCCTCACAACCTCATTCAATCTTTTAATATTTTTTTTCTCTTGCACTAAAATAATATTTTCCTTTTTATATTTCTACCCCTTTAAAACATGTTGCTACTTTTGACATATACTGGTACTTGAATCAACATAAACCACAAGTTGATGTTTCCACTCAAATAGAGAAGTGATTACACGCATGAGAGGTAGAAAAACAAACAACAAGGGTCGAAGCATCGTTTCTTCCAATTATAAGTAGAAATTGCACAGCAGATAGAATGAAGAAGGAATATAGGGACAAGAGCTCCGATTAAAAAATAAAAAGAAATTAACAATAAATGGCAAATGACAGAACTGCCCTTCACATTTAAAAAGGAGAAATTGGCTTTTTTGTCCAAACATTAAAGGTGCACAATGCTAAAACACACCTTCATATAAATGAATGGGTGTGTTGTTGCATTCCCCTATATATATATATATATATATATATATATATATATATATATATATATATATATATATATAGGACATATCAAGTGAGAGGAGTAACTTAAATGAGAGGGTGAGAGGAATAAATATCATCCTTTGGATCAAAATAAACGGCTAAGATCAAATTTGAGTAGAAAAGGCTGGGCACACTTGAATAAACAACATACACTTTCTCTTCTCTCATATGCGCCCCTGCCTCTTCCTTTTCATCTTCAAGTTTTTCCTGGTTTTCTTCCTCTGTTACTATTCACATGAATAATTTCCATTTCAATTCACATGAATTTATTAATCGTGTGTAGATTTGTTAAAGAAGATTAATTAATTGCATCCTTCTCTTTGTGATTTTTCTTCTATTGGTTAAGATGTCATGCACTTAATCAACAAATTAGAATGGGTTTAAGTTAAGGAACAAAATTGATGTTTCTATTCGACTAAAAAGTCCATGAATTTCTAGTTTCTATGTTGTTTTTCAGCTAGAGCTATAGTTTGAAAAAAGGGTTTTATTTGATCTAGATTGAACAGAGATAGCCAAAACCATACCAAGAATTTAAAAGATATTATACTTTTGCTGGAACAAGGAGATTTGAATTGATATAACTCGTTGAGAGAAAGTACAAAAAAAATCATGGAGATGTGTTACGACTGCAGAGAGAGAGAACGATGAAGGAAGGAGAAGGGTTAAGGGAGGAAAGAAGGTAGACAAATAATCATGTGCTCTTTCTAAATCTGTGCACTGTCTAATCTGCACCGTAGAGTTTAATCTAATGGTCATTTTTTATTCCTCTCATCTCTCATTTTAAAATGTCCTCTCACTTGATATGCCATATATATATATATATATATATATATATATATATATATATATATATATATATATATATATATATATATATATATATATATTTGTGTGTGCGTGTGTGTGTGTGTATTTTACCATACTAATTCCCTTTTCGCACGAAAAATCATATATATCCATTTAACTTCACACCTCCAAGTATGCAGACTACAAGTCCAAACAAATTCTGCTTTATGAAGCGAGTTTGATTTCATTGGAATTGTCTCTTTTCATTTGTAGATATTTTCTTTATCTATAATCTTTAATAGACTTTAACTCATGATCCTTGTTATTACTTATCACATATAGTGCTATATTATATGCAAAAACACGTTAACGTTGACTTCATTTTGGTTCCATCTCTTCCATTGAGATCATTTATTCATGACATATTTCATAAGTTTCAAGTACCTATCAATTATGTCAGAAAATTCTTTTAGAGTTTCTATATCTTCGTTTGAGTTATCTTTCCTATAAGCTCATTTTCTTATTTAAGGATTTTTATATTTGGATTTGATTGATCTATCATGCTTCAAGAACGATTGAGACTCATTTGCGGTATTAGATTATCCGACATGGACATCTACTTAGTTTGGAGCATTATATTTGATTTGTTTACCTTTGCAAATGAGTTATATCTTGAGGTCAAGACGAGACAATACTATTTTCTTTCAAATAATTTATTTGAACTTCATGTTCACATTTTCAGCTGTTTATCATCTCCCCCTAATATTGGGAAAACTAATCCATCAATTGTTTGCTCAGTACAATTAATGATAGATGGAGATTCATATCAAATATATTTTCTCATTATTCTTTCAAAATTTATCTTAGTGCATTATATTGGAGCAACTATGATATACACAACACATCCAAAATCCACTTAGATGAGAAATATTAGGTTGTTAACCTAAAACCAATGATAGATTAATGGGAGGACTTATATATAGTAATGTGTTGGCTTGATGCAAATCAATATCTCATAACCAAACTAGAGTTTATAAGCTATGGTCTCATAAGTATCAATCATACAATTAACTTTAGACGTCTAAAGAATGGATCTCCAAGTCCATTTTTATGAGCATATGCTACCAATTTCAAGGACATTTTACCCTATACCCCAACATCTATACCTTCACCCCTACATTCTACTTGAAGTGCTTATTTTACCCTTCTAAATAAAATTAAAACAATTTTTTTTCTGAATTTTCTCCTAAATTTGCCTGTTCACCCTATCCCAACTACAACGCTACCGGAAAATACGTTCAAAATTTTCCGGAAAACACTCTGTCTC
This sequence comes from Medicago sativa, assembly GCF_051527215.1. Classification (NCBI taxonomy): domain Eukaryota; kingdom Viridiplantae; phylum Streptophyta; class Magnoliopsida; order Fabales; family Fabaceae; genus Medicago; species Medicago sativa. Next base: position 51,377,112 of record NC_140749.1, read on the forward strand.
CAGTTCTTGTTCAGATCATCCATAACCCGTGAGTATTCATGTGCAGAATCATCACGGTAACCGATCAGCGTAACCAATTAATACTCTGATTCAGATCTGGTTAATTTTTCTTTGCCTTATTTGTATACATTTCTACAATTTTTATTTATAACCATGTTTCCGGATTTCTGTTTCGAAACATGCATTCTTAGAGAAGCGGTTTACTGGTGTGACAATGTTTTGCAGAAATGATAAACCATATGTTCCAGTTTATGAAGTCCACCGCCAATGTTCTTTCAATTTGCTGTTATATTTTTAATTTTTTATTCATAGTGCTACGATGCATTATTGTTGCTGAAGGATTGTAAAATCAACTATAGTTTGATGGCATTAAGAGTCAAAGATTGGGTTCAATGATATGAAGGATTTAAAATAATGAATTAACAAATTTTCAGAATCGTTCTTCATTTAATATAATGATTTTACAAATTTCTGGAAAACAAAGTTAGATACCGAAAATGATTGAAAAAGGTTTTTGGTAAATACATATTAGATTGTCATGTAGGGGTGAACTCATCTAGTTTGGAAAATATTGAAAGTGATGGTGAAAAAAAAAATGTAAATGTTTTTTTTTTGAAGGAAAAAAAAATGTAAATGTTAAATGACAAAAGGGTAATAATGGAATTTTTTATAATTTGTAGGGGTGAAGGTATAATTATCGAGGTATAGGGTAAAACTTCCCAATTTCAATTGGCGGATGATACTTATGAAATGCTTTCTTCATTTATTTATCTTCAATTTAATATTTATTTATATTTCTTTCAAAAAATATTTATGTATGATATAGATATACATAAATGGAAGATTCAGGTTCGGTAATTTAACTTGTTTAAGATAAAGATTAAGATCGTTTGAGGTTCAAGGTTCAAGTCATGTCAATAAAAAAAACTAACATGCTAACATTTGTCAATAAAAAAAATGAATGAAAGATTAGTATAACCTATTAGTAGAGTTTTTATTAAAATGAGTCTTAGTAGTCTATCAAACTCATGTCCATCTCCCCCATAAATGAATAGTATATGAAGGTTAAATAGATGAATCAAATCCACACTCAATGAGTGAGCGTAAAAATATATGAGGTCCGCACATATCATCATTGTATTTTATTTTCTTTTTCTTTCATCAAACTTCAACTTTTTTTTATTTTTTTTGAAAGATCATCAAACTTCAACCTCTTTTTTCATTTTAAAAACAAAATCAACTTCTCTCTCTTAGTATTTTATGACAAAATTTCTCTCTTAATCTTATTTCCCGTTTGGTCAAAAAAACTTCCCATATTCTTATTTATTCTATAAAACTAATATAATATATATTTTCGGTCAATATATAATCAACTTTTACCTGATTTTTATAAATAAATAAATAGTATTTATTAATTACAATTAATTTTTTTACCAAAAAATTTATGGCAGTTGGATAGGAACGAATCCTCTCATATAATTAACTTGTAGGGACGTTGGATAAGAATGGATCCTCTAATATATAATTTTTTCTCTCATGTCTCTCATATGTTTTCAATGTCATCATAGAATTTCATCAAATAAAATCTCACCATTGAATAGAAAAAGTTGAGATAAGTTATTAATAAAATAACTGAGAGTAAATAAATAATTTAAAAGTGAAGACTCATTTTGATCTCTGACAAAAAAATTTAGACCGATCTCGAAATATAAATTAATACATCTTTTAGTCATTCACAAAGTTATTGAACCTCCATCTAATCTTTTATCATATATCTGTTATTATGTGTAGGCATGACAACAAAACTCATACCCGCGGTTACCCGCCCGAACCAAACCTAATTTGACGGGTTTTCCCCGTTTTGACTGGGTTTGGGTATGGGTATGGGTTTTCTCTGATTTCAAAACACGAGTATGAGATGGGTAACGGGTATATAGGTACCCACCCCGAACACATACCCAAACCCGTCCCAAATGTAAAAAATTACTTTATGTTGATATGTCATGTTATTTTATTTGATAATTGTCATGTTAATAAAAACTACCATTGATATTTAAAGATTAACTAAATTATTCCGTCTAACAAATGTTAAAGTGAACGCATTGTTGGATAATGTATTACAACATTGCTCTTGGGGATGCAAAAAAACTTCTCTTTTTAAATAAAAAATTTTATTCAATGCGGGGATGAGGATGGGGCAGGGATACCCGAACCCGTCGGGGACGGGGATGAGATTCAATTTCTCATCTCTGTTGAGTATAGGTAGGGTAACGGGTAAGTATATGAGAATCGGGTATGGGGACGGGGAAGGTAAAACCCGTCCCCACCCCGCCCCATTGCCATGCCTAATTATGTGATTGAATTAAGAGACGAGTTAGCCCATATACCTTATCTAAATCCCTAATCTTCTTCGTCAAACACGTGGACCTCCATTTAAGCCCTCTCATCACTTGAATATTGTTAGGCTATATGATTTTTTCTTTGAAAGAAGCTTTATAGAAGTTTTTTTTTTTAAGGAACCTTTTTTTTTTTTTTTGAAGGATTTAAGGAAGCTTTATAGCACTTATTTATGAATACATGGAACACTTGAAATACATTCTTGAGAATATGAAAAGCTTGATGAGACTTCAATCCCAAAATTGTTGATATTCATTTGACCAACTTTGCAATAGAGAAAATATCTTCATGATGGAGGAGGTTATATACAACATAAATTTCAATCATCGTTAAAAAAAAAAATCAATTAATCTCAAAGTCATTGGTTTTTTAGATTAAATAAATATATACTTTAGTGGAGGATTGTGTGTTTTGAGGAAGAAGTTAAAACTTAGGTATTTAGATCAGATATAGGGACTAAATTATCTCTTTTCAATTAATAGTAGAAACCATATTGTCCCTTAATTCGTTTACATAACATGTAGGCAATACCATGATACAGTGGACTAACACATTGAGTGAAAACATCACATATTAGCGAAAAAATAAATTTCTCGATGAAGGTTCAATTAGGGTATGTTCGGTTCAACAGATGGAAGGGGAGGAAAATGGAGGGGAGAAGATGTAATTTAATTAAATATATGGAAGGGGAAATTTTTTCAATTAAAAATATGTTTGGTTCACAAGAGAAAGGAAGGGGTTTTAAAAATTAATTTACTGTTTTACCCTTAAATTAATAAAATAAATGATAAAAGAAATATTTGAACGCATATCTTGCTAAAATATTTATTCTACAAAACAAGTTGGTGTATATTAGGAAATCCCACACACAAAAACACACACACACAATCACACACACACATATATATATTAGTGAATAAGCAATTTTTTTTATTAAATAGACGATCAATTTTACTTGAATTTCTTAAAGAAATTTCTTTTTTTGTTTCTTAAGAAAAATATAATTAGAATTAAATTTATGAGATTGCCTAAGTACTTTTTTTGGGATTCGCTTTTAAATGGTAGGGTATAGGTTTGTTCCATTTATCTATTTTTTACTTTTAAAATCAGATGAAGGGAATGACTCTAAATATCTGCTGTTAAAATTTAAAAAGTGGGGAAGATGCTGTTAGTTTTCTTTCTCTTCTCTACCGTCTGGTATTAAGAAGGAGAGAGAAGTTCACGCATGAAAAGAAACCTAGTAATTAAGGAATAGAAGAAAATGAATGACTGAACAAAAGTGTATGCAAGACCGGATACAATGCAAGTTATATTTTGGTGATTTTGAGTTTGATGCATGACTCGGTCATGGTAACTTGTGTCCTAAGGGCGCAAGTTAAGAATCTAAAAAATGAATTAAAACATAAATTTTTAAAACTTTAGTGGCTTTGTTTATATCTTGTTGTTTTTTGGATTTTTAAAGTATTGTATTTGGATTTTCAAATTCCTTTTTGAAAAAGAATATCTACCGAATTTGTTACCAGGTTGAGTCACGACCAGGTTGTGCAAGACAGACTATCAACCACATCGCCTCCAGGATAAAACAAGTCCAACTACAACTTTGTGGTTAACTACTGCACTGTAGAAAACCGTTCGAGATTTACACCCTCAAATATGGTACTAAGATCACTCTTTAATACTGAAACCACTTTAATATGATATTGTTACCAATCTGTTATGGTGCTGAGACCACTCCAATATGGTGTTACCATCATTCTAACTTTAAGTTCTCCAAACTATCAATATGGCACTACGACCACTCAAATATGGTGATACAACCATTTCTAATTTTTAATTAGAAAAATATTGAAAGAGTATTTATACACTGTTAAGATCATTCTTAATTTCGACGGGACATTATTGTTCCAAAAGAGACTGTGACTTTAAAAGTACTCTTTATTACGAAGGGACATACATTATCGAAGGGACTATGTTTTTAAGACCTTTCTTTATTTCGAAGGGACATTATACCTAATAGGGACTAAGGTCTTGAGAACTCTCTTATTTCCGAAGAGACATAAAAAGGAGATGAGGAGAAGAATAGCTCGTCAACACAAGCTGGAGGGAGAAGAGAGAAAGAGTTATCGACAACTCAATAGAAACTCTTTGGTATAATTTTTGAACTAAGTGGAGTCCTCTATTTATATAGAGATTTTGTAACTGTTTTAGCAAAAATTGTGGTAGCAGTTACTCTAATGGATAAGATCAAAAGAGAACTTATCCATTAATCAGTTTAACAATACTTGTGGATAGGATCAAAAGAAACATATCCACAAAAATTCGACATCCTAACGACAAAAAACTAATTCTTGGCCCTAAATGAAAACCTAGTCGACTAGCCCGAGAAGCAGAAATGGACTAGAAACCAAAGAGTCTCGGTGTCGAATCGGAAGAGAAGAATATGTCTGTCATGGAATAGTCTTCTTCGGAGTCGGGAGGTGGTGAAAGGGTATCAGGTTTTCTCCCATCCCCCTTGCAGGTTTTATACGAAGAACACATGAACATGTATGTTAAACCAGGATGAAGAGGCCTTAGTAGGAAAAAGAAATCGGTGCTCTTGATTGCCTTTCTGCAGTTGGTTAGCTGCCGGCGTTAAAAAAGAGGTCTTCGAAAACAGGGAAAACCTCATTTGGTGAAAATCCACCTCTTGAGAGAGCTCTTATCATCATCAAGAAGTATTTAGCCCCGTCGGAGCCGTGGGCGTCTGCTTCATGCAAAATCCCTTTGATATCTTCCAAGTCAGGGTTCCTTTGTTGAAACAGTCTAAATGCAAATGCCACGCTGCACGTTGTGTGCCCACTGCGAGATATTTGTCATAGAAAAGCTTGTTTTTTTGAGCAAGGTTGGCAGTCAGAAAAGTATGATAGACAATTACTTGGCAAGGCTCTAAGTACTTCATTGTTCTTGGCAAGTCTCTGGAGACGAACAGAAATAGCTATGAGTCTGAAAAAGTTCTTAGCACTAGAGGATGCAACCTTTTTGAGGATGATGAGTAGAGCGTCGTCCGAGAGCCTCTCCATTTTTGAAGTTTTTATCTCGTCAAGAAGAGGAAAATTGGATAAATGGAAAGATGGATGAACAGATAAATGGGTGAAAGAGATTTATAGGCAATGAAGATTGAAGAACAACTGGTGGGACAAATGTCTAGCCTTCCTCATCCAATGATGGCCGCGTGTCTTAAATGAGAGATTAACTTCTTGAGATTAGCGGGAAGTTAAAAGTTCGAAGAAAACCGATCGACAATAAGGGGTCGCCATAATGATTAAGAGAGTGGGAAACGTTTGAAGGTGAAGAAGAAAATACATCAAAGGAAGCATGGCGTTTTGGGGTAAATGGAAAGGTTCCATCAACTTTTGAAGTTTGGAAATAGTGGCCCACAAAATCTCGAGGTTGTGTGGAAAAAAGGGACTTGAAAAGATTACTCTTAAAAGTTATGATTAGCGTGACATCATGCTTTGGAATACTCAGAGTTTTCTCAAAAATGACAATTCTCTCCTTTGAATATATTCAGTCGAAAATGACATTTTTGGGGGACAATTTGTTAGCTGGTATTTTCACCAGCCTCATTTAATGTGGTCAACATTAGTTGACTTTTTACTCTTGCAGGAATCGAAGCCTTGTCCTCAACTAAAGGAGTTTGGACGAAGATGATGGACTTAACATAAAAAAGCCTCGAAGCTTTGAAATTCGACAAGATACGAGTCAAGAAGCAAAATCGTTGAAGTGAAGCAACTACCTTAGAAGCGGGAAGATTCGAATTTCAAAAGAGAAGCGGTTTCCTCAAAGGAGAGCGTTGGAGACAAGCGGTTGTCTACACGGAAGGAGTGTTGATTGTGGGATTAGTTTCTTTCCACTTATTTTCTATGTATAAATAGTAGATTTCCATAGGGCAAAACGGGTCGCAAATCACCTATACAGAATTCTAAAACACTCTAAATACCGGCGCGAGAGAAAAGATTCATAAAGAATGTATGTAAAGGATTTATCGAACCACCTTTATTTTTAATGCATTATATTTTACCTTTCCTTTAAGTTTCTGCAATTTAAACTTAATGCATTTACCTTGCTTTTAAAACCTTTTTTTTGTGGAAAGACGTCGTCCCGTTCGTTAAGCAACCCACGAACTCGATGAACACACACAAACAAAATGCACAACATGTCATAGGATATCTGGTTTGGTCCTGCTTGTAATAATCAAAACCAGCATGTATTGTTTATCAAAAACAACGGTAAACAGCTAGGTACTTTAACATATGCTAACTACTATAAACAAGTAAACAATACACATAATCCAACATAACTAGATCTTAGCCTAATCAAGCATCATCAAAACAAACCTAACACTAAGGGTTACTTCAACCCTAAACCTTGAAGTCAACTAGCTTAGAGTTTGTAGATTTTAACAAATCTAGAAATATCAGAAAATGAAAAGTTTGAACACGAACTTGATACCAAGAAAGTCTGTCAGAGAACCACCCTAACATATTAACCAACAAGCAATACAATCCTCATGAGAAGCAAAGAATACCTACCCTGAGGGATTCATAAGCCATCGTGGAACTATCTCCTACCACGAGAAAAACCAAATCACCTATAAACAACCAACCACGAAGCAAGGTTACCAATAGTAGGAACCCACCTCCAGAAACAGTTAGGACGGGGAACAAATGGACTATAACCAAGTATAACACAAGGCATTAGTGAATGAAGCATATACCACCCATGAAATAACCCCTTTAATTTACTAAGAGCATTGATATTTGAACATCTAAAATTAGACAACCTTTGAGACAACTTATAAAACCACACTCAAATTATCACATGGTTTTATAATAAATTTTCTCTTAATCAAATTATCACATGGTTTTATAAGTTGTCCAATAAATTGTACAATTTTAAAAGTTCAAATATCAATACTCTTTTATTAAATAAAAAAATGTCTTTTGATGTTAATATTATTCTAAAATTATATGAATAATAATAAGGCTAAAGTGCACTTTTCCCCCCCTAACTTTCAAAACGTTGCGATTTTGGCCCCCCATGTATGAAAACCACAATTTTGGCCCCTTATGTTTTGGCCCATTTGCACTTTTAGTCCTTTTCGCCTATTTTGACTTGGTCAAGGCTGATATGTCATGCCATGTGTGTATATAATGATTTTCATTTATTTTAAATGCCACGCATGATATTACATGAATTAAAAAAAAAGGAAAAAGAAAATACAAAAGGCCTGGCACGTGAGAGAGATTTCAGATTCTAGGGTTAACTTTGGGACTGCAATTTTGGTCCCCTAAAATCGATCTATCTCTATCAATCATAATTTCCACCAAATCCAACTCTTAATCACAAATTAATCGTTACCAAATTTGATTGTTGTTAACAAAAACGAAATCCAGATTGTAGGTTTAACTGTATTGTGAAAATGAAGTGGATCTAAAATGGAAACTCGAAGGTGAGTATGTGTTCGTAGAAGACGAGTTCGACGAAGACATTAGCAGCGACGGCGACGAAGGGTACATAGAAGACGAGTTCTACAACTGAAGGAAACGTGAAGGAAGGACGAAACGTGCTTAATGGAGGTGACAGTAATGTTTCAAAGTAAGTGACTTTTTGTTTGTTTTCCTTTGTTTTATACCTGGAAAGCACATGGATGTTGTTTATTTGTGAATAAAATAGGGTTGGTGGATGTATTGAAGAAAGTGTTTAATTTGAAACCTAAAATGGAAAATGCCAACTGTAGATTCCTTTGTATGAGTAAAATCATATGTATACTGTATATATGTATGTGTATGCTTTAAGAATAGTCAGTATGTATATAGTATGTATATATCGTATGTATACTGTATATATATACATTATGTATACAGTTGAATACAATATAATGCATGAGTACAAATACACTTTGAAGTAAATAATCATACAACATTTATTGATTCCTTTTAGGTCTTATGAGAACCACTATTTGAAGATAAGGTTTCACTACAAGGGTTACTTCATTGCTGACCCTGTGGTATCTTATGAGAAAGGTGAAATACATGAATATGGTGGTGAGTTGGACATTAATTTGGTGAACTTAAAAGATCTGGACAAACTGACCAGAGAGCTTGGGGTGGTAGGGGAGTACAAGTTGTGGTATATATGTCCAGGTTTTGACATAGTTGATGGTCTAAGGTTGCTGAATACTGATAGGGATGTGGTTAGGTTCATAAATGAGCATCTGAATGTTACAACTGCTGAGTTTTATGTTGAAGGCAAAGATGTTGAAGTTGAAGATTGCAGGTATGATAATGAGGTTGAAGAGGTTGTTGTAGTTGACAAAGGCAAGCAGCCAGCTGAGAGTGAGGAAGGGGATGAGTCTGATCCAGATTACAATGGTGATGAGGAAGGAGAGATTCCTGACTATGAAGTAGAAGATGAGGATGGAAGTGATGGTGATGTGTCAGTTAATGATAGTGATTTTGATGAATAGTGGGATTTGACTACTATTTTGCCTAACCAGACTGTGAACCCCACCCTTGCTAGTCAAGGAGATAACCCTAATCAAGTGTAGTTGGTGCTGAAGTGTCTAGGAACCCTGAAGTGACTGGTTTGGAAGACTTTGAAGATGAGAATGAAGACTCGGATGTCTTAGAAAGTCCTGGTGCATCTGAGGAAGAAGAGGGATCAAGAAAAAGGAAACTGAATAGGTTTAAGTTGGGCACTAACAATGACCCTGTGGTATTTGAGGAGGGTCAGATCTTTGCAACTGGTCTTTTAGTTAAAACTGCTGTGAAAGAGTATGGTTTGCAGAGCAAGACAAATGTGTACCTAGAGAAAAATGAGAATAGAAGAATTGTGGTGAAGTGTATGCCAGGTTGTCCATATCATATTAGATTTAGTAGGGTTCCTCCTCAAACTCATTATGTTCTCTCTAGTTTGAAGTCTGTGCACAATTATTATCCAACTGGTAAAATTAGAGTGTTATCTGGACAGTTGTTGGCAAAAAAACTGGTTCCACTAGTTAAGCATACACCTACTATGACCCTTAAGTCTCTAAAAGAAGAGTGTAAGAATAGGTGGAATGTGATGTTGAGCTCTTTCCAGGTCTATAGGGCAAAATTAACAGCTTTAGAAATGATTCATGGTGCTAGTGATGAACAATATGGTCATCTAAGAAACTATGCTGAAGAGTTGCTTAGAAGCAACCCTGGGAGTAGTGTTAAGATTCAATGCAAGCCTGGTGTTGGGGGGGTATTTTTTCAGAGAATGTATGTTTGTTTCAATGCTTGTAAGAGGGCCTTTGTGAGTAACTATAGGCCATTGATAGGACTTGATGGATGTTTTCTGAAAGGGAGGTATGGTGGACATCTGTTATCAGCTGTTGGTAAAGATGGTAACAATCAAATGATACCCACAGCCTTTGCTGTTGTGGAAGCTGAAACAAAAGATTCTTGGGATTGGTTTATGGATCTGCTTTTATCAGATTTGAATGGAGTAGAATTCAAAAGATGGTATTTCATATCAGCCCAACAAAAGGTAATCTTTATTTCATTTATGGATCTGCTTCTATTTGTGTTAAATTTAGTTATGCTTTACATTTATAAATTGTTTTTTCAACTTTAATTTGTCAAGGGTTTGGTGAATACCATAGCTGCTATTGGTGAGCATGTTGAGCACAGGCTATGTGTAAGACATTTGTATGGAAACTGGAGGAAAAGGCATGCTGGAGAGAAATTGAAAGAAGCTTTGTGGAAAGCAGCTAGGGCCTGCACAATGTCTGAGTTCAACAAAGCTATGGAGGAGCTGAAAAGATTAAGTGTGCCAGCTTGGGAGGAAATGAGGCAGTATGCACCAGGATATAGCACTCACACAAATTGTGACTTGCAAGTCAATAATATGTGTGAGGCATTTAACTCTGCAATCTTAGACTTAAGGGATTTACCAATTATATCACTTGTTGAGGGATTGAAGTTCTATATCACAAATAGGATTGTTAAGTTAAGGGATTACATGTTAAGGTATCAAGGGGAAATTTGTCCAATGATAAGAAAGATTGTGGAAAAGGCTAAGAAAGATGCAATTGGTTGGACACCAATTTGGTGTGGTGAGAGGGAGTCCTCTATGTTCTCTGTCACTGATGGAACTGATACATATGCTGTCAATCTGAAAGACAGAACATGTGCATGTAGAAAATGGGATTTAAGTGGTATCCCTTGTCCTCATGCCATTGCTGGAATTTATTACAATCAAGCTAATGTTGATGATTATGTAGCACACTGATATAGGTTAGTTTTTTTACAAGTTTTTATTGTTTTTTTTAGTGTTAATCATGCCATTGTTTTTTCTGAATGTATGTTTGATCTGTTTGTATAAAATTGGTAGGAAACAAGCATTTCTGGACACATATGATCATTTGATCCTTCCTTCTAATGGCCCAAAACTATGGGCAGAATTGGACACAGAACCAATACTCCCACCTGGTGCCAGAAGGGCACCTGGGAGGCCTAAGAAGGCAAGAAGGAAGGAGAATGATGAGCCCAAATCAGCAAGCAAAAAGGGCAAGAGAAATCAGGAAACTGTGAGGTGCAGAAGGTGTAAAGAGCTTGGACATAATACCAGGACATGTGGTGGAAAGACAGGTGCTGATAGAAGGATTCCACCTGGAGGGAACAAGGTAACTTATATCTTTATGTCCTTATATAAACTTTCATTTCTTTCTTCAAAAACTAATATCTATATATGTACAATTGGTAGGATATTACTACACAATCTGCACAAACTGGTACTGATGCACAAGCTGCACAGCTTAACACCAATGCACCTGCACAAGCTGCACATCCAAACAACAATGTACAAGCTGGCACTGCAAAAAGGCTTGCTGCTGCAAAGATAAAGAAAGCACTGCAAAAAAAGTCAAACAATGTTGCTGGTACACCTGCTGGTGCTGCAAATGGTGCTACTGGTGCAGCTTCTGTTAACAACACTGCAAGCAACACTGCTGGACCTGCTACTGGTGCGCAAGCTGGGTCTGGAAATGTTACAACTGCTGCAAGCAACACATCTGGAACAATGAGAGGTGGCAGCCATGTTGTTGGTGAGGTAGCTTTGTTTGTGCCTAGAAAATCTAGAACAACAGGGGTTAAGAGGTCAATTGATGAGGTTACAAATGTTGGTACTCAACAGTCTGTGAACAAGACATAAGCTAGAAGCTACGAAGGAGAATGATGATACTGATGATTTGCTGATGAAACTGAATGTATTTATGGTCATGTTATGTATTGTCAAGTACTCTTATTTATATTTTGGTACTCTGAATTTAAGTACTCTAAAGAGTATCTTTTGGTTATGCACTGAATGTTAAGTGCTCTGATGCTCTAGTATCTTTTGGTAATGTTAAGTCTTTTGGTTATGCACTGAATGTTAAGTCTTTTGGTAATGTACTCTTAATTTACTTTGTCAATGTCAAGTACTTTTATTAAGTTTATGAATGTTAAGTACTCGTAAATTAAGTAACTTTTTAGATTATCGCAATATGTTTCAATTGGTTATATCATTTCTTAATGCTTAAGTTGACATAAGTTTACATCATACCAACACTACATAAGTTTGTTTACATCATTCCAATAATACATAAGTTTTCATTCAATACATAAGTTTTCATTCAACATAAATTTTCATTAAAACATCAAACTCAATTCATTTCTTTACTTACATCATAACAGCAGGAGATAAGTTTTCATTACATAACAATAACATAAGGTAACATTACTACATAACTTATCCAAGCTTTATGAGAATCACCAACACACTAACAAACAACATCATTCCTAAAATAACAATAGTTAACACAAGCAACTTCTCCTTATTCTTCAATGCAACATTCTTCTTTAACAGTCCTCTAATTATTTTCTTCTGCCTTTCAGGAAGTTCTGGATCAAACCATCTAAAAAAACTGCACTTTCTTCTCTGTCAATACTTCCGACATCCATGGAATCTCCTTCCTGGATTTTCATCAGTCCAAGCTGTTACTAGAGGGGAGTCAACGCCACAGTAACATAACAACTTCGTTTTGCCCAAGAATGATGACCCACTCACGGTTGAAGATGAAGATTGTCCACCCATTTTCGGTTTCCACAAATCTAACAGGATGATGGAGCAGGATGAATCAAAACAGGAAAGGAATGGAATGATGGAGCAGTATGAATCGAAACAGGAAAGGAATGATGGAGCAGTATGAATCGAGCAGGATGAATCGAAAGAAGAAGGAAGAACAAATGAAGAAGAAAGGAAGAAGAACAATGGAGATTGGGTCAGATTTGGGGTTTTTAATCCCTAACTTTTGACCGTTACAAGCTCTCTCACGTGCCAGGCCTTTTGTATTTTCTTTTTCCTTTTTTTTTAATTCATGTAATATCATGCGTGGCATTTAAAATAAATGAAAATCATTATATACACACATGGTATGACACATCAGCCTTGACCAAGTCAAAATAAGCGAAAAGGACTAAAAGTGCAAAGGGGCCAAAACATAAGGGGCCAAAATTGTGGTTTTCATACATAGGGGGCCAAAATCGCAACGTTTTGAGAGTTAGGGGGGAAAAATGCACTTTAGCCTAATAATAATTAATAAATTGAATTAAATTTAATGCTCTTCATTTTAAAATAAACTTAGAAAAAAAATCTAATACATGAGAAAACATAGTCTACACAAAAACCTAATTAAAAAACTTTTGTAAAAAATAAAATAAACAATTTGGTGGTCTGCGTGTTAAAAATAAAAAAAAAAATTGGTGGTCTGCTCGGTACAAAACTAAACTAAGTTGCATTGAATTTGAATCACAAGCGGTTCGCGTGTTTGTAGTGGAAAGCGATGATGGCTGAATCAACAACATCTATCAGGCAAAGCGATGATGATGATAACGATGACTACATGGCTGACCTTTCTAGGTTTCTTCCTTCCGATGATGCTATTATTCATCCTTCAATTTCAACTAAATCTTCATCAAAAAGGGTAACTTTCATTTTGTTCCACTTTCCATACCCTATTATTCATTTAAAGTTGAGATTAGGTTTCCAATCATGCTTTTAAATAAATATTTATTTATTTTAATTGTGTGGAATCTGTAGTAGAAATCTGTGGTTAAGTTAGTTGAAATCTTGCATCTAGAAGTGATTAAGGCTCTGTTTGGTCAAAAAAGTAGTGAATAGCTAATAAACTAGCTTATAGCGGATAACCGATAATCTAGCTAGTTTATAACTGATAAGGTGTAAGCTAATGTGTGCTTGGATTAAGCTTATTTGGAGCTTATGCAAAACAACTTATGCAAATAAATAAGCTTTTATGTTAATTTATAAGTTCTCACTAACAAAAATTGTATCTTTATAAACTGATTTTTCGTAAACTGCATTTACAAGCTTATGAATAATACATAAATATTTATTTATTTGCATAAGCTTCAATTAAGCCTAATCCAAATGGGATTTATAGTGTTTGGTAAAATTAGCTGTTCGACTAGCTTATAAACAGGAAATTACATAAAAAATATATATTTAATTATTTTTCAATTAAGATTAGAGGGGTAAAATTAGGATAAAAAATGATAAGCTATAAGCTACTTGAATTAGCTTATCAAAAAGCTGCTATAAGCTTATAAAAATAAGCTATAAACTCATGAGAAAGTGATGGTTACAAAACGGATCTTTTTTAATAAAATGAGCTCATAGGACATAAGATATAAGCTCAAAATTGTGTCTTATCAAATAGACCCTAAATGTAACCACATTTGCCGGTGTTGTGTCGACACCCTGGCACATGTCAGATATTGCACATGTCTTCAATTTGAAGTTGGGCCGATTGATAGGTAGCGATTCCATTTTCTTAAAAATTAAGGGTGCAAAACTCAAAATTCGATCTCAAAAGATGAACCACACATTAAGTCACTTTTTCAATGATTTGAATATCAGTTTTATCTAAATTTAATTGATTGATTAATGTCCCAAGATATCTGATATAGCTATTAGCTAGGGACTAAACTGGTGTTTGTTTTCAACAATTTTGATCAAATTGATGTCCAAAATCTTCGAGGGCCAACTTGATGTGTCATGTATCTTTTTTTTGTTGTTGATTGCATGTGCCATGTATCTTTGTTAGACTAAATTTGAGCTTTTATCCAGAACATCGTGAGCATCTTTGCTAGATTCCTCATGTTAAGCATTTGAACTTTCAAACCCTTTGCTTTCAATTCTTACAGAACATTTTCTACCACTTGCATTGTCTTAGGAACAGAACCTTAGCTCCTCCCCACTCATGAGCCATGAATTATTGATTTGATCATATTATACAGCTATCAATATATACTTATGTACTGCTATATAATTCTTCTTTTGGTTATATGTATTGGATAATGGCATTCATATTGCACAACAACTGTAGAGCATATGACTCAATGTTTATAAAACCAAACCAGATGTCAAACCAGTGAGACCTCCGGGTTATGGTTCTACAACTTTAAAATGTTCGAACCAAGATGAAACAACAGTTGAACCACTTGAGTAACTAAACCATGGACAATGTTTGTTCACAGTTCATCCGGTTGAAACGTTTGATTTGGTTAGGTTTTTAAAACATTGTACAAATCATTTATGGTTACCAAATTCTTTTGACTGTTGCCTTCACTTGTAAATATGTCAAGTGATTATACAATGTTTATATTTAGAATCTTACTGCAAGTCATCAAATTAGCTTTTCTATGTATTTGTATTTGTACAAATGAATCATTCCAAAAAGTTGATCAGTACATGCACATGTTGTAGACTATAGACTAACATGTTTCCTCGATTTTCTAAGACATGTAGAGGATGAGGTAACATTTATTGGACTTCATCTGAAACTCTAAATATCTAGTATAGCATTGTCTAGCAATATTTCAAGACCAATCACTTTTTTAGAAAAATTTCAACGGAAGACAAGATTGTGAACCAAAAATCTCTACCGAAGACTGTCTTTGGTTCACCTTGATGTCTTCTAATGCAATTCTTATTTCTTCTAAAAGGGGCCGTTCTTAAAACACAAACTCTGTAAAATCCCAAAAGCATTAAGTATTATTGCTCAGGAAAGTATCCAAGTTTAATTAATATTCCCAATAAATGAAAAAGAGGGTGTTGGAACATTATGAGAAGCTTGAATTGCCTCTATAAGGATTTAAAAAGTGTTATGTTGTAACTCGCTTGTTAATATGCAGATTTCTGACAGGAAAGATCCTTCAATCAACTCTTCCAAGAGCCAATTGAAAGCTCTTAACTGGCAAGAACGGCGAAAAATTGAAAGAGAAAGAAAGCAAATACAAGAGGATGAACAAACCTTGGCAAAAGTGGAAGCTCCAATACCACAATCGAACATTGGATTTAAGCTTCTCAAACAAATGGGTTATACACCAGGTTCTGCCCTTGGCAAACAGGGATCGGGCAGGGCTGAACCAGTGGGTATTGAAATTCGACGGTCACGAGCAGGTATAGGCCTAGAGGATCCCCACAAGGAGAAGAAGAAAAGGGAGGAAATCACGATCGACAGGAAAAGGAAGAATGAGCAGGCTCTGATGGAAGAATTCGGGTCAAGGCAGAAGTCACGATGGCAGAGTAGGAGAGTTATTGTTAATTTCAACAAGGCAAAGGCTACCCTTGACCAATTGGAGAATCGGGAAATTGTGGAACCACCGAAGAACGAGGATGATGCTGAGGGTGAAGATCAAGAAGAGGAAGAAATAACAGAAGAGGTGTGTAACTTAACCATACATATCAACTTAATTTTTTTTTTCAACCTAGTTTCTGATATGGTCAAATACAATCCAAAAATCACACACAAGCTTTCTCTACTGTTGATCATAGTTGCTAGTTTTTTCCTTGTTCATGGTAGTAAGTATCCCAAGATACATACGCAATTAGCCATGGCCGATACATATCATGGTATGCATTGCAAATGAGCTTGTATCGCTAGATTATTACATGTATTGCCGGTATCATGATTCATTTCAGTATTGTACGGTTCCTGCAACTTGCTCGTTTAACCTGCAGATACTGGGTCAGGTTACGTGACCCGCAGAAATCCAGTTTTTCGCGTTTTTTACGCAGGTCAGTACTGTAATCGGGTCATGTTCGTGTGACCTATCAGAAATGACCGGGTTGCAACGCTTCTTTGTATTCTAGGGCTTTTTTTTACAGTTTTGTTTTGTGACCTTCCAATTAAATTGGAACTATTCCCAAAAGCCACAATTCATTACAGGGTCTCCTTACAACTTTCCACCGGATTCAAAAAAGTGGTCGAACGATATTTATCCCGATTTGACTACCATGTCCTTGTTTACTGCATTCAGACATTATTGCAATTTTTAATTAAAAAAAGAAAAAGATATTATTTATTGTATTTCGTTTTTATTTTAAACTTGTTAACTCACTGTTATTATTGAACTTGGTAATCCATGTTTGAATTGGTTGCGAATTTGACCGTGGAAGTGAAATGGATGCAGGACTTGCTCGATGTATTAATGAAACTGAGGGATGAGTTCAATTACTGCCTCTTCTGTGGATGCAAAGTGAGTAAACACACGATTTATCTCTATCGTTTAATACAAACTAAAAGATGTTTCCATATATTTTTAAACGATGAAACTACGATGGAAATTCAATACAATTGACATTTGGTTTTTTCTGTCCATATTTCTCCAGTATGAATCAAGTTCTGCGCTTCTGGAAAACTGCCCTGGAATCAATGAAGATGACCACTAAAATTAAAGTCTCATGTGTATGGCAGAAATTATCTTGTTTGCTCCTTTTGTCAAGCAAGCACTGTTAGATGTAAATGCATATTGCTATGAAGATGGATAAGCTCACATATGGTAGATGATTAAGCCTCTAGTCATCCCAAGTACCAACTAGTGCGCAACAATGTGTCAATACAAGCGATTTATCTATGTTGAGACTAGAGTCGTCTCTAATTACAATTCAGCTTGGTGATTGCTTGATCTTTAAGCAGAGGTACAAAATGCTCTACCCTATCGCAGGATATGGATGAATTGGTCAATATATAGTTTGTGAAGCTCTTAATTTGTATTGTAATTTTTCATAGAAGGAATAGTCGCCATTTTTAGCATTTTAAACTGTTGTTCCAATTGGTCGGTTCAGGGGCGGGTATAGGAGACCCATCCACCCCCCGATAGAAAACGAGATGGGGATGAAGAGGCAAAATTTGCCCTGCCTCATTGCATCAATTTTGTCCAAAGGAAAATAAATGAATAAGGTAAAATACAAAAGGTAACAATTGATGGTTGAACACGAACTTTGTGTGTCCCTTTCAAATCTTATCCAATCATTTATATCTAACAAATACAAAAAACTTGTGCTATCTCCAGATACAACTATAGCAATATTTGCTACTATTTATTTTATGTTAGTATTATCCAATAATAACTCTTCATGAAACTTATTGGGAATCATTTGAACCTCTTCCTCTTCTAACAAGCATCCTTCATTCATCTCTATCAGCTCCTTTGCAAAAATCTCAGGCCAAGACATACCAGCATCATCATCTTCTTCGTCCACAATGCTTTCACCATCATTTTCTTTGTCCACAATGCATTCACCATCATCATCATCTTCATTGTCAGGTTGAACTATTTGATTTTGGTCAATATTCTCCTAAAAAATGAGAATGCAAGAGCACAATAAGGGATTGAATGATCAATACAATTAAAATGCAAAATTAGTTGGTCTGATATACTCTTGTTATAATTATTAAAAAAACTTATAGTTTAATCCTTTGACATGGATGTGATTAAAAATATATTTAACTTCAAACAAGTATAATATTAGACCTAGAAAAAAAATGTGAAGTTCGACTATATTTGTTTTTTTTTTTACCTATTGAACATGAAAAAAGTTAAGGATTCAAATGTTTTTCATAAAATGGGATTCATATGTTTTCATCTCAGAAAAATTGGTAAATTTTGTTTTTGTTTCTTTAAATTTATCTGTTTGTAGTTTTTAAAATTTGCAAAAATAATGAGTCTAGTTTTTTGATGAGACTAATAACACACTATTATAGAAATGAAAAAAAAAAAAAAATACTTAACCCAAAAATAAGATAAAAATAGGAAAATCCATTATTGAATACTTAAAAATGATAGTAACATACTAACTGGTAATTGATCTAAATTTTAAAAATTCACAATGATTTATTTAATAAAATTTTATCAGATAATTGTGTTAATATGTTTTAAAAAATACATAATTTATAAAGAACAGTGTCTCTACAAAATTTAGTACTAGAAACTCTAATAAACCCTTACATTACATATGATCAATTGTTATTAGATATTATACAACAACAAATGTAGGACTTACAAATTTGTTGGCTTCTTCGAGTCCAAGAATGGTTGTCTCTCTTGGCCAAATATTTCTCACATCTTTTTCTTCTTCCTTATAATGAGAATTTGTATTAATCATATTTGTGCCATTGTGTCCACCATTTGATTCGTTTCTTGGTTCTTTATAAATTATATATTTCGTTAACGAATCTTTATCTTTATTTCCCTGCATATCAAATCAAGAATGCAAGAGAACAATGTTAAAGAGAAAAACAACCGGATCGTGAAATGTATTCATTATTAATTCTTGAATGCGTAATTCACATCACTTTGTAATAATCAGCACCCAAAAAATTAATAACTAATCAATTACCTCAAAATAAATTAATAATAACTAATCAATCAAGCAACATAATTAATCAAGTAACTTACAGATATGGTGGTTTCTGCACGTCCAGGAACAATGGTCTTTCTTTCTTTACCTTGTGCATCAATATTCATTCTAAATCTGCATAGAACATAATTGTTGGCCTACAAAAAAAAAAGATACAAAATCAAATTATAAATATGCTTCAAAAAACAAGAAAAATTAATAATGAAAATGTATCATATTGCTTACCAAAGGATTTCTTATCAAAGATTTGTCAAGGCTATATTCATGCAAGATCCATGCACCATCATGGTAAGTGCCACTATTCTCAAATCGAAAACATTTTTTCACACCAAGGATTTGGTTCTTGTTTTTTGCAACTATAATTTTTCCAGTGTCTTCTTCACCTTCCCATGCACCAATTCCAATAGAACGAACTACTTTTGAGCTAGTGGTAGATTTCTTCTCTAAGGTTAAGGTAGTGAAGAAATATAGGTCTTTTTCACAATATGAGCGAGAAGCTCCAAACTCTTCCCAAATATCCCAAGGATTCTTTAGGGTACCAAACAAATCGTATTCAAGAATGGTGATGTAATTGGGAAGAGATTTGTTATGGATTTTATTGTAGAGGAATCGGAGAAGTTCATCATCTCTGAGTGTGAATTTGAAATCCTTACTTGAAGAAGAATTGAGAGCCATCGAATCTAAACTATAATCGTATGAATGGATTGAGGAACAATGATGTATATATACGTTTGGTAATTTAATAATAATAATAATAATAATAATAATAATAATAATAATAATAATAATAATAATAATAATAATAATATCATATAAAAAAATCGTGATTTGTACCCCGAAAACAAAAGTCGTGATATATTTTTTTTTTTAAAAAAAAAACAAAGATTTCTATCTTTTGATATATCTACAATTTTTTTTCTCACCTTACACTCTTCTCACTCACCCTATTGCGTTTTTCAAAATTACTTTCATTGTTTGGATTATATAATCTGAACAAGTCTCAAAATAAATCCAACACATAATTTGAAGGTGAGAAAAAGACAAGAAGAGATGTTGAATTGTGTTGGCTTTTTCTGATTTCTTTTTTCTGAGTGTTAAAACGGCTGGTCAAAATTTGAGGTATACAGATTCTAATATGAGGTATATAAATTCTGACTCAGAGTCTGATTGCTGCGGATAAAAAATAGAACACAAAGATAAAGAGTCAAAGAGATAGAGAGAGAAAGCAGACACAACAATTTTACACTGGTTTCTCCCATAACATATGAGCAGTACAGTCCCCTTGTACTTCCAAGAAATTTCACTACAATCACACAAGTTTACAATTAAATTGCACAAGGACTCTTCCAAGAGACTTCTCTGCTCAAGCACAACTGCTCAAAACTTCCTTGTTTAAGCACAACTACTCAAGACTTCCTGCTCTAGGACACTATCTAAAGACTTCATTGCTCAAGGACAACTCTAAGAGACTTCCCTTTGCTCAATCCCCTGATTGAGACTTCCTTAGTGCTCAAGGTTTCACCAAGAGACTTATATGCTCATGCACGCATGCGAGAGGCTTTCTAAATGTTTACAAAAGTAAACAAGTTAATTTGTTCTTGACAAGTTTGACATTTCACATAAATTCTCATGTCCTAGAACCCTCAACAATACAGAGTAGTCGAAAGAAAAAATAGAGTTTTGGAGGAGCTAGTCAGGACCATGATAAATGAAGTGAATCTTCCTGAGTATGTTTGGGCGGATGTGATTAATATCGCATGCCATTTCTTAAATAGGATTGTCATTAGACCTATCCTAGATAAGACACCCTATTAACTACTTAAAGGAAGAAAGCCAAACTTATCATATCTAAGAGTTTTCAGTTGCAAATGCATTATATTAAATAATGGAAAGGATAAGTTGAGCAAATTTGATGCAAAAGCTGATGATGATATCTTTCTAGGATACTCATCTAATAACATGGCATATAAAGTTTACAATAAGCGGACCCTCGTTGTTGAGGAATCCGTTCATGTTGCTTTTGATGAGACACCTCCCCAAGTGGTAGGGAAAGGTACTTCTGGTTTTGATGTTGCAGGAATAGATACCAAGGATATTGTCATGGATGGTGACAAACAAGAAGCTCTTTCAAAAGATGAGGACACCAAGGACAAGGAATTCGAGGGAGATGTCTAACAGGAAGAAAAACAAGAAACCTCACCATTGTCTCCTCATTATTGGATCACCATGAGAGACCACCCCTAAAAGAACATTCTTGGTTAGACTGTCATAATATTCCTAAGGACCTGAAAGACCTCCAAAAGGGCTTTTAGACCACTTAGAGATGCCTTAGCGCCCTTCAAAAGGGCCCTAAGGTCCTGGGTGTAACGCCCTATTTCTATTTAAGCGATAAAACACGCGAATAAAGCATATATTCAAGAAATAGACGCCACGTCTCAACAAAATCGAAATGACATGCATGTATAAAATATCTCAACTGTCGCAGCGGATACAAATAATACATCTCCAAAATATACATGCCATGATCAATACACATCATCATAAAAATCCTCCAAGTCCCGACAAGTGGGTAAATCTCAATAATAGAATAAAATCCAACAACATCATAAAGACACCGACAACTTAATCAGAGCCTAAACCTATGAGACTCCAAAACGATAACGGAGATTAGCTCCCGCTATCTAAGCACTCACCAAAAGCGAACTACTCCTGCACAGCGTCTACCCATCCATACAGACAGGTATACAGTCAAACCCACTGGAGGTTAGCTTCACATCAATCACAATCAATATATAAACAATTTGACATAAATCAATTCAATTCTTCACCAATCAACATGAGCAATTAACTTCCATATACACATTCACAAAACAATTCCAATTATCACAAGTACATGTAGTCATCACACACTTATCATCATCATTCTTCATACAACGGCAGCAATCAAGACTCATGCCAATGTGATATGCACCTATACTCAGTGCATACATGCATGTGGTACCAAATCTTCTCAAGGTCGTCACCCATGATGCAACAAAAACATCATTATCAACTGCTATAGTCAACGACAATATGGATATAACATCCGACACGACATATGATTCATGAACATATGACTCAATCCACCATGCATATGTTCACAACAATTCAACGACTATAATCAACATTCAACTATATCATATAGTTTAACAACTCCATACAATTCCTTACAATCCAAGAAAAGGAGAAAATACAACACATGATGACAAACATCATATTCATCACCTAACAACCATTCATACATCTTCTTACAATCATATCCAACTATGCATGAACGATTTATAAGACAATCGGCTCTTAAAACCATTTTCAACAAAGTTCGTCTATCATTGCACAATTTTACAATAATTGAAGCAGTTGAACCAAAACCAAGTAAACAAGATCCAATGCCTCAACTAAGTATACCTCTAGGTCACATATAAGTGCAGTAGAGTATACATTTACGTTTCACCGGCTAAATACGACGAAATTATGAGAATCACAAAGTTCGTCTCTCTTTATCACTTTTCAAGAAAATCCATTTTCAAAGCAAAACAAGTTAAGACTTGATGAAAGCAATCACAATCATTTTTAGAAACCATATAATCAGTATACAACCTTAACCCTACTCCAATTCTTTGAGAAAACGAGTTTCGGAAAAATCGACGTTCTTGGACCATTTTTCAAAAGTTAAGTTCAATTCACGAAATCAAGTCCAATTCGATTCAAACGATGTTCCAGTAGGTTTAAGTGTATAAACAGAGATTAAACAAGTCAAAAGAAACATTTTAGAAAGCTCGGATTGACCCCCTAAGACCCGGAACAAAAATCAAAAGTTGCTGAAACTGGGCAGATTCGCTTAAGCGAAGGCCTGGTTCGCTTAAGCGAACAAGTTCCAATAGCTACTATGAGGGTTCGCTTACGCGTTCGCTTAAGCGAACAATCATAGTTCTGCAGAAAAAATATTACGGGTTTCAACCCTTTTCACCCCAAAATCTCAATTTTGATCATTCCAAACCCCAAAACTTAATCCAAAAGATGTTTACAGGTCAAATACATTTCAAAGCACTTAAACATGCATCAAATTTGAGATTAAAACATCAACTCTACAAAATTCACCAATTCACCAAAACTTCCACACCTTTCAACAACAACAACAAATCTCATCACCATTCACCAAATCATGATACCCAATGCATCAATTCATCAACAACACATCTAACAACAACAACATCATCATCTAATCATGAAATCATCCATAATCTAACAACCACAACATGATTCTTCATCAATTTCACACAAAAACTCATCATGTTCGTATATACCCATTTGAACATACAAATTCATCAACAACAACACAATTATCATTCAATTCATGTACATAATCATATCATCACAATTAAGCACGAATTTGTACAACCAAATTCAAATCAACCACTTATTCAATTAAGCACATAAGCAAAAGATTAGGGAATAAGCTACAACTATTAATTATGATTGAATTCTAACCCCCTTACCTTAATTCTTCACAAACTCAAGTTAAGGCTTCACTTTAGCTCCAATCCTTGAATCCTCTACATTCCTCTAGCTCTCTCTCTAGCTTCCTTCTTCAAACCCTTATATTCTCTTGCTCTTTCTCTCTCTCTCTCTCTCTCTATCTCTTCTCAAAAATGTGTAAAATGATATGAAACCCTATTTTCTCTAAAGACTAGAGTTTATATAGGCTCTACATAATTGTGCGCAACTCACAATGCCTTAATGGGCCTGACCCATTTACTAATCTAATTCAAAATGTTTCTATCCACTTAACGGTAAAATATAATAACAACGGTCACCTACCGGTATGAAAATAATTCACTACAACCCCTTAGTACTTAGTAAAATAATAACGGCTCTCACTAAGCACTAAAAATAGTCCTCCTCAAAATTACTAAATTACCCATACTCACAAAATGACCAAAATACCCCTGAGTCCAAAATGACTAAAATATCATTCTAACACCGAATTCCAATAATCCCAACCAAAAATACACACAGAGGTAATTAATCACATAAGAGCACATATAAACACACATAAAAACAATTAATTAAATCTAGCGAAAAATGGGTTGTTACCCATAAAAACAATCTGATTGAGATTTCTCCGACAAGTTTTGTTTTTGTTTATTTAATTATTCAGTTGTATATCTATCCAACCCATTAACTCTTTAGTTTCCTAGCCATTAAATTATGATATCTTTTATTGACCATCACGCCATCTAAATTGGGGTGCAAAATCATTGTAGTCGTCAAAATCCCATGTTACATGAATATGCTTGATTAGGCAGCCTTATTCGTAAATATTGATCATATGAAGGTGTATATATGGTTTGTTAATTTAAACTTGTTTCTATTGAATATTCATAATATGCTTCGACTTGAGTTTGAATTCATGTGGAATCATTCAATTTTCTTTTACAATACCCTTGATGAGGCATGTTAGTGGTTTCCTTTACTCCCAGGAAGAAGAATATGAGGTAACGTCATAATGTCATATGATCAATAGAGTCATTATTTAATATACTTTTGAGATGAGTAAGCACAGATGAAGCGCATAATGAACAACCAAAGCTCCTTCCACGACGCCAGATACCTACTAATCCAGGAATAGGATCACACGAAAAGGAAGGATATACATACTTTGAATCTATTTAGCTATGGAAGATCCAACCAACAAGAGGAGCTCAATACATCACCATCATAGTCATCCTTATGAGTAGGCGAAGATGAATTCACTATAGTTTCTCTCGATGCCAACAACGCCATGGACAACGGTTTTACTCATCTTTCTTTCTTTATTACATATGTTTGAAGAAAATTTTTATGCTCAATATATTTTGTCATTCATTAACTATTTGTTATATTCCTAGGCACTTGATCTTCAGTACTTAATCCAGATGATTATCTGATATTTGAATATATCAGTCACCAAATAATTTTCCTTGTACTATCTTGCATTCTCATTGAAACAATTAGTAGATAAATTGTTCCTTTATCAATAGTATTGTTATCTTTAAAACAAAACGGGAATATTGTTTTTTGAATCGACATAGTTCTAACAAACTTTAAAATTGTCCAAACAATTTTTTTTCCCCTTTACAATCACAAAAGGTTAAAAAAGTAATGATTTTTAAAGGAAAAAGCAATGATAAGTTAGTTAAGTATATTCAATTATTATGATTATCGAGTTTATGATATTACCTCCTTTCTAAGTGTGAAGGGACAAACACAACACACTGGTATACTTTATAGTCATTTATTAATGATTATAATTTTATGAATGCTTTTTAAAACAATTATTTTTATGAGAGCTTGAAATTTTTACACTATAAAGAGATAAAGTCATATTATATCATTTATATGCAAAGAGGTCCATACATGGCTAAAACTATGAAGTGTGTTAATGTTATGATTCTATTTCTTTCCATATTTCTTGTCCTGATGGTATTTGATTTTAGTTCTTTCCATACTTCTACGGCTACTCCTTGTTTTGACGATAAAGATTGTCCACGAAAAAAAAATATAGTGTTACGTGTCGTAAAGGCTTTTGTGTAGAGATCAGACATGTTTACTGAGACTAATGAGTTCTTGCGCTAGAAAAATAATTGTAGAATATACCTTATATATTCAGCAAGTCATTATTTAGTTTTTGTTTATGCACCAAATAATTGTATATTTCCCTTAGTTTTAGGGACCTTGAAGCTATAATTTTGTACTCTAATATGATGGCAATGAAATAAAATAAGGAAACAAAGTGTTTTATTTTTAACTAATATGTTCACTAGTGTCAAACATATGCTAGAATTTCGTCATACTTTCAAGAGAGAATACAATAATAAATGAAGTGTCACTTAAAGACCAATATTGGACAACAGAGTGGACTTCAAACCAAAAATAAGTGAAAAAACTAATATACTTAAGCCTTACGATTTTGGATAAAGATGTGGTATCATTCTTACTTTTGTGGTCGCTCTTTCTGCAATGTCCCCTCAAAATCCCAACGGTGGAATCATATCTGGTACAACATTGTGGGGAAGCGGGAGTGGCTCTAGGTTGTGGATCACAAACACAGAGAGTCTTATAATTAATGGAGAGATGTTAATTTGTCAAATGTGAGTTAAAATTTGACATTGAATGCAAGAGTAGATGTTGAGCTACATATAAGTGAGGTAACTCATAAACCTATTTGCTTAAAACTTTGGGTAAGGATGTGATGTTAAACTCTTTTGTGTGGTGCTCTAAGCTTAATGTGATGATATAAACCAAAATATAGGTTCCCGTGGAAGTCCCAACATTATAACGATTGTTTTGTTTGTATTGGGTGTCATTTGTTTAATTTTTATCTTAAGTTTTAGTTTTTGTATGTCATTCGCTCTCATGAAATTTTTTATTAAATTTTTATTATAAAAATTTCTTCACATTTTGTCTTTGGTGGGATCTAAATATGAATAAATGCAAATTTGTTTTGCTGAGTTGACAAAATGCATGTTTATTAGACATTTCAATTGATGTGAAATTTTATTAATGAAACTATTATTTCGGTAGCACAATTACTCTGTAACTTTCCACCCATTCAACAAATCCATAAAATGCACATCAACTCATTTTATTATGTATACTCTTGCGGATATAACACAACCTCCTTAGTTTCCCCCTTGTCATTTATCTTATACATATTACTTTTTCATCTTCTTTCTTTTTCTAATTTACTTTTTATTTTCTCACGGAAGAAAGGAACAAAGACACTCCTGTATAAAACTGCCACAAACCCACATTTTTTTACTTTTTACTTTATTTTCCTATTTCATCGTCTAATAGATGCAGAGAGTCTCACACTTAATAGGGATATGTTAATATGCCATGTTTGAGTAAAACTTCTACAAAACACCTATGGGGTTGCATGATTTAGGATAAAAGAGAATTACAACTGCTCGAGTGAAAAGAATACAATATGTTCCTCAACACTTCGTAAAAACATAGCTAGAAACACCATATGATGATCCGTAATCATTATGCTATACAGAAAGAGATAATGATTATGATGAGTATATTCCTCAACAAAACCAAATAGTTATTGTGCTCTTGAACTTCGGGGGTAAGCTAGCCCTCTGTTGTAAGTTCCTAGGAGTTTCCAGATGGAAGAACGATCGAAAACGGGACAAAAACACAAGAAATTGCACAACAGGGGCTTCCTAAGGCACCCCTACGCCTGGCTCATGCACCCCCGTGCCTGAGACAACATTTTATGCTGCCCCAGGCGCCCCCTGCGCCGGTATCATGCACCTTTGCACCCCGGTGTGTCCATGTTTGGCTTTTTGCTTGGTATTCAAGCTGGAGTGCTGCAAAAAGCCCAATTTTCTTCTCTTAAACCCTAAGTAACCATATGTTATAAATAGAGACCCTTGCACACATTAATATTGATTCAAACACTTCCAGTTCAAGACAAGGTTCGAGCATCAGAGTTTCAAGGCAGAATTTCTTCCCTCTCTTGTTCTCTCTAGAGTATGTTTTTCTATTGTTTTGTTATGATGTATGTTCCCATGAAAAACTAAACCTCTTGATTAGGGTTCGAAGATGAACCCCTTCTTATTTTTTGGATCTTAATAATAAAATTTTTCATTCAATTTATGTTTTTAATGTTCCTGATTTAAATTAGTTTACACTTGTTAATTAATGCTATTTTCAATTGGTTAACCTAATTGTAATACTCGTGAAGAGGAGGAGAAGAAGGCGCACAATCAAAGGAGTGTCTCCATCTCCCCTAAACGTGGCATGAATTAAAAATGTGATACTCGCGAAAAGGAGGAGAAGAAGGCACGTGATTAGAGGGATGTCTCCATCTCCCCTAAACGCGGCATGAATTAAAAATGCGATACTCGTGAAAAGGAGGAGAAGAAGGCACGCGATTAGAGGGATGTCTCCATCTCCCCTAAACGCGGTATGAATTAAAAATGTGTCACTCACGAAGAGAGGGAGAAGAAGGCGCACGATCAGAGGGATGTCTCCATTTCCCCTAAACGTGGCATGAATTAAAAATGTGATACCCGCGAAGAGGGGGAGAAGAAGGCGTGCTATTAGAGGGATGTCTTCATCTCCCCTAACGCGGCATGAACCAAAAATGAAAAACTCGCGTAGAGGGGGAGAAGAAGGAGCTCGAGCATCATTAGGTCAAACACCTGAAGGCGCGCGACATATTAAACTAAAGAAATCCTAAGCAAAAGGAAAATCAAAACCCAAATTGAAACATCAAAGTCATTCGTTACATAAAACAAAAAGTCACAAAATATCCTCCCATTACAAAAGACCCACCATTATAGGCAACAACCCAGATACATCAAAAACAAAGAGTCAAACTCCATTGCGGTTAGCTTCGTCTGACGCTGGTGGGATATAGTCTTCTTGATCGAGGAAAACCTTCAAACGGTCCACCTTGAAGGGGGCATGAAAAAACTCCACTAGCTTGCCGCCTTCTTGAAGGACTCTTCCGAAGCACAAAGCCCCAGGTTCCGCACCTAAACCAGCTTCTTTTCATAAAAAGTTCGGGTAGCCACAATAATCTC
Organism: Medicago sativa; assembly: GCF_051527215.1. NCBI lineage: Eukaryota > Viridiplantae > Streptophyta > Magnoliopsida > Fabales > Fabaceae > Medicago > Medicago sativa. Next base: position 51,405,896 of record NC_140749.1, read on the forward strand.
CTCCAAAGAAGAAACCTTCAAGGTACGTTCCTGTGCCTCCTCCATCAAACGATCCCTATAAGCAACCAATCCCTTTATCTCTTCCTGTGCAGAAGGATGTTGTTTCTCAGCCTCTTGAACAACTTCAGCTGCTTTCTCCTTAACCAAGCGAAGCTAAACTTCAAAGTCAGCACGAAGCTTGGCCAAAGCAACAACATGCGCTTTTTCTGTCTCCTCCGCTCATTGTGTGGCCTCCTGAAAGCCGTTCTCAAACTCTAACCGGTGCTTAGGGTCTAGGCAAGGGGCGATATCATAGGCAGCCAATAAGGTGCACAAGCCAGACAACTTATAGGCGGCAATAACACCATCAGATAAGAGAGCCTGCCTCTCGGCATCCCCCAAACTATTGATGAACAACTCGTCCGCAGTATTCAAAGCAAGAGCAAACTCTTCCTTCGTCTGAGTAGGGTAACACCTGAAGATGGGAGGGATACGAAATCCAGATCCCTTTCCGGCCGCCACAACCAAAGGAACTGAAATAGGCGCTGAGACTCCGCCCACGGAAGACCCTGGAGCAACAGAGGGGCTCCCACTACCTTCGGCCGTAAGGACCACATCATGAACCACCTTGGATCTTTTGGAACATGCCGCCTGGACGTCCTCTTCACCTTTCTCCCAAGAAGGAGCCCTCTTTCTCCCCTTGCTCTGCCTGGCGACTGGAGGGGAAGGCGAACGGGGGCGAACCTCTTTATGACATTTTGGATCCTTAACCTGGGAACCGCCCTCTCCAGAAACAATATGAGCTGGTTCACGCATTTCACAAAGATCCACATTCCGAGCGGCAAGGGCGTCGACCAGATGAGGAGGGACAACCCCATTTCCAGCTTAGGGATCTTCTTCATCCTATTCAACAAGAACGGTCAGAGTCTCCATCTCTTTCTCTGAGGCCTCTAGACCACACAGCGTAACCATCAAAACTGTAGGGAAAACAGAGAAAGATCATATACAAGTAAATGCGTAGCGAACCTCAAGAAAGATCGGCATAAAAATTACTCACAAAAATTCTCCTGCGATGATTGGCGTCCCTACCCCGGATCAGCATTCTGGTTTCAATCTAGCGAGGCTTACCGACCTCCAGCTTGAATGACCAAACAAACTCCTCCACACCAAATTTGACCGACTCTTCTTCAGGAGTAAGAGCCTTTTTCAGGTCATAAGTATATACAACATGAGGACTATTCTGATGCTTTCGGCTCCATAAATGAGGAAACAAAGGAGCATGCTATTCATCGGGGGGCAAAGATGGAGTACTGGAGGTACTTCCAGTAACAGAATCATCGGTCTGCGCTTTCCACTCTACCATAAGGGTACCATCCGACTCATCCGAAGAAGCCGCAGCGGAAGGTTCAAAATCTGAAAACTCCTCTTAATAGTCAAAAGGAACCTTACAACAAGACATGCGGGCACAGACTAATAATGTAAGAAAATCACGACACAGACACCGGACTAAAGCATGGATACGGACACAGACACCGGACACGACACGGATACTGGCACAACTAATAATGTAAGAAAATCACATAATTCAGTGTAATAATATGTGTCAGTGTCGTGTCAGTGTCGAACACGACGCATGTCCGACACCAGAACACGCTTATTGGTGTCGACCAGGGACGGATGCACAACCAAGAGAATGTAGGCTTGTGCCCCCAAATGTAAGAAAATCACATAATTCAGTGTAATTATGTGTAATTATATGTGTCGGTGTCGTGTTAGTGTCGGACACGACGCATGTCCGACACCAGAACACGCTTATTAGTGTCGACCAGGGACGGATGCACAACCAAGAGAATGTAGGCTTGTGCCCCCACTAAATTTTCAAATTTTGACAACCATATATGCATGCTTATTCTTTGAAATAAATTATATGTCCATTAAGGTAAATATATTTTTAAGGTGTATGTTTGGATGAGTGTTAGTTCGCCAAAATCGTACTGTTTAAGTTCAAAAGTATAATTTTTATCAAGGGTTAATACATTTTTACCCCCCTGTAATATAGGCGAGTTCCGGTTTTCCCCCCTGTAAAAAAGATTCTTTCGATTCCAACCCTGAAATATGAAGATTCCGTCAAAAACACCCCTGGTCAAATCTGGCACACGCCAGGTGCTGATGTGGCGCGCCACGTCACCTTTTTTGATGACGTGGCACGCTGACTGTATAATTATTTTTATTTTTTATTTTTTTAATAGGGACACGTGGCATTTCCTATTTTTTAATAAAAAAATATTTTTTAATAAAAAAAAAGTATTTTTTTAAAAATTTTTTAAAAAAAATAAAAAAACGAAAAAAATTCTTAACAAATAAAAAAAATGAAAAAAAATAAAAAAAAACCGAAATTTTTTTAAAAAATTGGAAAAATTAATAAAAATGAAAACAAAAATCTGGAAAATTTTAAAAATAAAAAGTAAAATCTGGAAAAATTAAAAAATGATAACATTATGGAAAAAATTAATAAATTTTGAAAAATTCATATTTCCAGATTTTTTCAATACCGGAAAAATGAGAAAAAAATCATATTTTTTTTCGGAAAGTACTTGTCATTCAACCGTATAACATGATTTATATACCGGTGTCAATCAATATACATTGTATCCTGTTATTCGGACATGGTTTTTATAAATATGAATAATCTTCAAATTTTTGAAAATGACCAATCTTGAAATTTTTGAAAAAAGATTAATCATATTTACAAAAACTAAATTTTCGAAAAAAAAAAGATAAAAAAAAATATGGTAATTGAGTCAAACATAATTCATATTTTTTTCGAAAAACATACAAACTGCTCAAAACATTTTTTATGTTAGTGTCTACTAGTTTCAATGGTATTTGAGTCAAACATAATTTATATTTGTTTTACTATTTGAACTTCTACTATTTAAATATTTTTTTTCGAAAATTCATATTTTTTTATCTTTTTTTTTCGAAAATTTAGTTTTTGTAAATATGATTAATCTTTTTTCAAAAATTTCAAGATTCATCATTTTCAAAAATTTGAAGATTAATCATATTTATAAAAACCATGTCCGAATAACAAGATACAATGTATATTGATTGACACCGGTATATAAATCATGTTATACGGTTGAATGACAAGTACTTTCCGAAAAAAAATATGATTTTTTTTTCATTTTTCCGGTATTGAAAAAATTTGGAAATATGAATTTTTCAAAATTTATTAATTTTTTCCATAATGTTTTCATTTTTTTAATTTTTCCAGATTTTACTTTTTATTTTTAAAATTTTCCAGATTTTTGTTTTCATTTTTATTAATTTTTCCAATTTTTTTAAAAAAAATTCGGTATTTTTTTATTTTTTTCCAGAATTTTTTTTCATTTTTTTTATTTGTTAAGAATTTTTTTCGTTTTTTTTATTTTTTTTAAAAGGTTTTTTAAAAAAAACTTAAAAAAAAATATTTTTTTAATTATTAAAAAAATATTTTTTTTATTAAAAAAATATTTTTTTATTAAAAAATAGGAAATGCCACGTGTCCCTATTAAAAAAATAAAAAATAAAAATAATTATACAGTCAGCGTGCCACGTCATCAAAAACGGTGACGTGGTGCGCCACATCAGCACCTGGCGTGTGCCAGATTTGACCAGGGGTGTTTTCGACGGAATCTTCATATTTCAGGGTTGGAATCGAAAGAATCTTTTTTACAAGGGGGAAAACCGGAACTCGCCTATATTACAGGGGGGTAAAAATGTATTAACCCTTTTATCAAAATCATACTCATTCGACGTAATTTTGACACTCTCACAGTCAATCTAAACATGCATAAAAAATCACCCTCCTCAAAAAAAATCTAAACATGTATAAATTATTAGTGCCTCCACTATATAAAATTCCTGGATCCATCATTGGTGTCGATATGTGTCCGTGTCGTGGCCGATGTTCATTATTTTGTTTGTTAAATCCACAATATGGTTTTTTAGTAAATATTCTTACCACAATATTTTTACTCTAGTACTTCTGTTCAATTCAATAATTTCTCTTAATCATTATTTTTCCTTTTGATTAACATAGGAGTAGCTTATAATCATAGTCAAACTTTCTTTTGTAATTAATGAGATCAATACTACAAGCATATGTAGTAGAGAATGATAAGCATTTCACTTTCATGCTTTATAATATGAATCAATATGTTGGTATGAGTTATTTCTAATGTTGTGTGTCGTACATTCCTAATTTCATCTATTTCTACTTAACTACTTTGCTACTTGTTGTGTCTAGTTTTGCATTTGGTTTCACATCCTTTTATGTAAAAAAAATGTGTGGATAACTGATTTCACATCCTTCTGTTATTGTCTTTGCTTTCTGATTTAACCTTAGTAGTACCTTACATATCATGACAGATTTAGTGCCCGTTTGGTTCAGCTTTGAATATAATTGATTCTGAGAGAATTGATTCTGATATAATTGATTCTGACAGAATTGATTCTGAGAGAATTGATTTATGTTTGGATACAATTATGTAGAATTGATTAAACAAAATGATTTATGTTTGGATGCAATTATGTAGAATTGCTTTTGAATGTATAATTACTAAAATAGACATAGCTAAAGGAGAATTGATAAAGAATGAAAATTGATAAAGGGCAATAAAGTAAAATAACATGTTGTAATAATAAAATATACAAACCTATACACGTTGTTCAAGGAGAATTGATTCTAGAAAAGCTAGAAGCTAGGATTTGTAGCTTCATGGAGAATTGCTTTTGGAGGACAAAAGCAATTCTGAAAAGCTGAACCAAACACGTTGTTTTTGGCTAGAATTGCTTTTGGCACTGTAGAGAATTGATTTTGGGCTAGAATTGCTTCTCAGAAGCCAAACCAAACAGGCCCTTAACCTTAGCACCACTTGTTGTGAAAGTAGATCCACATTTAAATGTTGTTCTTACTGCTTGCATCACCGTGTTTGTGGGCTGTTACCGATCTGTCAAACCAACTTCACCAATTGTAAGTAATATCCATGCATATTCTTTTATTTATATATTGCACTTTATTTATCTTAAGATTTGATTTATTTCAATCATATTCTATTTAATTATGCAACAGACAATGTTCAATGAGCATGTTATGCGGTTCCCCTTTGTTAGGAGCGCAATGTTATTATCACTTTTGCTAAGAGTTTCTATATGCACTAGAATATTATGGCCAAAATTCAATTTTTATGTATGAAATATCACTATATTTATCTCTTTGTGCTCCATATATAGATAGACATTTGAGTGGTTGATTAATATGTTTCATTTGTTGGGATAGTACCTCATATTTTTTGTAAGCTTGGTGGTTCTTTTGTTGACTAGTTGGTAACAAGTATTTTATGACTTTTCTCTATTTTAGATGATTTTTTTTTCTGGACTTTATACTTCATTGCATCTATAAGACCTTATTTCTTTGTTAACGAAATTATTGCTAGAAGATAGTAGTTGTTGCCATGGATGAAACTTTGCTTCAAGTTAGTCAATGAGTTGGACGTAGATTATGTTATTGACCCCTATCTGTGATCGAATAGACGGAAAAACATGAAGGATTTATTTGTTTTTTTAAGCTTTTTTCATAGTAAAAGTTAGGATTTGTTATTATGGTGAGTGAAAAATACTCAACGATTCATCACAATCTCTCTTGAAAATTCAAATTTATTCTCAAGTTGGTTATCTTAGAGTTTGATACACCTATTGTGTTTGGTTGGATAAGTAAGTTGGTGAAAAATACTTGGTGATTCACAACTTAGTGTTTAGTTGGATAAAGAATAAGCTGTGACTAATTAATGCTAGTGATCCCTGTAATATTAGAGCCTAATCTCATGCCTTATTAATATTTATTCACAAAACATAATCGTACTTTTTTCATATCTTTTCAGCAATGGAGAATTTTTCAGCTGCCGGATGATGTAGTTCCTCCCATCCTCCTTCGCATCCTCATTATGATGATGATTTAGACGACCAATCATGGAATCATTACATTTTTGCTATGTAGTTTCAGACTAATTTGTAGTATTAGAATGAGTTTGTCACTAAGAACATGTTAATGTTAATATATGATGACATTTTTGGGGCATGATCGTGTTGTTGCAACTTTTTTTTTTTTTTAGAATGTTGTCGCAACTTTGTTTTTTTTTTAAGAATGTTGTCGCAACTTTGTTATTTTGTAGTTTCAAACTAATTTGTAGTATTGGAACGACCGTTATTCTGAACGTGTTTGTTATGTTAATGCACTATGACTTTTTGTGGTTAATTTTACGTGTTCTTGTTTCTTAGCATTCGGCGTAAAGTAGGGTACTAGGTGCAGGATTAGGGGCGATAAAAAATTATAGTTTTGTGTCTCATATGCTTGCATGGTTGAATTAGATTTTTTTTTTTCAAATATTGAATTTAGCGTCGGTTAAGCTGACTCTAAAGAAATTCATTGATTATTCGGAGTTGACTTTCTTTGTCAGTTCGATGCTATATGATCAAATTGAATTTTGAGGAGCAGCATAACTTTGCGTCGAATGCGATTAGGACGCTATATGATCAAATTGAATTTTGAGGAGCAGCATAACTTTGCGTTGAATGCGATTAGAGTGGAATTTAAACTCGGCATAACCGACTTCAAATTAGCCTCAGATACCGATGCCACTCGAGAGCTTCAACTTTCTTAACATGAACCCATCCCCAACGCTATTCCGACGCTAAATCTCTGTTAGCATCAATTTTACCTTTGTTAGAGTGGGTTTTTGGACGCAATTTTCTTGTAGTGAATGTATGTATGATCATTTACTTATTTATACCATTTGAGGCAAATTTAATGTAGATTATTATTTTTGTGGCTGAAACTATAGACTATACTATATGCAACTTTACTATTGTTCTTAACGTGTCCTCTTGAAATTGATTGTTACAAGTTCTAATGCCTTAATGTATATATATATATATATATATATATATATATATATATATATATATATATATATATATATATATCTCTCTCGGATTTTCTCTCACACTTTCCTTTTTTCCTGGATTCCTCTCTTCCTATATTCTATTCTATCATCACTCTCTAGAATTATATCATTAATTTGCTGCAATCTGAAATCCACTTTTGATTTCGGTTGTAGTTTCTTATTTACCTCGGCTACAATCAATCTCTAAGGATTATGATGAGATATTTCATCGTCCACAACTTTAAACCTTACAAGGTATGAACAAATAATCACGTTGTTGCTCGTAATCGATTTTTTCTCTCCAAAGACCATTCTAAGTATGTAATTGATGCCTTTATATCCCCTCATTTTCATCGGACAACCTGTTTCAATTTCAACTCAGAGAGCCATTACCCCTCCCCCCGTTCATTTCATCATCTCCCTTTAAATCGTGGTTTTTTGTTCAAGACAAATGCTACTAATTGGTTATTATTATTTTTCTTTCACCAGGGTCAAAACCCAAGTCTCGATTCTCAACTCCTCCCCTTTTTTTACTGTCACTTGTGTATGTGCCTCGTGTTAGGCTCACTACGAACAAGGGTTAGATAAACTCATCTTATGAGTTGTTTAAGTTAGTGAGATTGTCGCGACATTTTTCGGAGGTCAAGGCTATTTGGTTAGCGTTTGACTCACTTTTTATTTAGGGAAGGTATTAGCACCCTAAATATTCGTAGTACTCTACGAGAACCTTTTGGTTTTATTTAACGTTTTGTGCTATAAACTTGCTTGCTTTTTTTTTTTTTAAAAAAATGAAACTTTGAAATGATTAAAAAAAGGAAGACCTAATTATCTACATTTTATTGATTTGGAAGGACGAGTGTCCTCTGCCTACGTACCCGTGAGGGATCAAAACCTCGTAGTTCGGGATTAAGAAAATGACGTTTGATTTGTTTTGGTGTTTTTTATTAATTTTGAAAAAAGGTTTTAAAATAAAAGCCAAGTGGAAAATGAGTATTTGTTTGTATTTTTTATATTGAAAGAAAGATGACTCAAAGTATGATTAAAATTGATTTGATATTTGATTAAGAAAGAAAGTAAAAAGAACGATCACTTGATTGAAAATCAAGGTTTATTATGAAAATATTTTTTGTGATTTTTTTTGGTTATTTGAATGTTTTTGTTGTTTTGGAATAATAAATGAAAATTAAACTAACGGAGCAATAAAAATAAAAGCGCGTGGATTTTTGTAGTGACGTTGGGTCACCACAAAATCCCTAATCTATTTTTTTGTATTTTTTTTTATATATATAAAGCGGTAAAGAAATAAAAGACACACACACACACACACACACACACACACACACACACACACACACTTTTCTCATTTATATTTACATTGGACCTAAATACATTCTAATTGCTGGAAAATAAATGACAATAATTAAAATGCTAAATAGAAATAAAATAAAATGCTAAAAAGAAATAAAATGCAAGAAAATAAAAGAAAGGGACAACCGAAGGGACAAAAATTACCGAAGGGACAAAATTCCGAAGGGACTTATTCCGAAGGGACAGAAAAAAGAGAGAGAAGAAAAGAATAGCTCGTCAACACAAGCTAAATGAGGGAGAAGAGAGAAAAGTTCTTTGACAACTCAAGAGAACTTTTGGTGTGTTTTGAAGTGTGGAATGAGGGCTCTATTTATAGGTGAGGAGGTTGATGAGAATGGAAAAGTGGTTTAATGGATTTTGATGGTGATTTGAATGGTGTTTAATGGTGAATTTTAAAAGAGGAATGTGAAAGTTGACACTTGACTTGAAAAATTTTGGACCATGGACATTTTATTTTTGGACTCATTAAAAAAAGTTATATAATAAAAAATAAAAAAACTTATAGAAGTAATTAAACTAAAAATAAAAAAGGTAAAATGGAAAATAATAGGAAAAAAAGTTTCTGACTCTGAGATTGTGCCTTTGAAAGTGGCGTGTAAACAAGACTTGTATTATGTTTTTTTGGACATTTAAAAAAGGAAAAAAAAAAGTGACTAAAATAAAAGAATAAAAATAACTAAAAATTAAAATTAAAATTACAAGAAAATTAATAAAAGATGGAAATTTTACTAAAAAAAAGAAAGGAGAGAAGAGGGCCCGATATCGGAACAAAAAATGAGGTATTTTAAAGTACCCCTCTACCGAAATTTCCTTGAAAAGTCAGAGACTAATCAGGGTCAAAAGGCACATGAATGTAGGACCTTAGGTCAAAAATTGAGGTATGACAGATGCCCCTATTTAAGTTTCTTCGTCCGGAGAGTTGAAGATGGAATCTTCGAGTTGACGGAACGAAGACACTTAAATACAAAAGTACACCAATTTTGGACCTAAGATGCTGTGAAATGCTCATGATATAAGTATGAATGCAGGACGGCAAAGATGATTTGACTGGGGAGAGAAACAACAACGGGATACCCAAGTTTGTTAAAGAGAGGGATCCGACTCCGCTAGGGAATGTAGTTTCACTGGGGAAAAGATTGTCTACAAGACTTTTAGCGACATCTCTTGAACAGCTAAGCTGGGAATGACACTATTGAAATTGAAATTGATTAGTGGCATCACTAGAACAGCTAAGCTGGGGATGCCACTATTGAAATTGAAATTGATTGGCGACGTCTCTAGAACAGATAAACTGGGGACGACACCATTGAAATTGACTTGATTAGAAGCATTTGCAGGGTATCAACCTGATTTAAAGACATCTGGCAGGATATTAACCCGACTCTAAAGGTATTTTGCAAGATATTCGCTTGACCCAATGAAGCAAAAGGTGTTTGCAAGCTACTCGCTTGACACAAAGGCAACAGAAAAGGTTTGCAAGCTATTCGCTTGACACACAGGTAACAACAGATGTTTTCAAGCTATTCGCTTGACACATAGGTAACAGAAGATGTTTGCAAGATATTCGCTTGACACCAATGATAACAAAAGATGTTTGCAAGCTATTCGCTTGACACCAAGGTAACAAAAGATGTTTGCAAGCTATTCGCTTGACACCAATGATAACAAAAGATGTTTGCAAGCTATTCGCTTGACACCAAGGTAACAAAAGATGTTTGCAAGCTATTCGCTTGACACCAAGGGTAACAAAAGATGTTTGCAAGCTATTTGCTTGACACCAAGGTAACAAAAGATGTTTGCAAGCTATTCGCTTGACACCAAGGTAACAAAAGATGTTTGCAAGCTATTCGCTTGACACAGAGGTAACAAAAGATATTTGCAAGCTATTCGCTTGACACAGAGGTACCAAAAGATCTTTGCAAGCTATTCGCTTGACACAAAGGCAACAAAAGATATTTGCAAGTTATTCGCTTGACACACATGTAACAAAAGATGGTTTGCAAGCTATTCGCTTGACACAAAGGTAACAAAAGAGGTTTGCAAGCTATTCGCTTGACACCAATGATAACAAATGATTGTTTGCAAGCTATCCGCTTGACACAGAGGTAACAAAAGATGTTTGCAAGCTATTCGCTTGACACAGAGGTAACAAAAGATCTTTGCAAGCTATTCGCTTGACACAACAATATGTGAAGATCGAACTGAAAGGGTACAGCCATACAAGATTATGTTGTGTATATGTTGTGTATGAGTGAAAGTAATAATGCATGAATGTATGAATGGATGAATGAATGTAGGACTGTACAGATTGGATTGTGACAGATGAACTTGATGAGAAGAGACAAAACAGGTAAGATGGGAGGCAGACTGACATCGTAGTACAAACACTCGGCAGACTTCCTTGGGGATGATAGTATTGCAAACAAATCGAGCCGCTGACGGGGTAAAACCTGGCACAAGGTAGCAGCTGATGCTCCTGGGGATAAAGCCCATTGTTGACCAAGAGTCTGGAAGAAGTCGCCATTTGTAAATCGACGCAGAGTGTTCTTCCACTAGTATGCTTCAACAGTCATTTTTCATTTTTTTTTGAAAATCCCTAACTTTTGCCTGGACCGCCCTTTCGGGTTTTCAGTCCACCGGGAATATATTCCTATTTATGCCCCTAATTTTTGCGTGGACCGCCCTTTCGGGTTTTCAGTCCACCGGGACGCTCTCTATTGCCTAAGCCGCCTTTTCAGGTTTTCAACTTAGCGAGCTTTGATTTTTTTTTGTATATATTTTTTCATGGACTGTGACAGCATCTTGTTCCAAGCAGAGGTCCTCTCCATAGTGCTTAGCTATGTTTCTCTTCCGGAGTGTAACCGTTCTCGAGGCGGACGCGGATGTACGCTTCAACTACTCACGAGTTCAAAGAGAGTGTCTTGTTGTTCACACTTTTCAAAAGATGTAAAAAGTTTTTGTATTTTTTTGAAAATTTTTGCTTCAAGTATTGCCATCAAAAATAGAAGAAATTTTGCAAATAGAATAAATGAGAGTTCCAAATAAATGGGCATAGGCTCAAATTTTGATGAATTGAGTGGTGACCTGCCAATGGCATGGCTCCCCGGATCTTTGAAAAATTTGGAAAATGGTAAATATATGGGAAGGTACATTGAACACAATAACCATTATACTCCCTAACAACTTTGAATGCCCCTGTTTCGAGTCTTTGATTGCCCTTGTTTCGAGTCTTTGATTTGAGGACGCTTCGAATCAGAGGTTCTTTTGACGACTGGATGCCCCAAGTGGACTGTGCTGACTGATGCAGTTACTTGTCATGATCCTTAACTTTTGCATAGATCGCCCTTTCGGGTTTCGACCTATCAGGATAATCATTTTTGTTCATGTCTCTAATTTTTTCCTGGACCGCCCTTTTGGGTTTTCAGTCCACCGAGACGCTCATTTTTGCCTAAGCCACTTTTTAAGATTTGCGACTTACCGAGCTTTTATTTTTGACAGAGTATTTCTTGACTGCACCGGCATTCAAAGGACGTGTGAGTTTGTTGCCGTCCATAATTTGTAAAAGTCATTGCACATGGGCCTTCGTAAGTAGGCATCCACTTGCCCCTGGAGTCTGGTTGAAAAGATAGTACCTTTTTGGGCACAAAGTCTCCTTTTTTGAAATTCACGGGGACGAACCTTCTTGTTGGAAGTTTGTTTCAAACCTCTTTTGATATATTTGTACAAGGTCGTCATACGTTTAAATTCGATCAAGCTTGGACTTTAGCAGAACTCCTATTGATGAGACTTCGACCTCCACGGGAAGCACGATCTCCATGTTGTATACTGAGGGAAGGAGGAGGGTTACCCCTGTTGAAATGTGTACTGAAGTATGATATCCATGCGAGGCAATGGTACCCTCTCATGCTAGTCTTTGTAAACGACTGCCATCTTCTGGACAATGTTCTTGATTTTTGTTTGCAGCTTCGATGGCTAAGAGGCCCCAGTATGTGAGAGATCTCATTGGGAATCTCTTCATTCTCTTCTTCAGTTTTGGACACAAGGAACTCAAAGTTGGAAGAGAGTACAAGGTTAAAGTGTTCAACGAGTTTATTAATGCATGATTTGATTATTGATTTTGACAAGTAAGTACATGTTATGATTATGCATATGTTTGAGAATGATATTTATTTTTTGGTTTTTTGTATTACCATTTTTCCAGAAAAAGCATGAAATAAAAACAAAGTCGGGATAGAAACGACTTTTTATTAATGATGGAAAATACATGAAGCAAAAAGCCCTGCACAAATTCACTTTTGTCTCGGGCGGGACGAAAGGATTTTTTGAAAAGCAGCAAACAACCAACAAACACATTATTTGAACAGATAAGTAGTAGAAAGAACATCAAAAGCGACCCAATTGCGGCTATCCACTCCATGTGTCACAATATAGTCCGACGGTGGGTTAACTAGCACGTCCGAATTCAATCTTCAAAAAGCAAGACATTGGCTTCAATCAGCTTCTAGACTTCAATCATCAAAGAGAAACAGTGCTCGATGTCATGGCCGGGTGCTCCTTGATGGAAGGTACAGGAGAGGTCAGGTTGATACCAAACCGGCAACTCGCTAAGCACCCGAGGAGGCGTTCTAGTTTGCACAAGGTTCTTCATGAGCAAGATGGGAAGCAGCTCCGCATATGTCATTGGGATTGGGTCAAACTGTATCCTTGGAGCCTGTTGTCAATGCTGCTGTTGATGTTGGCGTTCGGGCCCTTGCTGGAATTGCGAAGCTACCAATGAAACTACCAGGGTACTCCGTCTTTCTAACTCGGCCTGGAGTGTTGTTACCTCTTCACGAATGCTCGTGGATTTCTTGTTCAAACTGATGCATTCTGTTTGCACGAGTGTTATAGATGCGAGTAGACTGGTGGATTGACCTTTTGTAGACAGAAACAAAGTATGAGACACGGACTAGAAACTATGAATGCAAGATGATGCATGATATGTTTATGCAAAAATAGACACATTTTTTTGAAAGACTTGTCAAAGTAGTTGTAAACTTCATAAGGAACATTGTTTCATTTGATATTTCGAAATATTACGAACAGTTTCCTTAAGGGCAAAAGCAAAGTCAAGGAAAAACACCCCAACAAAGGCTAAGGTCCATTAAAGACTTTTGAAAATGTATTTCTCGGTGTTCCTTTTACAAGGTTCATACCTCTGATGTTTATAAAAACTTATCGAAGTCCTTCGGTATTTAATGAGAAAAAGAGTTGTTTATGAATGAATGCATGTATGCATGATTATGCAAAAAGAACGGTGAAAACATGGTTAGGTTTAAGTCCATAATGTTGGAGTCAAGGGTAATAACATCTTTTGGTAAGGACTATGGTTTCATTTGTACTTGTAACAAGGGTTCTACCAAGTTCCCAAAGTCCAACCCCCTCCGAATTTTATTGGATACCGAGACAACACCTGGTCCAACAACGTTCGTAGGAAAGTCTCATTTGAGTGTAGCATCGCGTGTCGACTAATTCCGAGACAACACTCGGTTAGCCACCGCACTACGTCCTAAAAGGCCAAGATGGGTTAAGGGTTACTAAAGGTCCTTAGCGTTCAACGGAAACTTAAGAGTAATAAAGTCTAAACGTGACAACACACGCCGACGTATATTACTTCAAGCTCCTCCGCTAAGTGTGGCCATATCACATGCGTCAAGACACGAGAATACTCTCGGTATGCCACTATGATTCTACCACTCCTATCTTATATTTCTCTCAAGCCCGGGTTAGGACTTATCTCACCACTCACGTTAAGAAAGAAGTAAGAAGAAGAAAGAACAAATATACACGTAATTTCCATCTTTTATTTTTTGATTTTTTGGATTTTTTTTTGGAGCAAGTTTAGAGCACAAAATTTTAAACAAAGTCAAGTTAGGCTTAACCCTCTTAAGACATTTTCCCCAGTGAAGTCGCCATTTCTGTCGCGTCATTTTTCGGAGGTCAAGGCTATTTGGTTAGCGTTTGACTCACTTTTTATTTCACGACTTTGAAAAAATTTATTTAAATTGGGGGGTCCGGGGGTTGGTTATATTTAGGGAAGGTATTAGCACCCTAAATATTCGTAGTACTCTACGAGAACCTTTTGGTTTTATTTAACGTTTTGTGCTATAAACTTGCTTGCTTTTTTTTTTTTTTTAAAAAAAATGAAACTTTGAAATGATTAAAAAAAGGAAGACCTAATTATCTACATTTTATTGATTTGGAAGGACGAGTGTCCTCTGCCTACGTACCCGTGAGGGATCAAAACCTCGTAGTTCGGGATTAAGAAAATGACGTTTGATTTGTTTTGGTGTTTTTTATTAATTTTGAAAAAAGGTTTTAAAATAAAAGCCAAGTGGAAAATGAGTATTTGTTTGTATTTTTTATATTGAAAGAAAGATGACTCAAAGTATGATTAAAATTGATTTGATATTTGATTAAGAAAGAAAGTAAAAAGAACGATCACTTGATTGAAAATCAAGGTTTATTATGAAAATATTTTTTGTGATTTTTTTTGGTTATTTGAATGTTTTTGTTGTTTTGGAATAATAAATGAAAATTAAACTAACGGAGCAATAAAAATAAAAGCGCGTGGATTTTTGTAGTGACGTTGGGTCACCACAAAATCCCTAATCTATTTTTTTGTATTTTTTTTTAGGGATAATTACACTCACCTCCCCTGAGGTTTATTAAAATGACACTAACATCCTCTCTAGTTTTAAAACATACAATAACCTCCCTTAAGTTATCATCATATAGACTAACACCTCCCTTCCATGTTAACACCGTTAATTTTCCGTTAACATTTTTTTTTCTTTTTCACGGTTAATTTTATGAACCCATCAGTCAACTAGGGATTATTTGGAGAAAGTTTCTGCGCAGTTTAAAGGACGCTAAAATTTGGATCATTGCCCTGTTTTCCATTATAATCATTGCCCTGTTTTCCATTATAAAATTGGGATCAAGAACCCATCAATATTGTCTTGTTGCTCTAATTCCAAGCCTCCCGTAGTTCTTCTGAAGTGGTACAAGTAATGCAAAATACACAGTAGAAATATTTATGATCGTACTGTAAGAAATTGAATTAAAATTAACGTAGAAAATTTCAATTTGGGGGAGTAAATAATAAGGAGATAAAGAAAATGGGAAGGGTTGTTGTACATGAAAATGGGACGGTGAGTACATGAAACTGATGGTGGAGAAAAAGAATTGACAAAGAACTAATTGGGAGCCATTGGTTGTATTTTGTAATTTCAGAGTTTGTACTTGTTAGCGGCGGCAGACTGGTTTCATAGACAAAAGTTTGGCATCGTTAAAAAAGAAGGGAGGCAAGTGAATTTAGAAAACTAGAGGGGTTGTTTGCGTCGTATAAGTAAACCTCAGGGGAGGTCAGTGTAATTTACCCTTTTTTTTATATATATAAAGCGGTAAAGAAATAAAAGACACACACACACACACACACACACTTTTCTCATTTATATTTACATTGGACCTAAATACATTCTAATTGCTGGAAAATAAATGACAATAATTAAAATGCTAAATAGAAATAAAATAAAATGCTAAAAAGAAATAAAATGCAAGAAAATAAAAGAAAGGGACAACCGAAGGGACAAAAATTACCGAAGGGACAAAATTCCGAAGGGACTTATTCCGAAGGGACAGAAAAAAGAGAGAGAAGAAAAGAATAGCTCGTCAACACAAGCTAAATGAGGGAGAAGAGAGAAAAGTTCTTTGACAACTCAAGAGAACTTTTGGTGTGTTTTGAAGTGTGGAATGAGGGCTCTATTTATAGGTGAGGAGGTTGATGAGAATGGAAAAGTGGTTTAATGGATTTTGATGGTGATTTGAATGGTGTTTAATGGTGAATTTTAAAAAAGGAATGTGAAAGTTGACACTTGACTTGAAAAATTTTGGACCATGGACATTTTATTTTTGGACTCATTAAAAAAAGTTATATAATAAAAAATAAAAAAACTTATAGAAGTAATTAAACTAAAAATAAAAAAGGTAAAATGGAAAATAATAGGAAAAAAAGTTTCTGACTCTGAGATTGTGCCTTTGAAAGTGGCGTGTAAACAAGACTTGTATTATGTTTTTTGGACATTTAAAAAAGGAAAAAAAAAGTGACTAAAATAAAAGAATAAAAATAACTAAAAATTAAAATTAAAATTACAAGAAAATTAATAAAAGATGGAAATTTTACTAAAAAAAAGAAAGGAGAGAAGAGGGCCCGATATCGGAACAAAAAATGAGGTATTTTAAAGTACCCCTCTACCGAAATTTCCTTGAAAAGTCAGAGACTAATCAGGGTCAAAAGGCACATGAATGTAGGACCTTAGGTCAAAAATTGGGGGTATGACAGAGATCCAAAATCATTTAATATCGTATCAAAGTCAGATTAATGATGACACTATAAGAGTCATACTCGAGACCCATGCTAGATGTGAATGTGGGCATTGAATCCTTAATAGAGTCGTACGCTATAACACTCTATTTTATTATTTATTTATTTATTTGAGTTTAGAGTCTGTTCTTCTAGAATTTAATTAACTTATTTGATAAGTGATATTTTTGTTATGTGTTTATATATATACATATAGGCTAAAATATGGTTTTAGTCCCTGCAAATATGTCTCATTTTGGTTTTAGTCCCTGGTAAAAAAAAATTGTTTTTGGTCACTGCAAAATTTTTTGTTTCTGAAAATAGTCCCTCCAGGGACTATTTTCAAAAACAAAAATTTTTGCAGGGACCTTTTTAAAAAACAAAATACTTTACAGGGACCAAAAACTACAAAATGGGTTCAGTCGTCATGTGCCACGTATGCAAATCATCACAAAAATGGGGTCAGTGACTATTTTAAAAAACAAAAAATTTTGCAGGGACCAAAAACAAATTTTTTTTACTAGGGACTAAAACCAAAACGAGACATATTTGCAGGGACTAAAACCATATTTTAGCCTATATATATTAGTAGCCTATAATTTTTTATTTAATTATTTTATTGAGATAGAGTCGAATTATATGATTTATTTAATTATGTGATATGTTGATATTTTATTGAGTGGCTTTATTTTATTATTTATTAGAATATGTTTAGTGGGAGAATATATTTAGTGGAAGAATATATTTAGTGGAAAAATATAATTATTAAAATAAGTAGATTTGGGGGCTGAAATAGAAAGAAGAGAGTTATTGGGCATAATCAGATTTAAGAAGGGTAATTAGTAATATAAATAGAGGAGAGAATAGGTTGAAAGATTAATATATGCAAAAACAAGGGTTTGGAGAAAACAAGGTTTAGAGAGAAGAGAAGAGGAGAGAAGAGAAGAGTCAGAGAAGGAGAAGTCTGCGGACCTTGCTGCTAATCAATCTAAGGTAAGGGTGGGACTAGCCTTCTTTAATCATAAGTATATAGTTTTGAAATAGGGTTTAACATGTTTGTTGTTGTTTTATTTTGATGATTAGAGAAGTTAGGGTTTGAAAAGAAGATAGAGTTTTGAATTGCAATTTAATTGATGAATTATGCTCAGTTGATGATTTATGTTATGTTGTTGTTGATTTGTGGTTGGATTTATGATTATGAGTTGTGGTTGTTGATGATTGTTGTTGTTAATTTCATATTATGAATTGGATATGAATTATGTTGAGTTGTTGTTGTTGATTGTGATGATTTTGAATGAATGTGAAGTTTGAATAATATAAGTTGATTTTTCTGATTATTTTCATCTCTGCCCCGAATTTTGATATGAAATCTGGTATTGATCGGTGCAGAATTGGTCTTAGGTGTAAACACGAAAGTTGTAGGTATGGATGTTAGCTTTCTAATGCCGTTGGCCTGACGTCAAAACGATTTATAGAACTTGAGTTATGGTCAAATTACTGCACGTAGGTCACAGTGAATTTTTATGAATTTCAGCTCAACTTTACCGAATTTTGATATGAAAACTGGTATTGATCGGTGTGGAATTGGTCTTAACACGAAAGTTGTAGGTATGAATGTTAGCTTTCTAATGCCGTTGGTGTGACGTCAAAATGATTTATAGAACTTGAGTTATGGTCCAATTACTGCACGTAGGTCACAACAAAATTGCACAGTGACAACATTCTCTGTTTCATGTTTTTGCGTTTTGTTCATATGTTTCTGTTTTGAATTGGTCTTTGGTATAAACAAGAAAGTTGTTAATAATTGCGATATCTTTCCAGTAGCCTTGGTTTGACATGAAAATATGTTATGTATAATTTATTATGTTTTTACAAAGTTGCATGATGAATTGTTGATGTTTGAATACGATGTTATATGATGAATTGTTGATGTTTGAATACGATGTTATATGATGTCTTAGTTGTTGAGTTGTTAAGATGTTAAGATGCCAAGTTGTTGAGTTGTTATGTTAAGATGCCAAGTTGTTGAGTTGTTAAGATGTTAAGATGCCAAGTTGTTGAGTTGTTAAGATGCCAAGTTGTTGAGTTGTTAAGATGCCAAGTTTTTGAGTTGTTAAGATGTTAAGATGCCAAGTTGTTGAGTCTATTCATACAAACGATGAGGGCTTAAGCCTTGGAGCATTTTGCTCAATAGCGACGAGGGCTCAAGCCCTAGAGCCTTGTGCTCAATAGCGACGAGGCCTCAAGCCCTAGAGCCTTGTGCTCAAAAGTGACGAGGGCTCAAGCCCTGGGAGTCTTTTATGCTCAATAGAGACGAGGGCTTATGCCCTGAATGGTACCACACGCATGATTTCTTAGTTGTTGTTGCATTATCGAAGTTAAAGAGTTGTTGTTGCATCGTCCTTGATGTCTAGTCGAAGTTGTGGATGTCGTAGTCGATCTATTGTCGTGGTTGCCAAGTTATCAATAAATTAAGGAGTTGAATTAAGAAGTATTATGATGAAGTAACATAGTTAAATAAGTGTTATTTATGTTGTTAAATTCTGCTGATGAATTATATGCTTATTATTATTGAGTGTGAAATCTCACCCCTTCTACTTGGAAATTGTTGCCTTACATGGGTAACTTGCAGGTGACCAAGAATAGTTGCAGTCTTGAGTAGTCTCCGTCGTGTCGTCTTAGGTTGCTCTGATACGTAACGGGATGGGGATATTGCTTGTTTCCATGTGTTACATATTTGCCATGAACGATGTTATTTTATCATGAACTATGTTATTTGTCAAGAACTATGTTTGATTATGAATTATGTTGAAGAACCTTTGATTTGGATTTTAATAAGTTGAATGATGTTGAGGCCATAGTGCCATTATGATGAATTAATTAAGATGTTTTATTTTCCGCTGCAAAGTAATCGAAATATTGACAGTTGTTGTTTGAATAAATAGTGACTTTATCCTATTTTAAATTTGTTAAAGAAGTGTGACATCCTGTTTTAAGTTGAATACTCTGATTTATTATTGAATTTTTTCTAAGTTGGGAAAACGGGGTGTTACATACGCTGCCATGGCTCTCAAACTGTTGGATGATATACATGGTTTAGCAACTTCGTATTATGAGTTAATTTTTAAGAGTGGCATCAAAATTCATTTAACACATGTAACATCAGTTACTTATCTACTACAATACTTTTTCTCTCCATTTGTGTCCCGATGCAGATTTAGCCATCCTCAATTTTTCACGAAAGGATGAAATATATTGAATTGGTTGATCCAATTAAAATATAAGAAAGGGTTAACCGGTACCTCCGGGGCACGGGTCAATGAAACAAAAAAAGGAAAGTTTTAAATTAAAAGAAATATTTTTTTAAGTTTTTAAGGAATAAAATAAAGAGATCAAGTAATAACATAAGTCAACTCCTTAAAAACTTAAAAAAATATTTCTTTTAATTTAAAACTTTCCTTTTTTTGTTTCCTTGACCCGTGCCCCGGGGGTACCGGTTAACCCTTTCTTATATTCTAATTGGATCAACCAATTCAATATATTTCATCCTTTCGTGAAAAATTGAGGATGGTTAAATGTGCATCAGGACACAGATAGAGAGAAAAAGTATTGTAGTAGAGAAGTAACTGGTGTTACATGTGTTAAATGAATTTAGATGCCACTCTTAAAAATTAACTCATAATACGAAGTTGCTAAACCATGTATATCATCCAACAGTTTGAGAGCCTTGGCAGCGTACGGCTTTATTAAGGATTCAATGCCCACATTTATAATACATGATAGTTATATTATAACTATATTTTCTTCTCCAAAAAAAAAAACTATATTTTCTTCTCCTAAAAAATAAGAAAATATAGTTTTTTTTAGGAGAAGAAAATATAGTTATAATATAACTATCATGTATATTTAAATAAAATAGGTATCAAATAGGAAAAAATATTCTTAATCATAGACATACAAGGAAATACACGATCAACCAACATTTCTCAAATTCGAAAAAAAACAAGAACCAAAAAAAAACTATATTTTCTTCTCCTAAAAAATAAGAAAATATAGTTTTTTTTAGGAGAAGAAAATATAGTTATAATATAACTATCATGTATATTTAAATAAAATAAACAGATCAAGTAATAACATAAGACAATCGAAAAGCAATCAAACAAAAAGGCAAGAAAAATAACGAAAAAAAACATAAACCAGAAGATAGAGATATAAGGAAAGTAAAAGAAAAAAACAAGCTATTGAGAAAAAAACAAATATTGAGGAAGTGGATATCTGAGTGCGTGGGAACGGCTACTGCGTCGGTTCTTGTTAATGGATGCCCCACAGATGAGTTTAAGATTGAGAGGAGCCTTCTAAAAGGGGACCCTCTTTCGCCGTTCTTATTTTTACTGGTTGCTGAAGGTTTTAATATCATGATGAATGCTACAGTGGAGGCGCATATCTTCAGAGGATTTGGTGTGGGCTGTGATGGGGGGAGGTGCGGCTGACTCACCTTCAGTTCACCGACGACACTCTTATCATAGGAGAAAAAAGCTGGATGAATGTGCGTTCTATGCGCGCGGTGTTACTTTTGTTTGAGGAAGTTTTGGGGTTGAAGGTCAATTTTCACAAGAGTATGCTCACTGGTGTGAATGTAAATGATTCTTGGTTGATGGAGGCAGCGATGGTTATGAATTGTCGAAGGGGGTCTATCCTGTTTGTGTATTTGGGCCTTCCTATTGGGGGGGATTATAGAAAATTGAGTTTTTGGAAACCCGTTCTCGATCGTATAGTGGCTCGCTTGACTTCTTCGAACAACAAATTTTTGTCTTTTGGTGGTCGTCTGATACGGTTGAAATCTGTCCTGTCCTCGCTTCCGGTTTACTTTATTTCCTTTTTCAAGGCTCCTGCAGGTATAATTTATTCTATCGAATCTGTGTTTAAAAGATTTTTTTTTGGGGGAGGGGGGAGTGAGGATAGTAGGAAAATAGCATGGATAAAATGGGACTCCATTTGTGTTCCAAAGGAGGAAGGAGGGTTGGGGGTTAGGAGGTTGGGTGAGTTTAACTTGTCGTTGTTGGGGAAATGGTGTTGGAGGATGTTGGTGGACAAGGAGGGGTTATGGTATCGCGTGTTAAAAGCGCGTTACAGAGAGGAGGGGGGGCGGTTGAAGGAGGGGGGTAGACTTGGTTCGCCGTGGTGGCGGATGTTATGTAATGTCCGTGAGGGGACTGGTGAGGGTGTGGGGAATTGGTTTGACGGGAACATCCGACGGGTGGTGGGAGATGGTGCTAATACCTTATTTTGGTTTGATCATTGGGTCGGGGATTCGCCTTTGCAAATTAAATTCCCTAGACTTTTTGATTTGGCTGTAAATAAGGAATGTTCGGTGGCGGAGATGGAGAGGGAGGGATGGGAAGATGGTGGGAGGGCGTGGTTGTGGAGACGTAGATTGTTAGCATGGGAGGAGGATAGTGTGAGGGAGTGCATTGTATTATTAAATAACGTTGTTTTGCAGGTAACTGTTTCGGATACATGGCGGTGGAAACTTGATACCATTCATGGATACTCCATGAGGGAGGCTTATCGTTTTATTACTACTAATGGTGATCAGGTGGATAGGAGTCTGACTGACAATGTTTGGATAAGCATATCCCTTCAAAGGTGTCGTTGTTTTTCTGGCGACTGCTTCGAAATCGACTTCCAACACGTGATAATCTTTTGCGTAGGAACATACTTCATGCGACAACTTCTATGTGTGTGGCTGGTTGTGACGTCGTGGAAACAGCAAGCCATCTGTTTTTAAAATGCGGTATATCTCTTACTTTATGGTCTGCTGTTAGGTCCTGGTTAGGAATATTTTCGGTGCTTCCTAATGATATTTGTAATTATCATCTTCATTTTTGTTATATGGCGGGACTCCCGCGGTGCATACATTCTTTCTTGCAAGACATTTGGTACGCGTGTGTTTGGGTTTTATGGAAGAATCGGAACAATTGCATTTTCAAGAATGAGGCTTCACAGGCTTGTGTTCTCCTTGAGAAAGTTAAGCGTCATTCTTTTCTATGGTTAAAAGCTAAGCATTCATCTTTTAATTATAGTTCTTATGATTGGTGGACACAACCACTTCTTTGTATGGGTGTTCACAATTGATTTATTATTGACTGTGGCTAGGGGGTGTCTGTATTCTGACATCTTGTACCTGTAAATATTTTCCGGTGTTTCGCTTTTTGCACGTCTTGTGCAGGGTGTTATACCGATGTTATTAATATATTCCATTTTAGCTTGTGCAAAAAAAAATATAATATAAATTCTATTGTTGGTCATAATTTGAAGATATTGAAAAATTAGTTGGATAGATATACAATAAGTACCACAGCTGGATAAATATGCAATAAAAGTAAATAAAAAATAAAATTAGAAAATTGTAGTATGGAAAATAAAAATATGAAAATAAGGAAACTAGCTATTAGGGAAAATATCCCTAAAAAGAAAAGCTATTAGGGAAAATCCAAAAACAATTAAAATAAGAAAAAAGTAAAAAAAAAAAAGATAAATTAGAAATTAAGGCAAAAAAAAAAGATTCTCCATGTGTTGGCAACAACTGTTATCAATAATAAAAAATTTATTAACTATTTTTTAAATTGAAATTAAAAATATGAAAGTAAAATGGAAATCAGATAATAAATATAAAAATTCTTTCTCATAATTAGGAAATAATTTTTTGTTGGTTATAAAGTAATGAACTAACACAAATAAATCTTAATAAATCAGAATAAGAAAATTAAAAGAAATAATTTACTTGAATTTTAAACTATTTATATTTTTAAATTTCATAATTATGTTAATAGTTTTTTAAATAAAGGAATTTTTTTGATAGAATTTTTTTAAATAATCTACTATTACGTTGTGGAACGGTATAATAATATTGGGTCAGAGGTACATCTTATGTGGTTAGAACTGATCCGACAACTGATTCAACTTGGGTCACCTTTACGCCCCAACTTGCTGCTTATGCTCTAACCTGCCAAAATATCTGTAACTCTTCTATAATTCCCTACAACCATTTTTATACAATTCACCTCTCTCTCTCTCTCTCTCTCTCTCTCTCTCTCTCTCTCTCTCTCTCTCTCTCTCTCTCTCTCTCTCTCTCACACACACACACACACACACACACACACACACACACACCGGGTGGGTTATCTGCTATTGTATTCACCGCATCCACCAATTTTAATTCTCCTTTTATTTTTGGAGGTGCAATCGACCTCGAATACATGATCTCATACCCAATCATTTACCCAATATCTTGATTTTTGCTTCAAATTTTGGTTAGTTTTGACGCGCCCACTTTGAATTCCAGTGTGAGTATTATAGAACACCATCACCAAATTTGTTTCAAAGGAGTAATTGCAAAACGTTTTAACTGGTTTTGGTTTAATTTGATAAGTATTGATAGAAAAAACAATTTGTGATAATTCAAGAGTCAAATATATGATATTTGACCTTTTTTGATTTATCCTTATTACAAAAGTTTTGTTGCCTTTCTTTTTGAAATCAAAAGTTTTTGTACTTCAAAGAAATATTGAGTATTTTGTTCATATTTTGTAGTCGTAAATATGGTTGATTTAATTTATATGTTTTTGGAAGTATATTAGAGGAATCATGTTTTCTATGGTAAATAAATATTGGTAGGAGATCAACCTTGACCGGATGAATTTGAAGAGAGTAGAGATGAAGAAGTGCATGTAGAAGAGTTTACAACCGGTTGTTGATTCCATTCATTTATTGATTCTTTTTTGTTTTGTCAAATTTTGTACGTAAATCTGAGTTAGCTAGATTCATGTTCACCAGTTTTCATTTTTGTTTTTTGTGGATCCTATCACAGATTGAAAGATAAGGTTGAATTGTGTACAAGAAGAAAAACACTAGAAAAGTGAATAGAATCAACTATTTATTCAAAATGAAAGCAGGAAGACTGTTGAGAGACATAAAAGTAATGTACGTTAAATTCTCACTAAATATATATGACTTTTATGAGGTTTGTAACCTTCATCTTGCATAGGTATGTACCAGGTAGATATCTTATTGGCCAGTACAAAACTATTTTAAATGTTACTTTCTATAAACTAACACCTGATTAAAACTTTCATTTTAGTTCCCTTTAACCTTTTTCTTTTCTTTTGATAATTGATTCAACTTAAGATTGACCATATGATGTTTAGGGCATGCATATGGCTATGACCTGACTTATAAACTTTTTAAAAAGCTTCCCTTTGGTATCTGATAGAAACTACAAATGTATAATTATGGTCTTGAATTCAATTAATGTCTTCTTAATATTTGTTTTTGTATTTGAATTTGAATGAAGCAAACATGTGTCTCTTCTCAAAAGAACCACAATCAAAAAACTATTCATAATATATGTTTAAGTCGGTAATATTGCTTTTAATATCATGACTCATGCAGCATCAAGATAATTGTTTACGTCGGTTGTATGTTATCATTTTCGACTTCTAACTTTGGTTACTTTTTGGAAGTTATATTTCAGGGTCTCAATTTACATACGAACTCAGCTTTAGAAAGTTGAAGAAATAACTCCTTTGTGTGGAATTTGAGCACGACTATACAGGTCATATTTAAACTGTTTTATTTATTTCACTCCATTTTGCTATTTTGTGTGTTCCATGTTACATTTTTAGCATTATATTGAATCTTGATCTATTGGTAGATAAATTAAGGAAACTTTACACGATACCTTTGTTCAAGAATTTCCAAAAAGACGATAAAAATTAAAGGGATCACATTTCTTCGCAGTGGTCTTCACATATCTTCATGGTTATTTTCACAATCTCTTCATAGTCTTTAAAGAAAATAAGAGCTTAAAATGGCATTCTTTATGCAAGAATCTCCAAAACGCTTAAAAAGATTACTCCATACGGCAAAACGCTAACACATTGTTGAACACTCTATGATTAGTTTATTTTTAAAAAAAGCAATTTAATAGTATCTCATAAATTAGACATTTGAAAAAAATGCGTAAAACTTTAAAGAAAAATAAACCAATAACAATAGGAGTTCAACAACAGGTAAAAAGCCTGCATTGCTACATTCCTCTTTCAAAAGATATATGAAGTATCCATTACTAGTTTTCAAAAGTTTTCAATATAAGTTCAAACTTTTGGCTATAAGAAAAAACCATGTGGAAATATGACTACTCTAAAAAAACATAGTAGAAATACCACTCATGAAGCAATCATATCAGCTAGACAGCTACATCAAATACAAAATTTCAAAAAAGGAGTGCAGAACAATTCAGCTCAACAAAATTACACAATCAAAGACAAAACAATCAATTTATTATGATAGGATACTATGTCGGCATTTTATCAATGCATCCAGCCCCAACTAAAGGGACAATGCGTTTGCCACTGTTATACATCCGTACTCACGGATTTATATAGGGGAAAGAAAGTAGAACAAACCAAAAGGAATTGGCCTTGCAATCAAACGGTGAAGAGAAAGGTGAAGTTGCCCAAATCATACTAAAATAAATACATAGCATGTTGAAACAACCAATTCCAATAAGGTATTGAACAAAAATCTGCATGCCCAAAACAAAGAAGAAAAATGCTGAATAATTTTTTAAATACAACTCAAGGGTTTAACATTCAAAGATCTCATAATAACTACCTTATTATTTAGGCGTGAACATTCAATGAAAATTGCCTCAACCACATCAGAAAATAAGTTCCATCAACCGAGTTCTAAGAGGTCAACAAACCATTTTGAATACAAATGTTTAAGGGATAAATACTCCCAAGAGCAGGACTAGAAATCACAAGTGTCTTAAAAACCAATAAATTTAAACAAGATCAGCAATTTCAAGAAAATATTTTTTATGAAATTTTAATTAAAACTATTTTGATTTTGATTAAAACTATAGGTATAGATAATAGATATTTTACACTTTCAAAATCATTGATAGTGTAGATAAAATTCTTGAAATTGCTGATCTTGTTTAAATTTATTGGTTTTTAAGACACTTGTGATTTCTAGTCCTGCTCTTGGGAGTATCCCTCAAACGTTTGTATTCAAAATGGGATGATGACCCTCTTAGAACTCAGTTGATGGAACTTGTTTTCCGATGTGGTTGGGTCAATTTTCATGGAATGATCACACCTCAATAATAAGGTAGTTATTATGAGATCTTTCAGTGTTAAACCCTTGAGCTGTATTTAAAAAATTATTCAGCATTTTTCTTCTTTGTTTTGGGCATGCAAATTTTTGTTCAATGCCTTGTTGGAATTGGTTGTTTCAACATGTTATATATTTATTTTAGTATGATTTGGGCAACTTCACCTTTCTCTTCGCCCTTTGATTGCAAGGCCAATTCCTTTTTGTTTGTTCTACTTTCTTTTCCCTGTATAAATCCGTGAATACGGATATACAACAGTGGTAAACGCCTTGTCCCTTTAGTTGGGGATGGCTACATTAATAAAATTCCAATATAGTATCCTATCATAATAAACTAATAATTGATTGTTTTGTCTTTGATTGTGTTATTTTCTTGAGCTGAATTGTTCTGCACTTCCTTTTTGAAATTTTGTATTTGATGTAGCTGTCTAATAGATATGACTGCTTCATGTGTGGTATGTCTACTATGTTTTTTTAGAGCATTCATATTTTCACATGGTTTTTTCTTATAGCCAAAAGTTTGAAGTTATATTGAAAACTAGTAATGAATACTTCATATATCTTTTGAAAGAGGAATGTAGCAATGCATTCTTTTTACCTGTTGTTGATTACTCTTATTGTTATTGGTTTATTTTCCTTTAAGGTTTTACACATTTTTTTCAAATGTCTAATTTATGAGATACTATTAAATTGTTTTTTTTTTAAATAAACTAATCATAGTGTTCAACAATGTGTTAACATTTTTCCGTATGGAGTAATCTTTTTAAGCGTCTTTGAGCCATTTATAATAGGATAAAAAGTGTTTAGGATGTCTTTGTTTTGTTTTCAATTTTGTAATTGTTGAATATTTGAAGGTTCATAATTGTTTTGTGAATGTGCTAAATGCTCTTAACTTGAAGTATAGTCATAAGTTTCGTTGAAGTCATGGTTCTTGAGTTTTATTTGTATGTAAATGATATGATATTTGAACATACAAAACGTATTTGTTGCTAGTAAATTAGTGATTAAGTTGATTTTCGAATTTTGAATCCTGGACTTTCTAGTTAGAACTTTTTTTTGCTTCCATCACCTACCTACTTGAGACAAGTGTTGGCAATTGTGAGGACATGTCATGTTTTGCACTACTTACGATGACAACAACCAAACCTTATCTAACTAAGTTGAATCGATTACATGGATGCAACTAAAATATAATATTCTATCATATCTTTTTCTAAATTATTATTCTCTATCTCTTTTTTAATAGCCCCCCCTTATAGTTTTTTTTTTAGATTTTGCTATTCCTCTAGTTATTTAACTATCCTCTATCTAATGTACTCGATTAGTACAAAATTTATTAGTATTCTCTCTAAATGTCCAAATCACCTAAGTCGAATTTTCACCATCTTTTCCAAAACAACATCCTCATATTTGTTACGTTTATTTTATTCTCGTGTTGGTTTTTTTTGTCCAACACTTCATGTTGGTTCTTTTGGTTAAGAGGGTTTCCATGTATGGTTCTGATGCCTTTTTTCAAGATATTCCAAGGGCTTGCTTGAAAATATTGTTTTTAAGGATTGATGTTAACTACACCGTTTTTATCACAAATGGTGAATGAAAATTAGTGTGTGTGAGAATGATCTGTGAAGTGATTATTATTGTGTAGGAGAATGATATTCTGGAAGTGATTTTAGAATAATTGATTTTGTGTGGATATATGATATTTGTTTTTATAAGTGTGTATGTATTTTGTAAGTTTTATTCTTGTGAGTTGTTTTGCTATCTTTCAATGTAAATAATTGATATTGTTGTGGTAAAAGGATCTCTCTGCTAAACCAGATTGTGGGTCAAATTACATTAAGGATGCGAACTTTTGAATTGATTTTTTTTATAGTTGCATGAGTCCTGGGAGTTAGGAAAAACAAATAGTTTACTTGATACACCTCTAGTTAGCTGTAATTTGAATGATATGATGAATGAGATTGAGAGGAGACTTTAACGAATCTCATGTTTTAGGGGCTTATAACACTTTGTTAATTTAGATTTTTAGTCAAGAATATCGGTTGGCCTTGTAACTTTTTGTATGGTTGTCATCCTCGTGTCATTTTGGTGTTTCTTGTTTTGAATCCTATGTATGGTTTTTCATTTTTTGGAATGTATGAATGTAAGTATGTATGTATGGTTATTTTATAATAAATGTATGAATGTATGTATGTATGGTTATTTTATAACAATGTATGTACGATTTCTTTTTGGTTTCCTCTCTTCCTATATTCTATTCTATCCTATCCTATCATCACTCTCTAGAATTATATCATTAATTTGATGCAAATCTGAAATCCACTTTCGATTCCGGTCCTAGTTGCATGTTTACCACGGCTACACTCAATCTCTTAAAATTATGATGAGATATTTCATCATCCATAAGTTTACACCTTCCATGCTATGAACACATTATCATGTTGTTGCTCCCAATCTCTTTTTCTCTCCAAACACCCTTACAAGTATGTAATTGTTGCTTATATATCCCATCATTTATCATTATTGAGAAGCGATCACCCTTTAACGTAGGTTATGGAAGCTGACTATTCGGGATATCGCAAACATTAGACAGTTCTTGCGTGAAAGTTTTCTTATTAATAATTTTAGAAAAATGGTGTCAATTAATAATTTTATTATTATTTTTCATTCAGCAGGGTCTAAATCCATGTCTCGATCCTCAACTCTTTTGGTTATTTTTCATTCTTTGACTCTTTATTCAAAAATTCAAGCTACTCAACTCCTCCCCTTTTTTGACTGTTATTTGTGTATGTGCCTTGTGTTAGGCTCACTACGAACTAATTTTCGGTGGCATAGTATATGTTGCATGGAAAAATCATATACACTATTTGTAGCCGAGATTGAATGTGATAATAGTTGAGAAAAATGCAACACATATGAGAAAACAATAATAGGATCTAGAGAGGTTTTATTTTGGTTATAAAGAAAGTGGGAACAAACTACGTGTCTAACCGAAGTTTAAATAGAATATTTACGAGGTAGATACATGTTATTGAAGTTATATTTGGGTCCAACATTGAAAAGATAGTTAGGCTTTTGGATGTATATATATGTGGTTAGATAAACTCATCTAATGAGTTTGTTTTCGAGAGTGAGATCCAAAATCATTTAATATTGTTAGAAAGTCAGATTAACAATGACAACTGTAAGAGTCGTATTCGAGAGCCACGTTAGACTTGAGTGTGGGTATTGAATTTGTACGAGAGTCCTACATTGTCGAGACTATCAAATTGTTGGATGTGAGCAACTTCGTCTTACGAGTTAACTTTTGAGAGTGACATCTCAATTCATTTAACACATGCAACATCAATTACTTCTCTACTACAATACTCTCTTTCTTTCCATTTGTGTCCAGATGCACATCTAGCCATCCTCATTTTTTCACGAAAGGATGAAATAAATTGAATTGGTTGATCCGTTATAATATTAGAAACTATCTTTGATATTATATTAGAATATTTTAGAATATCTCTCAAGATTTTTTTTTTTGAACGGAAAAATTTAGGTTTAATTGATCATCCAATCCTTTAACTACATAAAACATACTTAGGAATCCAACAACTACATAAAACATAAAAAAATCATCATCTTCTCAAAACAAAACCCATTTCTCAAAACCCATTTGAAATTCGAAATTCACCATCCCTACAGAACCCATCATCAACAACAGTGAAATTCTCATTTCTTTAATTCCATTTAAATTCCCAGGATTCAAACAGCAATTCCATTTCTCACGATTTTATTTTTCTGCAGTGCAATATGATGTTTAAGGGTTTGATTTTGTGTTCCTGCAATATGATGTTTTTGGGTATATGATGTTAGTAAGAGAACTGGCGCTACCTACTTAGAAGCAAAGGCAAAGGCTATACCTACAAAAGGCCAACTAGAAGCAAAGGCGCTACGTACCTACCAAATACAAAATATACAACACCAACCATGGGACAAGCCACACAGTACCACGACAACACCCACCATGAAAATTTTGGAAGTTATTTATGGAAAGAAAAAGAAGAGGAAACCACACAAGGGTAAAAATAGAGAGAGATTGTTAGAAGATGAAGAAGATTGTTGTTGGATGTGAGAGAGATGAAGGGGTGGTTGTGGGTGATAATTGATTTTCTTCTTTTGGGTATAAGGTTGATTATTTAAGTTTTTTTTTTTTTTTGGGTTTTTTAGGATTTTTGTTATGAATGTTGATGAAGATGAAAAAAAAAACAAAAAAGATCAGGTGTTGGTGGTTCAGTGGTGTGTACAATGGACCTACAATGAAATGGTTGAAATTATATCAAAAATATTAGACATTAAAATACTAATGGAGAGGAACAAAATAGGTAACAGCAGAATACATAAGGGATCAATTTGACACGTTTTTTAGTTAAGGGACCATTATGAGAAAAAGAATTAAGTTAAGGGACCAGAGGATCAATTAAGCCCAAAATTTATTAATAACCTAGTCTCTGTTCAAGAAGAACATAGACTACTAAAACAAAAAGAACATAACAAAAGGCGCCGTATATAAGCGGAACACCCAATAGAAAACCCTTACACCTCGTACATCAAAACACCACTAAATACATCATCCAACCGATGGCTACCACCAAAATCAATAAAAACTAACAACCTATTCCGAAGTCAACTCCAAAAATCAACGTTAAACCCCCCACATAGTTGCGGAAACCAAAGTTGAGCAAAAACCTCAAACTCCTTCATGAATGACCACAAAACATGTTCCAAACACCTATCATTTGTTACTCGTACCAAAAACCTCCAAAAATCCAAGCAAAACCCTATAACAACACCTTCCATTCTTTTCTACAACTGAGCCCAAATAAAAATAAGAAAAATACTTATTCCAACACATTAAGATTCCACCACCAACCTACCCCGATCTACCAGAGAAGACATCTTAACAAGCCTAAATAACTTTTTTCTAGAAACTAACTCCCAATCTCGAAGTAAAAGCGATTGACCCACCATATTCCAGAAACAAAACACTAAGGCACCTCTCAACTCCCGGTCAACCGAAGAGGACACCATAACCAACCCCAAAGTTTGAAGCTAGACACTAACTCCCGATCTTGAAGCAAAAGCCATCTACCCACCCAAATCCAGACGACAAATCTCCCAGGATATCAACATGTGGAGTTGTAGTGGAGAACATAATAATGTCAAAAAATGGCCCAGGTCGAAAAACAACTCAAAATCAAACCACCAAAATGCCTATCGAAAAGAACAACCTAAAATCGGAAAAAGCTAGCGTTGACAGAGTTAAACATAGATTAGAGGTCACAACGAGCAAACATCAAAACATATACACCACTAAAACATAAAACACACCCAAAAAGTCACTACCGCGCCACAACCACCAACATTAAACACCAAAAAAAAAAAAAACCGGTTAAGCTTAAAAATTCATAATGCCATTTGTTAAAATTTGTGTCATAGAAATGAAGTTATTCTGAAATCTAAATTAATATAACAATATTTATGAATGACAACATTAAAAAGATTAGAATTTGTTGAAATTTGCATATAATTAAACTATTTATTTAACGAAAAAACATTTTTTTCCCTCTTATATTTGAAATTAATAAAAGTATTTTTTTTCTATCTAAAAGGAAAGAATGTATTATCATTTTTAGTATTTATTTTTTGAGACAAAATTTGACAACAATTTTGATGGTTAACATAGTTTAATTATGTCGTTAAATAAGTTCAGTGGATAATTAATAAACATAACAACTTGTTGTCGGCTCTTCAATGGGTTCATGAGTTAGCTTATGACTTATGTATTTTGAACTTGATTCAAAGAAAGTGGTTGATAGAGTTGCTTCCAAGCATGATGCAGCAGAAATTGGGAGTATTATACACGATTGTAAAATTTTGTTTAGTTAATTGTATGAAAACTCTAGTTTTGAGTTTCTACAGAGACAAGCAAATGTGGTTGTCCATGAGCTGGTTAAGGTGGACACATTAACAACTAGTTTCCATATTTTGGTTAATCCACCAAGTTGTATTGACTATTGAGCACATTTTGATTAACGAAATGACATAATTATTGTTCTCTCAAAAAGGTTAATAAACATAACTAGATGTCCCAACTCATTAATCTTTTATTGAACATAGTTAACCATAAACTTTAACGGTCTGTTTAGTGCACATGATATGATAAAGACAAGATATGATAAAAAGTTAGAGTCTAAAGATAGGATATGATAGTAGTAGGATAAACATTTATCATATCATGTGTTTGATGCACACATGATAACAAATATGGTAGTATTATTTGAGTATGTGTATGCTCTATTTAGTATTAGATCCATTTAGGCTTTGGATGCAAGACATGTGTCAAAAAAATAATCAAAGGCTGAGATTTAAAATTTTAAAAAGTATTTTTTTGATTAAAAAAAAAAGAGCATTCACCTCCCCCTCTTCCCCTATTACTGTGATGTCAATCTTCTTCTCATCTCATCTCATCGCAGCCCACCACCACCAACATCGCCGCCCTTCCTGTGTACGGCCTAAAAATAATAACCAAAAGGGCTTTGAAGCTGTATTATCTGCTAATAAAAAAGAAATCGCAAGATGAGAAAAAGTGCAAATACTAATAAAAAAGTGCAAATAATGAAGAAATCGCAAGTTGTATCATCTGTTAATAAAAAAGAAGGCAGCGGATGTCGGAGGGGGTGACAGTGGGAGGCCATCAGAGGAGTGGAGAAAAAATTTAAGAGATCAGGTAACAGGGAGGGGAAGGCAAATTAGGAGAGAGAAATTTCCTTTTTTTTATTGAACAAATACTTATTTTTTTAATTTCAAATCTCAAGCTTTGATTATTTTTTTGACACATGTCTTGCATCTAAAGCCAAAATGGATTAAATGGAGCTAATGATAAATGGAGTATGCCCAGACTCGTATTATTTTGTCAAAGTTATATGAAATATGATTAAAACTATTTGTTCAAAAAAAAAATGATTAAAACTAGTTTTTCTCTCAAAAAAGTAAAATGATTAAAACTAGTTTCAATTTTAAAACCAATCAAATCAGATAATTTGTTCCAAGATTATTCTTTTTGAATGGAAAATATAGTTTCAATATTAAATGGAGGTCGTTTCAGGTTTTCGGATGGGCCGGTTTTGTTTTTAAGGAAAAGTTTAAATTAATTAAAGTTGCGCTAAAGGAGTGGCATGTATCTCACACTCAAAACTTATCAGCAAAACCGGCTTCACTAAAAAATAGACAGGAGACTTTGGATGATAAAGGATAGGAAGAGGAGTTGTCGGAGGAGGATGTTGGGGAGTTGCATGGTATTTCGACTGATATTCACACCTTGTCCCGCCTTAATACTAGTATTTGTTGGCAGCAATCGAAGTTGAATTGGCATAGGGATGGTGATGCAAATTCTAAATATTTTCATTCAGTTTTGGCAGGCCGAAGACGCCACAATTCGTTGTCTTCGATATGGGTGAATGGGGCGATGGTGGAGGGAGTGGAGCACGTCCGTCAGGCAGTTTTTGAATATTTCAAGAATCATTTTTGTGCGCCCCCAATGGTTAGGCCATGTGTAGGACAACTTCAATTTCGAAAGCTCTCATTTATTGAAAAGGGCACGTTGACAAAACCTTTTTCCGTGGATGAAGTTAAGGCGGTGTGGGACTGTGACAACTTTAAGAGTACGGGTCTGGATGGCATAAATTTTGGCTTTATTAAGAATTTTTGGAATGAAATGTAAGGTGAACTTATGAGGATTGCTACAGAATTTCATCGGAACGGGAAGTTATTGAAAGGTATAAACTCTACTTTTATTGCTCTTATTCCCAAAGTAGAGAGTCCCCAATTCTTGAATGATTTTCGCCCAATATCTCTTGTGGGATGTCTGTATAAAATTATTGCAAAAGTTCTAGCAAACAGATTGAGACAGGTAATTCGGAGTGTTGTATCAAAAGTCCAACAAGCTTTTGTCATAAAAAGGCAAATCCTTGATGGGATTCTGATAGCTAATGAGGTGGTGGATGAGGCCCGTAAGTCTAAGAAGGATCTCCTGTTATTTAAAGTCAACTTTGAAAAAGCCTATGACTCGGTTGACTGGGGTTATTTAGATGAGGTGATGGGAAGTATGTTTTATTCAAATTTATGGAGAAAAGTGGAACAAGGAATGTGTTAGTTCAGCTACTGCATCCGTTTTGGTTAATGGCAGCCCCACTGAAGAATTTCATCTTGAACGGGGTCTGCGACAGGATGATCCTTTGTCTCCGTTTCTGTTTCTTTTGTCAGCAGAGGGCTTGAATGTTTTGACGAAAGCTATGGTTGAGTATGGCATCTTGATGAGTCAATAATTAGTGTTTTTAATATAATATTTGAGTCCGTTTTATTTATATTTGATTCCGTTTTATTTAATGTTATTTCCTTTTTAGAACTATTTTACTTCAATTGCAAGTTATTTAATTTCATGAACAAATAATTGAAAGATTGAGTCTTTGGAGCAAAAGAAAGAGGATTTGGAGTTGATTCGGGCTAAAAATACGAAGATTGAAGACAAAAATACGATTTCCCCAAGTCAGAAGCTTGGCACTGCCCGTGCCACCAGCCACACGGCCGTGCCAACTCCCAAGACGCTCTTTTGTTGCTTCTGCTTCAAAGACAAGCTACGTATTAGTTTATTTCTGACCTAAAAGCCCCAAATTTATTGTGAAACATTCTAGTGATGTATTTCTTAGGGCTTAAGTCATTGTAGACTATAAATAGAGTAGCTAGCTATCATAACAATTCATCTTTTGTTCTTGGAATTTGATAGTGACAATTGTTTTCTCTTAATAAAAGTTCTCCTTTTTATTATTTTATTTTATGTTCTTTTTCTTCTTCTTCTTCTCTTCTATGTCTATGATGAACATGAGTGAGTAGACTCTTCTTGTCTTGGGATTGTTGGGTAAGTCTAAATGACATAACCCTAATCAAACCAAGCCTTGAACCCTAATTTTATATAAATCTACTTTCTAATATAATTTCATCATTGTTATAATGAATTAACAAATATCAAACTCATAAAGCGAAAGTGGAGGGTTAGTATTTGTTAATTTATCATCACAAATATTAAGCGATGGATCTAAAGATGAAGTTTTAAAATTGGAACAAGTGAAATTAGACAAGGAATGTGAAACATGAGAATAGTCTAGCAAACCTTGAGACAAATAAAGTTTCGTTCTTCAAGGATTCCAATAGCAATCAACCATGAGAGTAGGCGTGGTTGTTAGAGGAACATACTCACTGAGACCGAAAGGATATGTGATAGGCTTAAGATAAACTTGTCTTTAGAAAGTAAATCCAATATAAAATTCTGGTTTAGTGTTTGTTTGTGAAGGGCTTGTTATTTAGATGAATTAATAATCCCAAGGCGCTTTTTATTATTGTTATTTTTAATCTCTAAAAATCCAAACTTTACAACTGAACTTTCCTCTAATCATCAATAAAAGTTAATTGAATTGAACAACTCCATGTCGGAACGATACTCTCTTTTTACTACTTCGATAAACTGTGCACTTGCGGATTTATCTCATCAAGTTTTTGGCGCTGTTTGATAGACGTTTGGAAAGTGCACCAAATACTATCGAAGTAGTAAAAATATCGATCCCACGAGGACTGATTTTAACTTCAATAATTCAATTGCGTTATAAAAATAGGATGTATAAAATTTATTTTGTTTTGCCACTAGGCAGTAGATTTGATTTGATTTTAATTAAATCAAGAAACAGAAAATAAAGATTTGTTAAGAAAATATGGGAGAGATGAGATCAGATCCGTCGAATCCTCTAAGTTCCCCTAATTGGTCTACTGCACCTATTTGTTATGAATCCTCTTCTAATTTACGATGATTAACAAAATAGCCCTAATCAATCCCTTGAGTTAGGACCCTCTTCTTAAACTATAGCCCCTAATTCCTTAGGTGGTCTAATAATTCTTGAAGGTTTTACCGAATGTTAACCTATTATCACTAACAAACGATTATCTATTCCTAGACTATCCCTGTTCATTAGAACAATTCAATTAGGTCTAAGTCGAAAGCCATGGTCAGTGGTCATTCGTTCTCACGAAATCAAGTTATATGTGATCAAGATATAAAAAGCATTAAGAACAATTGAATTGAATAAACTAGAATTGAATTCATAAACAAAATAGAGTTTCACAGCAACATGTGTCAATTAGGGTTACAAAGATTCATCTCGGATCTAATCTCTAAGAGATTTAGCTACTCATAATCGAGTTTACAAATAGCATGATCAATGAAATAATTAAAACATACATGAATTGGTAAAAGGTTGAAGAAATCGCCCTTCTAGCCGTCTCCGATGTCTCAAAATCGCACTTTGCTCTCCAAAATCGTAACCCTTGTTCTTCAGATTGAGTGTAGTATTTATAGAAGTCATGGGCCTGACCCGTCAAAATCGCGCCGCGCCACGTGTATAGGCGTGTCGCGATTTCCCTCAAACAGGGAGGATGTAATTTTGCTTCAAAAATCGCAGCACGGCTTGAAATTGGCGTGGCGCGATTTCCTTCGAACAGACTTCAATATTTAAGCTTTTTGCACTCCAGAACAGTATAAATTGCATGAGAACTCTATCAAAATGTCACAATAAGTCCTAAAAATTACGTAATGACAGCATGTCATCACTGTTGCCAGGGAGTTAACTAATTTGATTAACTTTTTAGTAGTGGTTAGATTTTTTTTTCCTTGTTACTTTTCTTTTTTCTTCTTTCTTTCTTTCTTTCTTTCTTTCTTTCTTTCTTTCTTTCTTTCTTTCTTTCTTTCTTTCTTTCTTTCTTTCTGTTACCGTTAACTTCTTGGGTTATTATTCTTTTATGCGTAGAAGTAAAAGTCTTGGTGAATTCGTTCCCGAGATCGAAATGTTCTTAAATAAAAGGAAAAGAGAAGCACGAAATAATATCGCTATGGCTGAACGCACTCTTGAAGAGTATGCGACACCGTCAACGGATGAGTCACAGGCTATTATTGTGTACCCAACGGTCGAGGGTGACAATTATGAAATTAAGTCTGCACTACTTAATTTGGTGCAGAAAAATCCGTTTTCTGGATCACCTACTGAGGATCCAAATCTGCATATTTCAACTTTCTTAAGACTCAGTGGCACTTTGAAAGAGAACCAAGAAGCCATAAGACTGCACCTTTTTCCCTTTTCCTTAAGGGATAGAGCTAGCGCTTGGTTCCATTCTTTAGAAGTTGGTTCCATCACTTCATGGGGTCATATGAGGCAAGCATTCCTCGCCCGATTCTTTCCCCCTTCTAAAACTGCTAAACTAAAAGACCAAATCACACGGTTCAATCAAAAAGATGGGGAATCTCTTTATGATGCGTGGGAGCGTTTCAAAGAAATACTTAGACTTTGTCCCCACCATGGTTTAGAGAAGTGGCTCATAGTCCACATTTTTTATAATGGCTTATCATATACCACAAAAAATGACTGTTGATGTAGTTGGAGGTGGAGCTTTAATGAACAAGAACTATACAGCAACATATGCCTTGATCGAGGACATGACCCAGAACCACTATTAGTGGACTAACGAGAAAGCCATCAATGCTTCTTCACCCTTTAAAAAAAGGCAGGTATGTATGAAGTCTCTCCAATTGATCATCTTGTTGCTAAGGTTGATACACTCAAACAAAAATTTGATAAAATGAATATTAATGTTGTCACACCTTCTTCTTCTTCTGTATCTCCTCCTTGTGAAATTTTTGGTGTTTTTGGTCATATTGGTGTTGATTGCCAGCTAAGTGGTGCTATTGAAGGTGTTGAGCAAATGAATTATGCTCAATACAACCAAGGAATGAGGCAAAGCCAATTTTTTTTATAAAAACCCTCAAAATTCCTATGGACAAATGGCACCACCTAGTTATGCAAACAACTAGAGAGTCCCTAGAAATCTAGTTTGGAAATCTTAATGGAAAACTATGTCATGAATCAAACTAAACAGCTCCAAGAGCTTAAAAACCAAACCGAAATTCTAAACGATTCTCTTTCCAAACTCAATACCAAGGTAGACTCTATTGCTACTCATACTGAAATGCTTGAAACACAAATCTCCCAAGTGGCCCAACAGGTGGCTACCTCTTCTCAAATATCGAGAGTCTTTCCTGGTCAAACCGAAGCCAACCCCAAAGCCCATGTTAATGCTATTTCATTTGGGGGTAGGAAAATAGAAGTTACCGTTGCTAAGGCTAGGAACATTCAGGGAGAGAATGTTAAGCTTATAAGTGAGAGAGCCATGATAGAGGGTGAAAAACCGCTTGATAAACCAAAAGTTAATTTCCCATTAAGGCTTGCTAAGCCTAGCTTGAAGGCACATTTTAATAAGTTTGTTGATATGCTTAAAAAGATTTGCATTAATATTCCCTTTGCGTAAGCTTTGTCTCAGACACCTCTATATGCTACATTTTTAAAGGAAATTTTTTCAAAGAAAAGAAAGATAGAGCATAATGAGACAATAGCTTTGACTAGGGAAAGTAGTGCCATCATTAAGAAACTGCCTCCCAAGCTTAGAGATCCAGGTAGTTTTGCCATCCCTTGTGTGATTGGGAGTGAGATCATTGATAAAGCCTTGTGCGACTTAGGAGCTAGTGTTAGCTTGTTTTCTTTGTCCCTCTTTAAGAAGATAAGGATAGGAGAGTTAAAACCTACCGAGATGACCTTGAAGTTAGCTGATCATTATACTATCCAACCGGTTGGATTTGTTGAGGACATTCCCGTTAAGATAGAAGGGATATACATCCTGGCTGATTTTATGGTAGTTAACATTGAAGAAGACCTTGATGTCCCTATAATTCTAGGAAGACCTTTCCTCGCTACTGCGGGAGCAACCGTTGATGTTAAGAATGGTAGGATTATTTTTCAAGTGAGTGATGAGATGGTAGGATTTGAGTTGGAGAATGTTATGAAGGGTCCCGCTCTTTACTCTTGTTGCATGATTAAAGATCATGATGTGATAGAACGCTTCCTAGCGTCATCTACACAATATGATCTCTTTGATCCTTTCCAAGGGAACTTTCTAACCATCACGCTAATGACTATAAATGAGGGCTTCCTGGGAGGCAGCCCACGAGTTTAATTGCTTTTGTTTTGTTTTGTTTTGTTTTGTTTTAATCTATTTTGCAGGTAAATGTCCAAAAATGAGAAGGAAGAATGAAAAAATTTGATCCCCCTAGGACCAGAAGCTTGGCACAGCCCGTGCCTGTGGTGGCACGGTCGTGCCTAACCTTGCCAAGCTAAGCCAGCACAAACTTCAGAAAGTTGGCACGGCCCGTGCCTGCATATAAAATTTATTTAGTAATTTATTGACACAAACGCAAGAGTAAGGTAACCACTAATTTATTTACTAACTACTAGGATATAAAATTTCAGTTAATTTGCACCCAAAAGAATCGCTAAGAAGAAAATTCTTGAGAACATTCAGCTCCATTAAGATCAACACTTCATATTACTAAACTCATAAAATATGTCGTTTGACTAATGTGCATTTTAACTACAAGAAGTTCTGAATCATGAATTAAAATCATAATAATAATATATCTAACGTTAAAGATAAAAAAAATTTGGGGGAATGGTTTTTTATCCTTATTTCAAAAGTAACTTATACCAAAAAAAAAAGATGAATTTTTATTCCCAAAATGGAAGGTGTAAAAAAAAAAGAGAGCTAAAGTATCAACAAAAAGGAAGCTTAAAGTGTCTGAAGAGAAGTGCTCCTGAAGTCAAAAGTGCTCCTG
Organism: Medicago sativa; assembly: GCF_051527215.1. Taxonomy (NCBI): domain Eukaryota; kingdom Viridiplantae; phylum Streptophyta; class Magnoliopsida; order Fabales; family Fabaceae; genus Medicago; species Medicago sativa. The sequence continues at coordinate 51,446,619 of NC_140749.1, forward strand.
AAGACAAAGTGCTCCTGAAGTGATGACGTCATCAGAAGCAAGTTCATCAGAAGCATCTCATCAGAAGCTGAAGATCACCAGAAGCTGAAGTTCATCAGGAGATACAAGACTTAAAGCTTCAAGGGTTGTTCAATGGATTTTAACTCGTCTAAGCATTGCAGAAGACTGGAAGAGTGAGGCAACGGTCATTTTGGATGGATTTGAAGGCATTGGATGCTTATCTTCAAAAACTGTTGACAAAAGTACAATTGTACGAAATGTACAACCACTACCTCCACTACTCTGTTTTTGTTTCTGCTACAAGACAAGAAAAACAGCTCTGCCTGCAACGATGTTCCTTCACAATGGGAATGGATTTGAAATTGATCCCTCATAGGACAACTACCATATCAGGCAAAAGATAATTGGTGATTCATCAAAGCATCAAACGACTCTTTTTGATGTGCTGGCAATTTCACAACGTCTCTTTCACACCTCTATATAAAGGAGTGAAGACTTAGAGATTGGTATCAGACTTAACAACAATTTGCAAGTGCCAAAACTCTGCTGAAATTGTTCTGCATTCAAAGTTCACTTAGAATTTTTGTTTCAAAGTTCATATCTTAGAAATTCTAGAGACTTAAGAGTCTGTATCTGATTTGTATTATGAATACCACTGATTGTATATCAAGTGTTCAACGTCAAACATTTTCTTTGTAATTCTGTTTGATTAGAAGTCTCTTGCAGTTGTGCTTGAGCAATAGAAGTCTCTTGATTGTGTTCAGGAGCATAGGAAGTCTCTTGCAGTTGTGCTTGAGCAGTTTGAAGTCTCTTGCTAGTTTTAGCAGTGAGCATTTGTAATCAGATATTACATTATAGTGAACTCTCTTTGGAAGTGCAAGGGGGACATGACTACTTCCGGTTTGTAGAAGGAAACTGTATAATTGCTTTATGTCTTTCTTGCTTCTCTCTCTCTCTCTCTGTTTTTATCTGCTGCATTTAGATCCTGAACATCACTTCAGAAGCACTCTCTATTTGCTTCTGGCCAGTGTATTTCAGCTTAGGAGAAATTGAAAAAAAAGCTAACACAATTCAACCCCCTTCTTGTGTTTTTCTTACCTTCAATTGGTATCTAGAGTCTTGGTCTGTTGTCTTAACACTTAACAGTGTAACATAAAAAGATTTGAGAAAAACATGTCTGGTGATTCCTCTGTTACTGGATCCTCGAACAACAATGCTGTTCCATATGACTATGGTGACAGTAAGAAATCTAACTTTGGAAAGATTCCTAAGTTCAATGGAGATCCTGAATAATTTTCTTGGTGGAAAACCAACTTCTACAGTTATGTCATGGTCTTAGATGAAGAACTATGGGACATACTTGAAGATGGTGGTAGTGACTTGGTCCTTGATGAAGAAGGAGTTGTTGTTGATTGAAAGAAACATACTCCTAGTTTGAAGAAACTTTACAAGAAGCATCATATTATCAGAGGAGCACTTGTCACTGCTATACCTAAAGCAGAGTATATGAAGATGAGTGACAAATCCACTGCCAAAGCTATGTTTGCTTTTCTTTGTTCTAACTATGAAGGCAACAAGAAGGTCAAGGAAGCAAAAGCTCTTATGCTTGTTCATTAATATGAGTTGTTCAAGATGAAGGATGATGAAACTATTGAGGAAACGTACTCAAGGTTTCAAACCTTAGTCTCTGGACTACAAATACAAAAGAAGAGTTATGTTGCTTCTGATTATGTTAGCAAGATACTACGAAGCTTGCCTGCTAGATGGAGACCTAAGGTTACTGCTATTGAGGAAGCTAAAGATTTAAACACTTTGCGTGTTGAAGATCTTGTCAGCTCTCTCAAAGTTCATGAGATTAGTCTTAATGAAGATGAGCCTGCTATGAAGAGTAAATCTATTACTCTACCATCTAAAGGGAAGTCATCAAAAGCTCTTGAAGTTATTGAATATGAAGATGAGTCACCTGATGGAGACTCTGATGAAGATCATACTGAGAAGATGGCTACGCTTTCCATCAAGCTTGAGTATCTGGCAAGGAAGAACAAGAAGTTTCTGAGTAAGAGAGGTGGCTATAAGAGCTCCAAGAAAGAAGATCAGAAGGGGTGATTTAACTATAAGAAGCCTGGACACTTCATTGCTGATTGCCCTGATCTTCAGAAGGAAAAATCAAAGGATAAATTAAAGAAATCAAGTTTCAACACAAGGAAATTCAGGAAGCAGATTAAGAAGAGTTTAATGGCAACCTGGGAAGATTTAGATAATGAATCTAGGTCTGAAAAGGAAGAAGCTGAAGAAGATGCTAAGGTAGCTATGGTTCTAAGACTTCAAAGATCATGATTCTAAAGAGATCAGAACCTGTTCCTCAGAGTCTGTTGAAAACTGAATCTGAGGTCATGAAGTCTAAGTTTCAGAAGAACAAAGCAGTTACTGCTCTTGGGGAATCAAAACCAAAGGTTGTTAACCTAAGGTAATGGTTAATCAGAGGCTTCCAAACTTACAACACAAGTTACAAGAAGTGAAGAGTAAAACTTCTAGTACTAACCTGAAAGGACCCATAAAACAATGGGTACCTAAATCTGAAAAAGTCAATACTGCAGATATGTCTAAGAGCAAAGGAAAAGCGAAAATCATGGTACCTAGACAGCGGTTGCTCAAGGCATATGACAGGAGAGAAGTCTATGTTCCTCACTCTCACAATGAAAGAAGGAGGAAATGTGAAGTTTGGAGGCAACCAGTCTGGCAAGATAATTGGTACATGAACTATTGGTAACTCCTCTATCTCAATTAATAATGTGTTGTTGGTAGATGGTCTTGAACATAACCTTTTGAGCATTAGTTAATTTTGTGACAATGGTTATGATGTGATGTTTGAAAAGATCAACTGCACTATAATCAATAAAGAAAACAAATCCATAGTATTCAAGGGAAAGAGGATGGATAATGTTATAAAATTAAATTCTCTGAACTGGTTGACCAGAAGGTAATTTGCCTTCTGTTAGTGAATGATAAGAAATGGATGTGGCATAGAAGGTTGGGGCATGCTAACTGGAGATTAATCTCTAAGCTTAGTAAGTTACAACTTGTCAAAGGCCTACGAGACATTGACTATCATTCAGATGCACTTTGTGGTGCATGCCAGAAGGGGAAGATTGTGAAATCATCTTTTAAAACAAAAGACATTGTCTCAACCTCCATACCCTTAGAATTACTTCATATTGATTTATTTGGACCAGTTAGCACTGCATCCTTATATGGAAGTAAATATGGATTAGTTATTGTTGATGATTACAGCAGATGGACTTAGGTAAAATTCCTGAAAAGTAAGGATAATTCTTATGATGTATTCAGTAACTTCTGCACTCAAATACAGTCTGAAAAAGAAATGAAGATTTTAAAAGTTAGAAGTGATCATGGTGGAGAATTTGAAAATGAGCCATTTGAAAACTTTTGTGAAAAACTTGGAATTGTCCATGAATTCTATTCTCCTAGAACTCCACAACAAAATGGGGTTGTAGAGAGGAAGAATAGAACATTACAAGAAATGGCTAGAACCATGATTCATGAAAACAATTTGGCTAAACATTTCTGGGCAGAAGCAGTGAATACAGTATGTTATGTCCAAAATAAAATCTATTTAAGACCTATCTTGGAGAAAACAACATATGAACTCTTTAAGGAAAGAAGACCCAATATCTCTTACTTTCATCAATTTGGATGTACATGTTACATTCTAAATAACAAGCTCTACCTAAAGAAATTTGATGCCAAGGGCCAAAGAGAAATCTTTTTAGGTTACAGAGTGTATAATTCAGAAACACTTTAAGTTGAAGAATCAATGCACGTTAAATTTGATGACAAAGAGCCTGGAAGTAAAACTCCAGAGCAAGATGAAAGTTTTGTAGAGATACAGGTTCCTGAAGATACTCCAGAATCTGATCAGATAGCTGAATCTGAAGATAGTCCAGAAGCTGAACCTACCTCAGAAGCACTAGATAAAGTTGCTTCTAATGAACTCAAGATGGCTCTTGTTATACCCTAATTTTGGACCTAAAAATACTAGTTCAATTCTTCTTTTCTTGCATTTCAAGTCATGTGATGTGTCTCTGATCAATTGCATCTTTCTCTGCATCTCATTTCAATGTTAATTGCAAAATTCATGAAAAAGGGTATTTTAGTCATTTCCTGCCTCCAAATTCATTTTAGTCCTGGAAAATTGTTTGAGTCTTTTCAATTGGTTTGAATAAGTCCTTATTTCAATTTCATGTTAAAATCCATTTCAAAAATCACGTTTGAAGTCATTTTGAGTCAGTTTAGCCCCTAGGGGCATTTTAGTCATTTCCTGTGTTAAAACCCTGTTTAACCTCTAAAAATTGTCTCTGAGTCTTTTAATTTGCTCGTATAAACTCTTGCTCTAATTCCCTGTTAAAAAAACATTTTAAAATTGCATTTGAGTCATTTTGAGTCGTTTCAGTCCCTAGGGGCATTTTGGTCATTTCACGTGAAATTTTGATAGAGAGAGGTTACTTTGAAGTACCTCATTTAAGTAGTTGGTTCATTTTAGTCCTTTTTGTGTTTTTTTTATTTTATTTTTTGTTTCACTTTAAGTTTTTTTCAATTACCAATTTTAATTCATTTTTAATTTTTATTTGACTTTTTAGTCCTCTTTGTTTTGAAAATTGCATTCAGGTCCTTATTGTTTAAAACTTGTTTTTTTAGTCCTTTTTCTAGAATTACAGAATAGTCCCTTTTCATTACAGTCCTCAAAATTTCGCAAGTTTTCACTTTTTTTAGTCCCTTCACTTAATTGCAGATTAGTCCTTTTAATTCTGTTATTTTCAGAGTAGTCCTTAGGTTTTCATAATTTGCAGGTTGGTCCAAAGTCAAAGTCCAGTGTCCAATTCAACGTGGCAAGCACCCATTGGTCCAACAATACACATGGCAGGCTATAAATAGGGCATTAACTGTACAAGTCAGAATGAATCATTTTCTGCCAACTCACGCGCCACATCACAAACACATTTCCACTCCCATTTTTCCAGAAAAACAAATCAAAGTCCCTTTTCATCAAGAACATGATGAAGTTCATGAAGAACTTCATCATCTAACAAACCCTAACCGTTTTTCAGATACACCAAAACAAACGCAAATCATCAAATTCACCATCAAATACACAAAATCAATACGAATTTCCAGAGAATCAAAACCAAAACGTTTACAATTCAACAAATCTTTTCGAATTTATCCAAGTTCTCAGTGATTCTCTGCGAGAATCCTCATCACTGAACTTGTTTCCTTGCAATTCAAGCGTGAATCCGTCAATAACTACGACGAATTCGACGCGATCACAAGAAGTGTTTTGAGGAAGAGAAGAAGAGGACCGAAGTAGAAACGAAGAAGAATTGAACCGGAGAAGAAGAAAGTGGAACTTCACCGATTTATTTTCGGTGTTAACAACAACAAATCACTCACCAGAGAAATCAGAAGCTTCTGCGAAGTTTTCCGAAGCATGTCACCTCGTCTTTCTCCGATCTAACCACAGGTAAGCTCTTCATCTTCTCTCTTTTCTTCCAAGATCTCAACAAAGGCGTATGTATGACATATATTCACAGATCGGTGTAGATCAAAAGAGTTCGAACTGTTTTCTTCAAAAAAGGTTTTAAAATCTGAAAATATTTCGAAACCGTAAGAGTTTGAACCCGATCTACACTGATTCGTTGAGCTCTTGTGTTATTAAGCCTTGGATTCGTGTTTGTTGTGAAAAGAGGAGTGAGATGAGTCTTAGATCAGAGAGTCTAGGGTTTACAAAGGTAGAAGGCGACGGAATCGTCGCCGGCGGCGGTGAAACCCGCCGGGGATGTAGAGAGAAGGAAGAGCATCTTGCTCTGAAACAAACCCTAGAGAGAGAAAGGATTGAAGGATATGAGCTGCAGACCGGTTCCTTTTGTTTTATAGTGTGTGAACCCAAACCGGTTCATGCAAACCAGTTTGGTTCACACCGGTCTGGCATATCCTTGATTCCTCACCGTTAGATCAAGGGATCCACCACGTCTACGCTTGTGATGTGGAGTTTCAGTGCACTTGAACCAGTTTACCCTGTGGAGCGCGTTCCTGACCCTTGGATTTAGGGTTTTGATGAAATTGGGTCAATCCAACGCCTCTAAGGCGTTTGGATGATCCAAATCCATCAAGGACCTTGGGCATGGGTTCCTCTTTACTGGATTTTCGTTTTTCCTTTGTTCTCTTGCTGATTGCACCATGTTACTTGCTTCCCACACCCCTGTCATGTCCAAAAGGTTTTAGAAAATTCCCTAAAAAATTTATAGAGATTTCTTGGTGTTTTGTGATGTTCTTGTGTGGGTCTTGCACTAAAAAACTTTATAAAAAATATTGGTACATTTCTCTTGTTTTAATTCTTGTTTTTTTATATTAAAAAAGTGTGAAAATGTGCATCCTTTTGATTCTAATTCTTGATATGTGTGTGTGGCCTTAGACATATAATTTTGTGGAATAAATTTGCCTCTTAATGTGGTGTATACTTGCTGTCTTGGTATAGTTTTTGTGGATTTTATTTTGGTAAATAATGTGAAGCTATCTTATGAAATAAAAGTGCATGAAGAACTTGAAAATCTTGTAAACTTTGGCATGGTTAAATCCTTAGATTCTCATATTGGTTTTCTTGAAACAAGTCATTCAAAATTTCTCCAATATCATGAGAATCTAGGCTTCAATCTAGTTTTAGTTTTGCATTAAATTTCAAGTTCTTTCATCATTTTTTTGTCATGCTTGTTGGTTTACTTTTCTTGCAAGTTATAATAGCTTTCCTATGCATTTTGTTGCTAGTTTCTATTTCACTCATGCTACTAACCCTTCTTGTTTCATGTCTCATTCCCATAGCATTTCACATCATACTTTCATCTCTTATTTCTTGCACTTTATTTTCTTACACTTTAAAATTCATGCAAAAGTTAGAATGTAAAGCCTAGGGATTTTGTACTTTACTTTATGCTTTTAATTTCTTGCAAGACCATAGAATGTAAACTAGGCCAATGATGTAAAGGACAATGGACTCTAATGATGTACACCGACACAAGCACCGACACATGCACACACATCACATGGATACTTTAGATGAATGTTTAGGGAATGTATGCTTTAGATGTATGCTTAGGAATCGCGATACTTAGAAAAATTCTCTTTTCCAAAAAAATATGAACAACATCACTCAACTGATTTTCTAAATAAACCTTGGGGTCCAAATTCCCATTGATTTTCCCTTTCTTTTTTTAAATAAAACCTTAATGAATTTTAATCATACTTTGACTTTCTTTTGCAAAATAACTAATTCAACCTCACAATTTCACAATCTTATGCCCTTGAGGCCTCTCTCTCATTCTTCAAAATTCCAATTTTCAAACTTAAAATCAATCAACAAAAACAAAAACATTTTTTGGAAGAGAACTACGGTGGATTTGATCCCTTAAAAGGGTACGTAGGCAAGGAAACAATATTCCTTCAATTCAAATAAAATAAAAATTCAAACACTTTCTTCTCCCTCCAATTCTTGACTTAGTAAACTCTTAGGTGTAAATATCACTTTTCAAATAGCATTTAAAAATAAAGCGCGCGCGTAGAAAGTAAAGACGGTTCCTATAGGATACTATAGTCGTTATGGGTGCCTAACACCTTCCCGTAGCGAAAACAACTCCCGGACCTCGATTCTCAAGGGTTTTACTTATTTTTTCCCTTCCCAAGAAAAAAATGAGATATCAACGGTTAAAAAGGTTCAAACGTAATCAATGTTTGACACCCGAAAACCAAGATAAAACAGCTGGCGACTTCACTGGGGATTCGAGAGTTACGCCTAGTCTTTATTTCCACGCTTGCGCTTTCGTTTCACTTGCTTCTTTTACTTGCTTCCTTATGTGAATAAATGTTTAAATTCTTGCAAACGTGTGGGGGAGAGAATATCAAAAGTCCTACACCCGGGCTGAGTGAACTTAGGATTCAGGGGGGATATAATCGACAATTCATTCCGAGGGTTGCCTCGTGTATTGGATTATGCGATCAATCCCACATAGTTGAGGCATTTTGGGGGTGATGTTGTCGGCGCGTGTTGTCGCGTTTAGGCACTTTACTTCTAATTGTTCTATGACGCTATGGACCGTAGATAACCAAACCCATCCATGGCCATTTTCTAGGATGTAGTGCAGAGGCTAAACCGAGTGTTGTCTCGAATTTTAGTCGTCACGCAATACTACACTCAAGTTAGACATTCCACGGATAATCATGGAGCGAGTGCTTGTCTCGTGGCACCATGATATACATCGGATAGGTTGTGACTTGGGAACCTTTTTAGAACCCGGTTACTATCTCCTAAAGCCCTAGATTCACCGGACACCGTGTCCACCCATGACTCCTTGACTTTGAATTTCAACCCACCATGTTTTCTCTGTACTTGAACATAATCATGCATACATGCATACATGCATAAACTATTTTCTCATGCATTTATCGAAGGGCTTAGATGAATTAAATTTGTAAACATTGTAGGAATGGGGAAGACTAAGTCCTACAAGTTCAAGGAAGTGGATTTGGCTAGTTTGAGAGATTTGGCACTCAAGATCGAGGATCTGACTGGCTTCTGACATCGTTACGGGGTCTTACTTACTTTTCTCCAGACTAATGTGGATGAGAAGCTTGTGCACACTCTAGTGCAATTCTATGATCGGGACTATCGGTGCTTCACTTTTCCCGACTTTCAGTTAGTGCCCACGCTCGAGGCTTATTCTTGCTTGATGGATCTATCTATTGCTAAGGGGGTACCCTTCGCGGGACTTGAGAATCCTCCTACTCCATTGGTTATTGCTAAGGATCTCTATCTCAAGACCACCGATGTTTCTAAGAATCTTGTCACTAAGGCTCACATCCGAGGGTTCACTTTGGAGTATCTACTTGAGAAAGCCAACCTCAAAACCACTTGTCAGGACACTCTTGAGGCTATTCTTGCACTACTCATCTATGGGCTTATTCTCTTTCCGAATCTTGATGGCTTCGTGGATATGAATGCTATTATGATCTTCCACTCCAAGAATCCAGTTCCTACTTTGCTAGCTGACACATACCATGCTATTCACGATCGATTCGGCAAGGGTCGTGGATATATTCTTTGCTGTGTACCTCTCCTCTATAGGTGGTTTATTTCTCACCTTCCGAAGTCTTTCCATGATAATCCAGAGAATTGGACCATTTCATAAAGGATCATGGTTCTCACCCCTAATGAAGTGGTTTGGCTCACTCCCGCTGCTAGAGTCAAAGAAATCATACTTGGTGGTGGAAAGTTTCTTAATGTACCTCTTCTTGGTACCCGGGGTGGAATCAACTATAACCCGGAACTTGCCTTGCGACAATTTGGTTTCCCGATGAAAGAGAAGCCTATCTATCTTGCTACATCTCCTTACTTCTTCCATTACTCTAATGCTCCCACAAGAATAAGAGAAGATTTCATAGAAGCTTGGTCTAAGCTTCGGAAGAAAGAGGTGAAGCATATGGGTGTAAGGTCCAGTGTTGCTCATGAGGCTTATACACAGTGGGTGATAAACCAAGCTGAGAAGATTGGTATGCCTTACCCCGCCATGAGATATGTGTCTGCATCTATTCCAACCATGCCTTTGCCTCTACTCCCACCTACTCAGGAGATGTATCAGGAGCACCTAGCTATGGAGAGCCGAGAGAAGCATCAGTGGAAGACTAGATACTATGAGGCTGAGAATTTGATCATGACTTTGGATGGAAAAGATGAACAGAAGACTCATGAGGTGTTGACATTGAAGAAAGAGTTGGCTAAAGCTAGGAAAGAAATTGAAGAAAAGGATAAGTTGCTTATGAGGGACTCCAAGAGGGCTAGAGGTGCCCGTAACTTCTATGCCCGATACTGCAGCTATGAGTCTGGGTCTGAGTCTGAGGATGATCCTTCCACTTCCTATGCTTGAGAATTTCTGTTTCCTGTTGTTATTTCCAGTTGTTATTGATGTTTTACATTTCAAAGTCTATCCATTGGCTTAGTATTTCAAAGGGAATTATTTTGTAAGACTCTGTGATGTTTGATTGTTTTGTCTAATTTTGATGTTTCAATCGTTTAGTAATGTTTACAAGTTTCTAATTTGTCTAAAACCCTTCGATAACACAAAAAAGAGTCTTTTTGCATATGCATTAACACATCCCATGCATCATGTGCATTCATTGGTCACAAAAGACTTCTCTCGTGCTCATTGCCTCCTGGTTCTTCTGCCGCAGTCTGAAAAGTGGCTCGTGCTCGTAAGGTTTACCAACCAGACAGAGTTCATCAAACAAGATTTTACAGGAGAAGAAACATGGCTAACTTTGAAGAAGAAAATGCTCAGCTCCGTGCTGAATTGGCTGCTATGAAAGAAGACTTGGCCAAGGCTCATGACGCTATGTCCACTATGATGGCTGCACAAGAGCAACCAGCCACATCTGTCCCAGCTTCTACTGAAGTGATTCCATCTATCCCACAATCTACTGTGATGTCTGATGTTCGGTTTGTTATGCCCAATGGACGCCCTTATGGACTCTCAGCCTTCTATGCTCCTAATACTGCGGCTGGTATTTCTGGTATTGGCAATCAAGGACAGATTCCTGTGACAACTTTTACTCCTACACCTACCTCTATGCCTCAAGTAACTACCGTTGTTACCGATCCTATTGTACACACTGTACAACAGGTAATCGATGTTGACACTTCGCGTGGACAAGACCCTATAATGGAGGCTATGAGAAAACAGTTAAGAGAGCTAGCTGGAGAAATCCGTGAGGTCAAAGCTAGCCGTGGGAACGGTGTTTCTGCTAAGGCTCGTGATCTATGCCTAGTATCCCGATTTGAGATTCCTAAGAAGTTCAAAGTGCCAGATTTTGACAAATACAATGGAACTTCTTGTCCACATAGCCATGTCATTCAGTACGTCCGAAAGATGGCCAACTACGCAGATAATGATGCGCTGATGATCCACTGCTTCCAGGATAGTTTGATGGAAGATGCGGCAGATTGGTACACTAGTTTAAGCAAAGATAATATCCATACTTTTGAGGAACTCGCTGCTGCTTTTGAAAATCACTATGAGTTTAACACTCGCTTGAAGCCGAATAGGGATTCTCTTAAGTCTTTGTCTTAGAAGTCAGATGAAATCTTCCGTGAATATGCTCAGAGATGGAGAGGGGCAGCTGCCCGTGTTTCTCATCGGCTTGATGAGGAAGAACTAACACAAACATTCCTGAAAACTTTGAAGAAGGAATATGTTGAAAGAATGATAGTCTCTGCTCCGAATAATTTCTCCGACATGGTTACTATGGGAACTCGTCTAGAGGAGGCTGTCAGAGAAGGTATCATTGTTCTTGAAAAGGGGGAATCTTCAGCTAGTGCACCAAAGAAGTATGGTAATGGCCACCATAAGAAGAAAGATTCCGAAGTAGGGATGGTATCTGGTAACCAGTCTACAGCTGCTGCTCAGTCACCTTTACCCTACCAATACATGCAGTATTCTCAACATCCTTTCTTCCCACCATTCTACCAGCAATATCCCCTGCCACCGGGTCAACCACCAGTGCCCGTTAATGCCATTGCTCAGCAAGTACAACAGCAGCCTCCTGCTCAACAGCAACAGCAGCAACAACAGGGTCCTTGACCCAAGACTTATTTTCCACCAATACCAATGCGGTATGCTGATTTGCTCCCAACTCTACTTGCTAAAGGCCACTACGTCACCAGACCAGGCAAGTCTCCGCCCACGCCATTGCCTCCCAGGTTCCGGCAGGATCTTACTTGTGAATTCCATCAGGGCGCTCAAGGCAACTATGTTGAAGGTTGCTATGCTCTGAAGTATGTGGTAAAAGACCTGATAGACAGAGGACGGTTGACTTTCGAAAATAGTGTTCCTCATGTTCTTGACAACCCACTTCCAAACCATGCTGTCGTAAACATGATCGAGGCTTTCGGAGGAGTTCGTGTCCCCAGAGAGGCTGCCACTTTAGATGTCCGAAATGTTGGTACTCCTTTGGTACCGCTACATGTCAAACTTTGCCAGGCTTCTTTGTTCACTCACGATCATGCTTCTTGTTCAGAATGTCTTCAAAATCCTATGGGTTGTTGTGTGGTGCAAGGTGATATACAAAGCCTAATGGATGACAAGCACTTGATTGCCAGTGTTGTTTGTGTGATTGTGCCAGTATTTCATGATTCTCCGGCTGAAAGTGCATCTCAGACAAGGAATGTTGAACCCTTAGTGATCAGGTTACCTGGACCGATATCTTATGCCTCTACAAAGGCAATCCCTTACAAGTATGATGCAACCATGATCGAGAATGGGGTGGAAGTGCCTCTGGTATCCCCATCTATGGTTGATAACGTCGCCGGTGAAATTACAGCTCTGAGAAGCGGAAAAGTCCGTCCACCTTTGTTCCAAAACAAGGTAGTTACACCTGTTGCTACAATAACTCCACCAGTTGCTCCTCCTATTGACAAGAACGCCGGCCCATCAGGCCAGTCCATTGAAGAGTCTAATTTGGACGAAATTCTGAGGCTTTTTAAAAAGAGCGATTACAAGATTGTTGAACAGCTGCTGCAAACTCCGTCAAAAATATCCATCTTGTCTCTGCTTTTGAGCTCAGAAGCTCACAGGAAAGTGTTAATGAAAGTGCTGGAACAAGCCTATGTTGACCATGAAGTCTCCGTGGATCAGTTCAATGGAATAGTGGGTAACATTACTGCTTGCAATAACTTGGGGTTTGGTGACGATGAGCTCCCCGAAGCAGGGAAGCACCACAATTTGGCTTTGCATATCTCAGTGCACTGCAAGTCTGACATGATATCCAATGTGCTGGTGGACACTGGATCGTCCTTAAATGTAATGCCTGAGTCTACACTGAGACAGTTAAGTCATCATGGACTCTCTCTAAGGGGAAGTAGCTATTTGGTTAAGGCTTTCGATGGATCTCGTAAGGATGTTCTTGGAGAGGTAGATCTACCAATTACCATTGGTCCTGAGACATTTCAGATCACTTTCCAGGTCATGGACATCAATGACTCTTACAGTTGTCTCCTCGGAAGACCATGGATTCATGACGCTGGGGCAGTAACTTCTACTCTGCACCAGAAACTCAAGTTTGTGAGGAATGGTAAGCTTGTGACTGTTGAAGGTGCAGAACCCCGGAGAGCTAGTGCTAGTATGGCTTCATTGAAAGACGCCCAGAAAGCTATTCAAGAGGGGCAAGCTGTTGGCTGGGGCAAAGTGATACAGATTTTGGAAAACAAGCGTAAAGAGGGCCTTGGGTTCTCCCCGACCTCAGGCGTTTCAACAGGAACTTTCTATAGTGATGGGTTCATTAATGCTATTGCTGAAGATGCTGCTGAAAGTAGTTATGTGCCTACATTTGTTGTACCAGGAGGCACTATGAGAAATTGGGAGGCCATTGATGTTCCTTTAGTCATGCATGCTTCCATGTAATGTGTCTTGTTGCTCATGTTTTTCTTTGTTTTCAAAATAACGATCCTTTCGCTCTGCCCAAGGCGAAAGTGATATCCTTGTAAGGGCATGTTTGTTTCGGCATTGCCGTTATCAATAAAAGTTGTCGTCTTTTTCGCGACTCTTTGTTTTTATACTTTTTAGTGCCTTTTTCTTGGAAATAATGGTAATGCTAGAAAAAAACCAAAACATCTGTATTTTCTTATTAATTTCAAAAATCTGTATGAAAAACATTTTTCTAAAATCATCCCAATCATATTATGCAGATTGAACCATAATAAACCCGTTGAACACAGTGACCCTATGGTTCCTCCAAATTTTGAATTCCCTGTATATGAAGCTGAAGATGAGGAAGATGATGAAGAGATACCATATGAGATCACTCGACTGCTTGAGCAAGAAAGAAGAGCCATTCAGCCTCACCAGGAAGAGATTGAGCTTGTCAACCTGGGTGCTGAAGAGAACAAGCGAGAGATCAAGATTGGTGCTGCACTTGAGCCAGAAGTGAAAAATAAGATCACTCAGCTTCTCCATGATTATCCAGATGTCTTTGCATGGTCCTATGAAGATATGCCGGGTCTAGATCCCAAAATTGTGGAACATCGGATACCGACAAGACCTGAATGTCCTCCTGTCAAACAGAAATTGAGAAGGTCTCGTCCAGACATGGCTCTTAAGATCAAGGCTGAGGTGCAGAAGCAAATTGATGCGGGTTTCCTCATGACAGCTGAATATCCCGACTACATTGCCAACATTGTACCCGTACCAAAGAAAGATGGGAAAGTTCGAATGTGTGTTGATTACAGAGATTTGAATAAAGCCAGTCCGAAAGATAACTTCCCACTGCCTCATATTGATGTGCTAGTTGACAGTACTGCTCAGTCTAAAGTGTTCTCTTTTATGGATGGTTTCTCTGGCTATAACCAGATACGAATGTCACCTGAAGATAGAGAAAAGACGTCCTTCATCACTCCATGGGGAGCATTCTGTTATAAAGTGATGCCGTTTGGCTTGATAAATGCTGGTGCTACCTATCAAAGGGGTATGACCACTCTGTTTCATGATATGATTCACAAAGAAATTGAAGTGTATGTTGATGACATGATTGTGAAATCAAGTGATGAAGAGCGGCATATTGTGTATTTGAAAAAGATGTTTGAAAGACTAAGAAAGTACAAGCTACGGTTGAATCCTAACAAGTGCACATTTGGTGTAAGATCTGGAAAGTTGCTAGGCTTCATTGTCAGCCAAAGAGGCATTGAAGTTGATCCTGATAAAGTCTGAGCCATCAGAGAGATGTCGGCCCATCAAACTGAAAAGCAAGTCAGAGGTTTCCTCGGACGCCTGAATTATATTTCAAGATTTATATCTCACATGACTACTACCTGTGGTCCAATTTTTAAACTGCTCAGAAAGAATCAGCCTGTTGTATGGAATGATGAATGCCAAAAAGCTTTTGATAGCATTAAAGAATACATGTTGGAACCACCTATCCTTGTCCCGCCAGTGGAAGGAAGGCCTTTGATTATGTATCTGTCAGAGTTAGATGATTCCGTGGGTTGTGTTCTCGATCAACAAGATGAGACTGGAAAGAAAGGACATGCTATCTACTATCTGAGCAAGAAATTCACTGATTGTGAGACTCGGTATACAATGCTTGAAAAGACTTGTTGTGCTTTAGCTTGGGCTGCCAAACGTCTGCGTCATTATATGGTGAATCACACAACTTGGTTGATATCCCGAATGGATCCAATCAAGTACATCTTTGAGAAGCCTGCTGTTACTGGAAAGATTGCACGTTGGCAAATGTTGTTGTCTGAATACGATATTGTGTACAAAGCTCAGAAAGCAATCAAAGGAAGCATCCTTGCTGAGCATCTTGCTTGTCAACCTCTTGATGATTACCAGCCGATAAAGTTTGATTTCCCTGATGAAGAGATCATGTATCTAAAAGCAAAAGACTGTGAAGAGCCACTGATCAATGAAGGGCCGGATCCCAATAGCAAATGGGGATTGGTATTTGATGGTGCTGTCAACGCTTATGGTAAAGGGATTGGAGCCATTATTGTAACTCCGCAGGGGAACCACATTCCTTTCACTACACGAATAACTTTTGAATGTATGAACAATGTGGCTGAATATGAGGCATGCATCTTGGGCATTGAAGAAGCCATTGACCTGAAAATTAAGCACCTTGACATCTACGGAGATTCTGCACTTGTTATTAATCTGATAAAGGGTGAATGGGAGACTCATCATGAGAAGCTGATCCCTTACCGTGACTATGCGAGACGTCTGTTGACATACTTCACCAAGGTTGAGTTGCACCATATCCCTCGGGATGAAAACCAGATGGCTGATGCTCTTGCTACTTTGTCTTCCATGTTTCGTGTGAACCACTGGAATGACGTGCCCATAATCAAAGTGCAGCGTCTTGATAGACCCGCTCACGTGTTTAGTATTGAAAATATGCCAGATCAGGCTGATGAAGATGTGAATGATAGAAAACCTTGGTATTATAATATCAAACAGTTCTTGCAGAATCACGAATATCCACTTGGTGCTTCCAACAGGGATAAAAAGACCTTGAGAAGATAGGCTAGCAGATTCCTTCTGGATGGAGAAATTCTATACAAGAGGAACTATGACATGGTCTTGTTGAGATGTGTTGACAAACAAGAAGCTGAGAAATTGATGCATGATGTACATGACGGTACCTTTGGGACCCAAGCTACAGGTCACACTATGTCAAGAAAACTGTTAAGAGCCGGCTATTACTGGATAACTATGGAGCGTGACTGCCACAGACATGCCAAGAGATGCCACAAATGTCAAATCTATGCTGACAAGATTCATGTACCTCCACATGCCCTCAATGCTATTACTTCCCCATGGCCTTTCTCTATGTGGGGCATTGACATGATCGGAAGAATTGAACCAAAGGCTTCCAACAGACATCGTTTCATTCTAGTGGCGATCGACTATTTCACCAAGTGGGTTGAAGCTGCTTCCTATGCAAACGTGACCAAGAAAGTGGTATTAAAGTTTATCAAGAATAACATCATCTGTCGATATGGTGTTCCCAACAAGATCATCACTGACAATGGTTCCAATCTGAACAATAGCATGATGCAAGCTTTATGTGAAGAATTCAAGATCGAACATCACAACTCTTCTCCCTATAGACCTCAGATGAATGGTGCAGTTGAGGCCGCTAACAAGAATATCAAGAAGATTGTTCAGGAGATGGTCACTACTTACAAAGACTGGCATGAGATGCTACCTTTTGCCTTGCATGGTTTCCGTACTACAGTGCGCAGTCCAACCGGGGCAACGCCTTTCTCTTTGGTATATGGTATGGAAGTAGTTCTCCCTCTGGAAGTGGAGATTCCATCTCTTCGAGTGATCATGGAAGCGAAACTAACCGAGGCTGAATGGTGTCAAAGTCGGTATGATCAGTTGAACTTGATTGAAGAGAAACGTATGGATGCTATGGCTCATGGACAGTTGTATCAAGTGCGGATGAAGAATGTGTTTGACAAGAAAGTCCGACCTCGTGAATTCAAGGAGGCCGAACTTGTTTTGAAAAGAAGAATAAGCCAGCAACCCGACCCAAGGGGCAAGTGGACACCTAACTATGAAGGTCCTTATGTTGTCAAGAAGGCTTTCTCTGGTGGTGCCTTGATCCTTACACACATGGATGGTGTTGAACTTCCGAATCCTGTAAATGCCGATATAGTCAAGAAATACATTGTCTAAAAAGAAAAGAACAACGTGGTAGGTCGAAAACCCGAAAGGGCGGCCTAGGAAAAAAATGCGCTTCCCGGTGGATCGAAAACCCGAAAGGGCGATCCAGGCAAAAGTTAGGGATAAAAAAAAGGGAATATGAAAAAGCTCGCTGAGATTGTACGCAACTCAGGCAAGAATGAGCATCTCGATGAGCCGAAAACCCGAAAGGGCGGTTCATGCAAAAATGAGATTGATAATAAAAGACAATTAACTATATCTGGCAAACCACCATCACTCCTTGGGGCATCTGCAGCTGTCAATGATCTTCTTCATCAGAAGCTTCTGTACTTGTGAATTCAAAATTTCTATGAAATGTAGCGGTCATCGTGTTCAATGTACCACTAACCAATAAAATTACCATTTTCCAAGCTTTGTAAATCCGTGGAGTTATGCCTTTGGCTAACTCTCACTCTTCTACATCAATTTCAGCATGTACTGTTGTTTGAAATTCTATTTTTCTTTCTATCTTCAATGCTATATACAAAATATTTTCTTTCTATTTGATAATGTCAATGTCTGAAACAAACATTTTTGAAAATTGAAAAATCTTTTCCGTCTATTTTGAAAACAAACTTGATCAATAAGGTACATTCCAGTGAAACATGCATGAATAAATGAGTGTCAATGTCTATTCCAATACGTGTTACAAGCAGGTTGTTCCCCAAGATGATCTGTGGTTAATGGCAAGAATGAAAAAATAGAATGAAAATAGAAAAAAATTAGAAAAAATGCAAATAAAAAGCTCGCTAAGTTGAAAACCCGAAAGGGCGGCTTAGGCAAAAATGAGCACCCCGCTGATTGACAACCTATGAAGGCAATTCAGGCAAAAATGGGGCAATGAAAAGAATTTATTCCCGGTGAACCGAAAACCCGAAAGGGCGGTTCAGGCAAAAATGGGATTGAAAAATGAAAGAATGAAAAAGAAAGAATAAAGGAATATGAAAAGCATTGACCACAGATGCGAACATCCAATGTTTACCCAGCACTGACACGCCTAGCAATGGCGACCTGTATCAAAGAATCTTCCAAGATTCCCTCCTCTACAAGTTTTATTGCCCTCAGCCATGATTTTGATACGTCTCTCAACGACGGTCTCTCCAAAGAGGATTTCCATATGAATATGTTATAACACGAGCCACTACGTGCCCAATCTTCCAATGTTTCGTCTGTCTCTGTGAAATTTCTCTGTCAAACTACAAACCAATCATGCATTTCAAGCATTCTTACATGCATAATCATGCATTTTATGTGCTCATACATTTACTGATCTTGTTATACCATGCATGCATGTTGCGTCTCCAATCTCAATTTTCAATTCAACTCAGTTTCCACTTTCAATTCAGTTCAATCTCCACTTTCAATTCAACTCAATTTCAATTTCCAACTCAATCTCAATTTCAATTCAACCCAATTTCAATTTCCAATTCAATTCAATTTCAACTCTCAATCCAGTGTCTATGTTTGCATCTCTGATTATTTCCAGCTTTCAATGTCTCCTTCAATGTTAACTTTCAATTCAATTCAAGTCAATGTTAATCCACTCCCAATTTGCTTTTGGGCCAACAATAATGGTCATGTCTATCTTCGAATACAGTCAATATCAAATTAATCTCAATTTGTATCTTTTCAAATCAAACTTCCAATTTGTGTCTTGTTATTGGTCAAGCGGCTAGTTCGATCCAAAGAACAGCTTGTACCTGCTTATATGCCCATGCTTCCGGTCAAACGACAAGTTCGATCCAAAGAACAGTTTGTACCTTACTTATGTTTTGTTATCGGTCAAACGGAAAGTTCGATCCAAAGAACAGTTTGCGCCTACCTACATGTTGTGATATTGATCAAGCAGCAAGTTCGATCCAAAGAACAACTTGTATCATCCTTTTGTCTATGCCTCCAGGTCAAATAGCAAGTTCGATCCAAAGAACAGTTTGTACCTGCTTACCTGGTTTGAACCTTCAATCAAGCGACAAGTTCGATCCAAAGAACAACTTGTATCTTCCTATATGTCTATGTCTCCGGTCAAGTGCCAAGTTCGATCCAAAGAACAGCTTGTACCCATCCTGTATTTCTATTCCCAGTCAAGCAGCGAGTTCGATCCAAAGAACAGCTTGTACTCACCTCTTGTTTGTATTTCTTGGTCAAGTGGCTAGTTCGATCCAAAGAACAGCTTGTACCTATCTTTTGTCCCCTGGTTTGTCTACCCTGTCAGTGTCTACCCAAATCCCCAGTAATGAGACGTGCTCTGTAGACTCCAGTTTGTTTGTCTGGCATTCATAATCAAAATGTGGCATGGCATTCATGCGTTTGAAAATATGAGAGCGTATTTTTATGTCCAAAAACAGTGCAAATGTTAATATTTAAGTATCTTCGTCCCGTCAAATCAAAGACTCCGTCTCTTGACTCTCCGGACAAAGAAACTTAAATAGGGGCAGCTGTTATACCCTAATTTTGGACCTAAAAATACTAGCTCAATTCTTCTTTTCTTGCATTTCAAGTCATGTGATGTGTCTCTGATCAATTGCATCTTTCTCTGCATCTCATTTCAATGTTATTTGCAAAATTCATGAAAAAGGGTATTTTAGTCATTTCCTGCCTCCAAATTCATTTTAGTCCTGGAAAATTGTTTGAGTCTTTTCAATTGGTTTGAATAAGTCCTTATTTCAATTTCATGTTAAAATCCATTTCAAAAATCACGTTTGAAGTCATTTTGAGTCAGTTTAGCCCCTAGGGGCATTTTAGTCATTTCCTGTGTTAAAACCCTGTTTAACCTCTAAAAATTGTCTCTGAGTCTTTTAATTTGCTCGTATAAACTCTTGCTCTAATTCCCTGTTAAAAAAACATTTTAAAATTGCATTTGAGTCATTTTGAGTCGTTTCAGTCCCTAGGGGCATTTTGGTCATTTCACGTGAAATTTTGACAGAGAGAGGTTACTTTGAAGTACCTCATTTAAGTAGTTGGTTCATTTTAGTCCTTTTTGTGTTTTTTTTATTTTATTTTTTGTTTCACTTTAAGTTTTTTTCAATTACCAATTTTAATTCATTTTTAATTTTTATTTGACTTTTTAGTCCTCTTTGTTTTGAAAATTGCATTCAGGTCCTTATTGTTTAAAACTTGTTTTTATAGTCCTTTTTCTAGAATTACAGAATAGTCCCTTTTCATTACAGTCCTCAAAATTTCGCAAGTTTTCACTTTTTTTAGTCCCTTCACTTAATTGCAGATTAGTCCTTTTAATTCTGTTATTTGCAGAGTAGTCCTTAGGTTTTCATAATTTGCAGGTTGGTCCAAAGTCAAAGTCCAGTGTCCAATTCAACGTGGCAAGCACCCATTGGTCCAACAATACACATGGCAGGCTATAAATAGGGCATTAACTGTACAAGTCAGAATGAATCATTTTCTGCCAACTCACGCGCCACATCACAAACACATTTCCACTCCCATTTTTCCAGAAAAACAAATCAAAGTCCCTTTTCATCAAGAACATGATGAAGTTCATGAAGAACTTCATCATCTAACAAACCCTAACCGTTTTTCAGATACACCAAAACAAACGCAAATCATCAAATTCACCATCAAATACACAAAATCAATACGAATTTCCAGAGAATCAAAACCAAAACGTTTACAATTCAACAAATCTTTTCGAATTTATCCAAGTTCTCAGTGATTCTCTGCGAGAATCCTCATCACTGAACTTGTTTCCTTGCAATTCAAGCGTGAATCCGTCAATAACTACGACGAATTCGACGCGATCACAAGAAGTGTTTTGAGGAAGAGAAGAAGAGGACCGAAGTAGAAACGAAGAAGAATTGAACTGGAGAAGAAGAAAGTGGAACTTCACCGATTTATTTTCGGTGTTAATAACAACAAATCACTCACCAGAGAAATCAGAAGCTTCTGCGAAGTTTTCCGAAGCATTTCGCCACGTCTTTCTCCGATCTAACCACAGGTAAGCTCTTCATCTTCTCTCTTTTCTTCCAAGATCTCAACAAAGGCGTATGTATGACGTATATTCACAGATCGATGTAGATCAAAAGAGTTCGAACTATTTTCGTTAAAAAAGGTTTTAAAATCTGAAAATATTTCGAAACCGTAAGAGTTTGAACCCGATCTACACTGATTCGTTGAGCTCTTGTGTTATTAAGCCTTGGATTCGTGTTTGTTGTGAAAAGAGGAGTGAGATGAGTCTTAGATCGGAGAGTCTAGGGTTTACAAAGGTAGAAGGCGACGGAATCGTCGCCGGCGGCGGTGAAACCCGTCGGGGATGTAGAGAGAAGGAAGAGCATCTTGCTCTGAAACAAACCCTAGAGAGAAAGGATTGAAGGATATGAGCTGCAGACCGGTTCCTTTTGTTTTATAGTGTGTGAACCCAAACCGGTTCATGCAAACCAGTTTGGTTCACACCGGTCTGGCATATCCTTGATTCCTCACCGTTAGATCAAGGGGTCCACCACGTGTATGCTTGTGATGTGGAGTTTAAGTGCACTTGAACAAGTTTACCCTGTGGAGCGCGTTCCTGACCCTTGGAGTTAGGGTTTTGATGAGATTGGGACAATCCAACGCCTCTAAGGCGTTTGGATGATCCAAATCCATCAAGGACCTTGGGCCTGGGTTCCTCTTTACTGGATTTTCGTTTTTCCTTTGTTCTCTTGCTGATTGCACCATGTTACTTGCTTCCCACACCCCTGTCATGTCCAAAAGGTTTTAGAAAATTCCCTAAAAAATTTATAGAGATTTCTTGGTGTTTTGTGATGTTCTTGTGTGGGTCTTGCACTAAAAAACTTTATAAAAAATATTGGTACATTTCTCTTGTTTTAATTCTTGTTTTTTTATATTAAAAAAGTGTGAAAATGTGCATCCTTATGATTCTAATTCTTGATATGTGTGTGTGGCCTTAGACATATAATTTTGTGGAATAAATTTGCCTCTTAATGTGGTGTATACTTGCTGTCTTGGTATAGTTTTTGTGGATTTTATTTTGGTAAATAATGTGAAGCTATCTTATGAAATAAAAGTGCATGAAGAACTTGAAAATCTTGTAAACTTTGGCATGGTTAAATCCTTAGATTCTCATATTGGTTTTCTTAAAACAAGTCATTCAAAATATCTCCAATATCATGAGAATCTAGGCTTCAATCTAGTTTTAGTTTTGCATTAAATTTCAAGTTCTTTCATCATTTTTTTGTCAAGCTTGTTGGTTTACTTTTCTTGCAAGTTATAATAGCTTTCCTATGCATTTTGTTGCTATTTTCTATTTCACTCATGCTACTAACCCTTCTTGTTTCATGTCTCATTCCCATAGCATTTCACATCATACTTTCATCTCTTATTTCTTGCACTTTATTTTCTTACACTTTAAAATTCATGCAAAAGTTAGAATGTAAAGCCTAGGGATTTTGTACTTTACTTTATGCTTTTAATTTCTTGCAAGACCATAGAATGTAAACTAGGCCAATGATGTAAAGGACAATGGACTCTAATGATGTACACCGACACAAGCACCGACACATGCACACACATCACATGGATACTTTAGATGAATGTTTAGGGAATGTATGCTTTAGATGTATGCTTAGGAATCGCGATACTTAGAAAAATTCTCTTTTCCAAAAAAATATGAACATCATCACTCAAATGATTTTCTAAATAAACCTTGGGGTCCAAATTCCCATTGATTTTCCCTTTCTTTTTTTAAATAAAACCTTAATGAATTTTAATCATACTTTGACTTTCTTTTGCAAAATAACTAATTCAACCTCACAATTTCACAATCTTATGCCCTTGAGGCCTCTCTCTCATTCTTCAAATTCCAATTTTCAAACTTAAAATCAATCAACAAAATCAAAAACATTTTTTGGAAGAGAACTACGGTGGATTTGATCCCTTAAAAGGGTACGTAGGCAAGGAAACAATATTCCTTCAATTCAAATAAAATAAAAATTCAAACACTTTCTTCTCCCTCCAATTCTTGACTTAGTAAACTCTTAGGTGTAAATATCACTTTTCAAATAGCATTTAAAAATAAAGTGCGCGCGTAGAAAGTAAAGACGGTTCCTATAGGATACTATAGTCGTTATGGGTGCCTAACACCTTCCCGTAGCGAAAACAACTCCCGGACCTCGATTCTCAAGGGTTTTGCTTATTTTTTCCCTTCCCAAGAAAAAATGAGATATCAAAGGTTAAAAAGGTTCAAACGTAATCAATGTTTGACACCCGAAAAACCAAGATAAAACAGCTCTCAGCAAGCTACTCAATCCAAGAACTCATTCAAGTACAAGTCTTCACATCCTGATGATCAAATCATTGGAAACAAAGAGAGTCCTAGAAGAACAAGATCATAACAAGAAGAGTCAATGATAGGACTGTTATTAGTGATTGAACCTACTACAATTGATGAACCACTTTCAGATGATGGATGGATACTGGCTATGCGGGAAGAGCTTAATTAGTTTCAAAGAAATGATGTGTGGGATCTGGTACCCAAACCTCAGCATAAGAACATTATTGGAACAAAATGGGTATTTAGAAACAAGTTGAATGAACAAGGTGAAGTAGTCAGAAACAAAGCAAGACTTGTTGCACAAGGTTACATTCAACAAGAAGGCATTGATTATACTGAAACATTTGCTCCAGTTGCAAGATTGGAAGCAATCTGGTTACTTCTATCCTATGCAGTAAAATCATGGCATAATATTATATCAAATGGTTGTCAAGAGTGCATTTCTTAGTGGAGTCATTGAAGAAGAAGTGTTTGTCAAGCAACCACCTGGTTTTGAGGATCTAAAGCATCCTGTCCATGTTTACAAACTTAAGAAATCACTATAGGCTTGAAACAAGCTCCCAGAGCTTGGTATGATAGACTAAGTAATTTCTTGATCAAAAATGATTTTAAAAGAGGCCAAGTTGACACAACACTCTTCAGAAGGACTCTTGAGAAAGACATTCTTGTTGTGCAGATATATGTTGATGATAAAATATTTGGTTCTACTAATGCATCTCTTTGCAAGGAATTTTCTAAGTTAATGCATGATGAATTTGAAATGAGCATGATGGGAGAGTTGAAGTTCTTCCTTGGAATTCAAATCAATCAAAGCAAAGATGGAGTATATGTTCATCAAACAAAATATACTAAGGAGCTTCTGAAGAAGTTCAAGCTGGAAGATTGTAAAGTGATGAACACTCCAATGCATCCAACCTGCACCTTAAGCAAAGAAGATACTAGAACAAAAGTAGACCAGAAGTTGTATAGAGGTATGATTGGTTCTTTGTTATACCTCACTGCATAGGCTAGATATTTGATTCAGTGTACGCTTGTGTGCAAGATTCCAATCAGATCCTAGAGAATCTCATTTAACTGCTGTTAAGAGAATCTTCAGGTATCTGAAAGGAACAACTAATCTTGGACTCCTCTATAGGAAATCTTTAGATTATTAGTTGGTTGGATTTTGTGATGCTGACTATGCTGGTGATAGGATTGAAAGAAAATCAACTAGTGGCAATTGTCAATTTTTGGGTGATAATCTGATATCCTGGGCTAGCGAAAGACAAGCAACTATTGCTATGTCTACAGCTGAAGCAGAATACATCTCAGCTACAAGTTGTTGTACGCAACTACTTTGGATGAAACATCAGTTGGAAGATTATCAGATTAATGCTAACAGTATTCCCATTTATTGTGATAATACTGCTGCTATTTGTTTGTCAAAGAATCCAATTCTACATTCAAGAGCTAAGCACATTGAAATCAAACACCATTTTATCAGAGACTATGTTCAAAAAGGAATTTTAGATATACAATTCATTGATATTGAGCATCAATGAGCTGATATACTTACTAAGCCTTTAACTGTGGAAAGATTTGATTTCATAAAGAAAAATTTGAACATGCACTTTGTGTCTGATTGAAATTTGCTTGCTTCTGAATAGGAATTTAGGTCCTGAAGTCTGTCCAGAAGCTATGGTGCATCAGAAGCTCTTTACTGAGGTTCTAAGGAAAATGTGCTTCTGAAGATGACGTCAGCATCTGAAGTCCAGAAGCTGGATTTTGTGCTTCCGAATAGAAGAGTTAGTGGAAATGCTGGAAGTTACTTTTTGTGACACCTGGCCCACTAACTTGGTTGTTACTCTGAGAACTTCTGATGTGGCTTATGTGTACGGTTGTATAACGTAAAAGGGCAATGATGAATTTAAGCTTTGAATATACTATCACGCGCCCCCTATGTCATTAATGTTGTGTTTGTTTGTCCCCTTTTCTGAATTGCAAACGTTTTACTCAAAACACTTAGACAATTCACACACTACTCACTTCACAACAAACACTTTCTATTCTCAACCTTTCTTCGCAAAGTGAACTTCTTCTCTGCAAACTAAAACCTAGAACCCTAAAAGCTTCTACATCAACAATGGCATCATCTAGTTCCATTCCAGAATCATCATCAAACACGCAAGAAGTTTCTCCAGAATCATCTACATAAGATGCTCCTGCATACGAAATTAAAGGAAGGACTATGTCCTTGGAAGAGTGGGAGTTAAAGATTCAAACGGAGAATCCGGTGGATTTTGAGTCTCTAGCACATCATGGGTGTGATATCAGAAGCTACTACGAAGGACAAGGGCTGATGAGATATTTTGATATGTTGAATGGACCAACATACAAAACACTAGTAAGACAATTCTAGGTAAGAGCCTCTGTGTACGATAGAGCTGCTTTAGAGATTGAAGAAAAAGAGAAGATTCTGCTTGACCCTACTTTGAAAGGGAAAACAAGAGAGGAAATGGGGCTGAAACCGTTCAGATGCACAAAGATTAGATCAAGCATCATGGGGATTCCTGTGTATATCTCACAAGAGGCTATAGCATCTGTTCTCATAAGAGATGCAACTGGAAAATTCGCAGGAATAGAGATATCTAATCCCAAGACCAGTCCTTGGAATTAGATAGTAAATCAATCCATCTTCAACTCCAAGAAGAAAGGAAATTATGCTGATTTGAGCATGGAGAAGAAGATGCTCCTGAAGATTCAAAATGAGAATCTGCTACCAAAAGGTGGTGGCAGTGATCAACCATCATTGGGACACAAAGTATTCCTTCACTTCTTAATCAAGAAGGACAAGGCAAATGTTCCCAAATACATCTTCAAGCATATGATCAAGAAGCTCAAGGAAAGTCAGCAGAACAGGAGGTGTTGGGTTCCTTATGGGAGGCTGATATCAGAAATCCTTCATCAAGGAGGGATTCTAAGAGCTCTCAGTGTTGTTAACTTCTTCACTAATGAACAGCTTGAGACTGTAACTGGGAAATTTATTAATGCAAAGACACTCAAGCATATCAAGCTGATTGAGTCTGTCACAAAGCTTGTACTGACATCAGTGAATCTAGAGCAAAGTTAAATCTGATGGAAAACTATCCTCCCATCTGCAAGAAGGACCCTATGATGTTCAGATGCACTTCATCACAGACCATTTCGAAACATATGGAAAAGTCATCAGACTTGAATATGTGCCTGAAGAAATGTATGGTTGTGCTCTGCCTGTGGCCAAGAGCAGAAAGTCTAAGAGGAAAGAGATCTCCAAAGAAAAGTACTTGGAAGCTGAGTAACCTTCCAAGAACGCTAAGAAGGAGAAAGCATCTGATAAACTGAAGATTGGTGGTTTTGGCTTACCATCAATCCAAGAGGAAGTTCAGGAGTTGGATACAAGTAAAGTTCTGAACAAGAGGACCAAAAGTGGCAAAGCTGCTGCTTCTTCTACTTAAGCTGCTCCTGAACGGCCTCCAATTCCTAAGAAGAAGAGGAAGACAGCTGTCAGAAAGCTAAATGAGTCAACCTATGTGACTGAAGAGGAAGAAGGTATTGAAGCTGCTACTGGTTTGGTCACTAGGGTAATAAAGAAGAAGAAGGCTGAAGATGTGAAACTCTAGCCAAGATAAAGGAACTTGCTAAGGGTATAGAAGTCCCTACTTCAAGCTTAGTAAGAGAAGATGCTGGTGTTGTGGCACAACAAGTAATTGAAGCTACTGAAGATGTAAAGCTTTAGCAACTTCAGAAGCAGGAAACTTGCTTGTGATTGTGAATGGTGGAGAAGGTGTCCAGGAGGACAATACTGCTGGGCCAGATGCTGCTGCTTCAGAAGCTAATACAGGTATTCCTGAGTCTCCACACTCTCATACTGTAAGAGAAGTAGAATCTGATTCTACCCAATCCACATCCTCCAAATCCACCTCCTCTTTATCATCTTCTGAGTTAGATGATTTACACATAGGTTTAGTTTATAAAACTACTAAAAAGGGCCATTCATCAACAACCAAAGTCCATAAGAAGCCTGCTGACAACACCACTCATGAACCTGTTCAATGTGACATTGATGAGAGAATCATTGGTTTATCTCAATATAAAACAGATCTCTGTAATAGGTTACCTACTAATCAACCAAACCAACCCAAGAAAAAAGTATGTTAGACAATCTGGTAAGTCACTACTCAGGTGAACTACCAGAAGTTAGGCCAACCCTACAAAAAGCCTCTGAAGTTGCTTCTGATTAAGTTGCTTCAGAAAGTCCCTAACAACAAGCACCTAACCAACATATGACCACAACAACTAGCCCTGAACAGGTATCTACAATTGTTCTTGAACATATAGTACCTGAATATATTGTTCCTGAACAATATGTTCCTGGACATATTTTAACACCTTCCATCCCTGAAACAGTCAGTGAATCTGACTTCATGATCACATCAGATGCTCCTGATGTTGAGATTGAGCAATCACCTTCAACTGTGATTGAAAAGTCTGTCTCTGATAAACCCTCAACTAAAAATCACACTCCAAACTTCACAAACAGGCAATCATCATCTTCCTTAGCTATTCAACCTGTAGCTCCTCCCAAACCTACAAAAACACCCTCACCACCAACCATTTTTCTTGATTCTACTCTATTGCAAGATGTGTGTGAGAACATATGTCAGGAGCTGATCAAGCTGATTCAAGCAAGGTATGATATCATTCAGAAGGATAGCTATGAGAAGCTTTGAAAGAGACTCAAGGAAAGAATTGATTTTGTCATGAGTGAGCTTGAAAGAACTTGTCTGGATGATCAAGTTTCTGCTCAGCAAAAGTTGCAAGATTGGCTAAAGGGAGTTGACAGCAATCTGCAAGAAATCAAGATTCTGAGAACCTAGGTGCAAAATCCTCCAAGCATAAAAGGAAGAGAGGTTACCGACTTCATTCCTACTGGTGTGCATCCCAGAGACTTGGATTTATCCTTCCTGAGCAAGATCAACTTCAAGCCAGCATCTAATGAACTGGGCTTATTGCAAAAGAATGCTGATTTGGAAAGAGAAAACAAGAAGCTGAAGAAAGAGCTTATGGAGCAAAAGCTACTCATGCTGGAATACAAGTCTTCTACTGAAGCTAAGCTGGAAGAAGCTAGAGCAAGAGAAGAGAATCTGATCAGAAGCAATGAGGAATTCAAGATTGAGATGAAGCAACAGCAGGAAGCTATGCAGAAGAAACAAGAAGAGACCAACTTGATGATTAAACAGATGATGGAAATGTTTAAAAAACAAGCCAATCAAGCCAACCCTTAGTTGCACACATTTTAGCTTGTTTAGTTTAAGCTTCCTTGTTTATAATCCTCTTACACTTATTGTGCTTCTGATTTCATTTCTGCTTCTGAACTTATATTGCGCTTATGATCAATACTTTATGCTTCTGAACTCTTTTGTCCTACTCTGATATACTTCTAATTATGTGGTTTTGCTCTGATATATTCATCATCCTTTTGTGTGCTCTGATATATTTATTTATGTTTTTGCTCTATTTAAAGAATTTTTTTCTCACTAGAAGTTGAAGTTCATCAGGAGATGCAAGACTTAAAGCTTCAAAGGCTGTTCAATGGATTTTAACTCGTCTAAGCATTGCAGAAGACTGGAAGAGCGAAGCAACGGTCATTTTGAATGGATTTGAAGGCATTGGATGCTTATCTTAAAAAAGCGTTGACAAAAGTACAATTGTACGAAGTGTACAACCACTACGTCCACTACTCTATTTTTTTCTCTGCTACAAGACAAGAAAAACTGCTCTGCCTGCGACGATGTTCCTTCACAATGGGAATGGATTTGAAATTGATCCCTCATAGGACAACTACCATATCAGGCAAAAGATCATTGGTGATTGATCAAAGCTTCAAACGACTCTTT
Organism: Medicago sativa; assembly: GCF_051527215.1. Classification (NCBI taxonomy): domain Eukaryota; kingdom Viridiplantae; phylum Streptophyta; class Magnoliopsida; order Fabales; family Fabaceae; genus Medicago; species Medicago sativa. The sequence goes on from NC_140749.1 coordinate 51,476,135, forward strand.
TTGATATGCTGACAATTTCACAACGTCTCTTTCACACCTCTATATAAAGGAGTGAAGACTTAGAGATTGGTATAAGACTTAACAACAATTTACAAGTGCCAAAACTCTGCTGAAATTGTTCTGCATTCAAAGTTCACTTAGAATTTCTGTTTCAAAGTTCATATCTTAGGAATTCTAGTGTCTTAAGAGTTTATATCTGATTTGTATTGTGAACACCACTGATTGTATATCAAGTGTTCAACCTCACACATTTTACTTTGTAATTCTGTTTGATTACAAGTCTCTGGCAGTTGTGCTTGAGCAATATAAGTCTCTTGATTGTGTTCAGGAGCATAGGAAGTCTCTTGCAATTGTGCTTGAGCAGTTTGAAGCCTCTTGCTAGTTTTAGCAGTGAGCATTTGTAATTAGATATTACATTATAGTGAACTCTCCTTGGAAGTGCAAGGGGGACATGACTACTTCCGGTTTGTAGAAGGGACCTGTATAATTGCTTTGTGTCTTTCTTCCTTCTCTCTCTCTCTCTCTCTCTGTTTTTACTTGCTTAATTTAGATCATGAACATCACTTCAGAAGCACTCTCTACTTGCTTCTGGCCAGTGTATTTCAGCTTAGGAGAAATTGAAGAAAAGCTAACACAATTCAACCCCCCTTCTTGTGTTTTTCTCACCTTCAGATTCCACCTGGTGTTGGCTTCGTCCCTTTAGATGAAATCCTTGTTAGCCACTACATTGCCAACAAAAGCAATGAAGAGGTTCAGAATTTCCATTGTTCTGACCTGATTAAGGAGTTGAACCTGTACCAATATGATTTGTTTGAATTGCATCTTGCCTGGTCCTTTTTCTTCCCTGACACAAGGGAGTTTTGCTGCTTCACTGCCAAAACTGATGAGCCGAGAAGGCATTGTAAAACTGAATTTTGGATGCAAAAGGGAGTTGTTAAAGACATTACTACTCGAGCTGATGACGTGTTGGTGGGAAAGAAGTCTCTCTTCTTTTTCTATATAGGAAATTCCCTTCAAAACGCGATCAAAACTAGTTGGACTATGTGCCAGTACACTCTGGTTAACAACCCTCAGGTATGCCATTTGGGAAAACTAACTTTCCCCATGTTCGTTATTTCATTGATGATTAATTTATGTATTGGTAACACCTAACTTTTTTTTAATATAAATAATTGTGCAGGCTTCTTTTGTTGTTTGCCGTGTTTTTGACTGCCCTAGAGGGATGGATTTGGACTCTGAATTTGCGGCCTTACCTGATGTCGATGAAGGTGATGATGCTGGTGACAACTCTGATGACAAGGCGAATGAAGGAACTCAACAACTTAAAGGGGTTACGGCTGGTTCTAGTGATGGTGATGCATCGCATTTCATGGCTACTCAAGCCCCTCATCAGGTAAAATATATTTCATTTTGGTCTCTCGATATTTATTTTGTCATCGGCAACAATTTTACAATGCTTAAATTTGTCTGAAATCAAAATTCAAAATTGTTTTTTGTCTGTTTTTGTTTATTATATGTTTTTCACTTCCTATTGGACATAAGTTTTAATAAAATACCTCCATCATATGTGGCGTCACAATATCAACGATTTTCATCTATATGTATGACCAACTTATAAATCATGGTCACACTAGTTGTGGCTATTGAATGAAAATCATTGATATTGCAAATAAAAATGATCAAAAGTGAATTATGTTTAATTATGGAAGTCAATATTCGCAGTTAACCAGTTAATGTTGTTGATCCTCTTTGCAACTGAATTTTAAAAATTAATAGTTAACATAGCTATTTTAACCAGATTACTCAAAACATGTCCTTTTTATTTTTCTTTAAGCTTTTTGTGGCATTAAATTCATTATTATTATTAATATCATCATCACTTTTTGACAAAGCATTTTTTCATGTAATTTTATGGTGGAGAAAAGAAAGTGTTGCTGAAATATTGAATTTCTTTGTTTCATATTGATGTTTATCACACGAGTTATACTGCATTTCTAGACTGTGTTGTGTCTCACATGGAAGCTATGACGCCGGAGCAACTTATGCATGCACTCCTGGATGAAGATTTTATTTAAATTGTTGTTCTTATTTAAATTTATTGGTTTTTAGGACACTTGTGTCTAGTCCTGCTATTGGGAGTATTTATCCCTTAAACATTTGTATTCATAATGGCCTGATGACCCTCTTAGAACTCAGTTGATGAAGCTTATTTTCTTATGTGGTTGAGGCAATTTTCATGGAATGTTCACTCCTCTATAATAATAAGGTAGTTATTACAAGATCTTTTCATGTTATACTCTTGATTCGTATTTAAGAAATTATTCAACATTTTTCTTCTTTGTTTTGGGCATGCAGATTTTTGTTCAATGCCTTATGAAAGGCAATTTTGCACCTGAGAAATTGAGTTATACTTAGATATTGGAATTAGTACTCAAATGATTTCTTGGTTATATTGATAACTAGTAATGGATACTTCATAGATATTTTCAAAGAGGAATGCAAGCTTTTACCTACTGTTGAACACTCTTTTTGTTATTGGTTTATTTTCCTATAAAATTTTACACGTTTTTTCAAATGACTAATTTATGAGATACTGTTAAAATGTTTTTTAAAAAGTAAACTAAACATAGATTGATCAACAATGTGTTGTTAGTTTTTTTTTTTTTAGGCTAATAGAAATATATAAAAGAAAGGAAACAAGAACAAAAAGAGGGACATAGACCAAAACCTTCTCAAGCTAAAAAGTTAAGCAAAAAGTTAGGGGCAAAACGCCACACCCAAATAAGATTAGAAATGAAAAGATAAAAAACAAGAAAACCAAAAGGAAAAGTAAAAGAGCAAGAAATGAAACAAACGCAAAGCAAGTTCACGAGTCAATATGGTAACCTACCCTTACAGCGGGTGTTATGAACATGAAAACCCTTCTTCAAATAATTAATAGCAACCTCTATCTCTTCTTCATCAGTATAAACGTGAGGCCTCGTATTTGCAACATCATTTCCTTTGCAAGCATACTTCCTCAAAATCCCCATGTCATGAGAGACAATAGGATTTAAATTATCATTAGCAACAACATTTAATTTTTCCAATGCATCATTCCATGAACCAACCAAATGCATATCAGGATAATTCTCCTTCTGTGGTTCACAATTAGCTGAATTAGAAGAACCAAATCCAAAGACATCATCAATGACCTTTTTAGAGCGCTCTTCGGTAGAAACCAACAAATTCTCAATACTTTGAGCACCCATTTCTTCTTGATGCATGGTATCAATACTCACAACCTCTCCATCAATAGTTGTTTTCAAAACCTTAGCAGATTCCAAATGAGGATTATTGTCGACACATGTTTTAGTGACATTATTTGTCACACAATCAGTTGGTTCCTTACCCAAATCATCCTTCTGAACAGGAACATATTTTTTTTTCCCCAAACACTTATGCTTCTCATGAGTGATCACTTTCTCTTGGTTTACTTCAACAAGTTTACAATTAGAAAAACTATGACCAATGTTACAGCAATGCGAACAAAAAAGTGGTAGATTTTCATTATCAACATTAAAAAGAAAAGCATAACCTTCTCTTTCAACCCACAATTTGTTGGAACAAAATGTGTTTAAGATTACCCTTTGAGTGTTTTGATGATAACAAGGTGTTAAAAATTGTCAATTGGATATGCTAATATTTATTCAAGTGTACAGGACCACAGACAAAAATTTGACATCTTAAATAGGTTATGGAAGAACAAAAGAGAGCTATGGAATCAACAAAAAGGAAGCTTGAAGCATCTGAAGAAAAGTGCTCCTGAAGTTTAGTGCTCCTGGAGTGATGATGTCATCAGAAGCAAGTTCATCAGAAGCACCTCATCAGAAGCTGAAGATCACCAGAAGCTGAAGTTCATCAGGAGATGCAAGACTTAAAGCTTCATAGGTTGTTCAATGGATTTAATCTCATCTAAGCATTGCAGAAGACTAGAAGAGTGAAGCAACGACTATTTTGAAAGGATTTGAAAGCATTGGATGCTTGTTCTTTGAAGAGCGTTGACAAAGTACAATTGTACGAAGTGTACAACCACAACGTCCACTACTCTGTTTTTGTCTCTGCTACAAGACAAGAAAAACAGCTCTATATGCAACGATGTTCCTTCACAACTGGAATGGATTTGAAATTAATCCTCCATAGGACAATAACCATTTCAGGCAAAAGATCATTGGTTATTGATCAAAGCTTCAAACGGAGCATCACATTCATCTTACAACATTATCCACAATTATAATAATAGAAAATACTATTTATTAAAATAACTAGCCTTTATAAAAAATCCAATAATCATATGCAGCGGAATAGTTTTACATCATCTTATAAAATCCTTGGCACTAAAAGGCCACAACTTAACATCTTAAAATAGTCTTTGTGAAATTAGTCCAACAATAATAAAAGAAATACGTAACAAGGAAAACAATGCATCAAACAAATCTCCATCCCGTTACGTTTCAGAGCATCCTAGACGACACGACGGAGATCACTCACAACTGCACTATTCTTCGTTACCTGCAGGTTACTCATACGAAGAGCAACATTTTCAAGCAGAAGGGGTGAGATACATAATCAAAAATAATAAGCATGTAATTCATCAATGGAATTCAACAACGTAACTACAACCTTTAGCAACTTATTACCTCACATAACTCTTCGTTAACAACTCATTGATAGCAATCAATTTAACAACAACATCAAAAACAACTTAGACATCGACGACACCAACTCGACTACGCAACATCATCAACTTAACATCATTTAATAAGGATAAAGCAACCAACAACATCTTAAACATCAACAATATGCATATATTCATCATTATATAACATTAACTAATATCATCCATTAAGGTCAGAACAACAACAACATCATCAAGGGCAGCAACAACATCTTAAGCAATCATCATTTATTTCATGTTATGACGACTCTACAATGCAACAACAACTCCTCATCTTAAACAAAAACATCTTAGACAACTTCAATATGCATGTGGTACCACCAGGGCATTAAGCCCCCATCTCTAAGGTCATAAATGGACTTGTCGGGCATTAAGCCCCCATCTCTAAGGTCATAAAGGACCTGTCGGGCATTAAGCCCCCATCTCTAAGGTCATAAAGGACCTGTCGGGCATTAAGCCCCCATCTCTAACTATGCAACGACACAACTCTAATGCAACGACATAACTTTCGTACAACAACTGAATGGCATAACATCATAATATTATGTATCATACAATACTCACATAATGTATTCCAACATATCAACAACAATAACAACATATACATTAATCAATTACATTCATATCAAAGTCCAAGACATTCTTCAAAAGCAAATCAAGTTTAATCAATAAGACATAAGCCAAATACTCATAAAACACCTCAACTAAATCCCTAATACTTAAGTTGAAGTTGGGAAACCAACCATAAGTTTTTGGACTAACTTGGGATTAGTTATGCTAAGTTTTCTTAAAGTTTTCTGAAGACTCACTTGGACTATTTTCATCATAACTCAAAATATACAAATAATTTTCTAGTCAATCCAAAGCCATTAGAAAGCTAACTCAATTATCTACAACTTTCATGTTCACACCGAAAGCTAGTTCAACACGGAAACGGGTGAAAAAGACACAAGAACACAACAATCGAAGTTCTGACAGCACACAACGAAAGCACAACAAGCAGTCACCCATGAGGGGCTGCCTTGCTGCGCCCAGGCGCTGGCCAGCTGCGCCCAAGCGTGGGAAGGCAGCAGCCAGGGACCTGCGATGCAGCTCTGTGCAGTCCCATTTTTTTTCGGTTTCACCGTTTCGTCTGTAAAAACCTAACTGTTACTCCGAATCCGATTCCGTTTTCGCCTACGCGTTCTATTCGACAAATCCTATTATATTTTACTAAAAAAAAAAAAATCATATTTTCAAATCTCCAAAACAGCTTATCCCAGAATCACTTATTTCTCAAAAACATTTAAAATCACTTTTTCTCAGAATCTCAATTTTCATCAACCCAACCCCAAATTTGATAAGGAACATTGCCTATGATAAATCTAAGACCTGAACATCAATTTAACATAACTTCAATGAATTTTCTATTCTATTAACAACCAAACACATCTTCAAAACCTAATTTCTCAAAAAACCAAAACTATGAACATCAAGATAAGATTTACCCTAATCCCCAAAACTCACAACCTGCAACCTTTGCCAAACCCAATTTCAGAAAACATACTTAAGATTAGAGAATATGAATCTCACCCTTACCTTAGATTATTTTTTTTGAATTCCAACGGCTGCGTTCTTCGTTCTTAGGGTTCTCTCTGACTCCTCCTCTTTTCTCCAATTGTATGTGTTATCATTTTCTTTCTTTATAACTAACTCTTAACCCTTTCTCTAATTGCTCTTCTCCCTAAAAACTACTCTCTTCCCTAATAATTATTTATTTCTAATAATAATAATACTCCTCCCCCACATAATAATGATATTAATACTTATAATATCAACTATTAATATATATATATATATATATATATATATATATATATATATTCCATCAAAATATATATAATAAATCATAAAATATTCTACTAAAATGCAATAAATCAATTAAATAATAAATATTAAAAGTAGGGCGTTACAACTCTCCCCCACTTAGAATATTTACGTCCTCATAAATGTACCTTGTTCAAACAATTCTGGGTAAGACTCTCGCATCTTACTCTCCAATTCTCACGTCAAACTTTCACCAGCTGCTCCTTCCCAAACGACCTTCACAAGAGATATTTCCTTGCCTCTAAGCCTCTTCACTTCACGACCTTCTATTCTCACTGGTAAGGTCTCGATGGTGAGGTTGTCCCTTACTTGCAAATCATCTCTTGGAATCACATGGGACGGATCCGACACATACTTCCGAAGCTGCGACACATGATACACATCATGCAAGTTCGAAAGATGTGGTGGCAAACCCACCCTATAAGCAACCGTCCCAATCCTTTCTGAAATCTGATACGGACCAATAAACCTCGGATCTCTGTCTGACACAATGCTCGATGGGACACCGTGCAACTTCACAACATTTCAAATATAAATCTCTGCCACTGAGACACAGGAAAAGTAATATTAATCGGAATGAAATGAGCCGACTTCGTCAATCTATCAACAATCACCCAAATCGCATCAAATCCTCTTGGAGTATTCGACAAACTTGTCACAAATCCATGGATATACTATCCCATTTCCACTCTGGAATATCTAGCGGTGTCAACAACCCAGCAGGTTTCTGATGCTCAACTTTCGACTTCTGACAAGTCAAACATGCATACACAAATTGTGCCACGTTGCGTTTCAAATCAGACCACCAAAACATCTTCTTCAAATCATGATACATTTTTGTAGCTCCTGGATGAATACTTAAACTACTTCTATGGCCCTCCTCAAGGATCATCTTCTTCATCTCATCATTATCAGGAATACAAATTCTTCCTCGAAACCTCAACACTCCTTGATCATCAACCTTAAAATTACTGTCTACAGTAGGATTTCTTGCAACCATTAAATCTACTAACTTTATGTCGCGTCATTTTTCGGAGATCAAGGCTATTTGATTAGCGTTTGACTCACTTTTTAAGGTCTGCGATAAAAATAAATAAATTACATTAAGGCCTATTTACATTCTAAAGTCTGCAAAAATATAAATTTACATTAAGCCTAATTTTACATTCTAAATTATGTGCAATAATAATAAATGACAAAAATAAACAAATAAAATATAGAATAGTAAACCTATAAAATTCCCTCAAACAATTTGCCGTAGACTGCTTAATTACCTGGTAACGATGGACACTTTATATCAAAAGAATAAGTGATGCAGCCCTGAAAGCAATTCTTTGCAATGGAAATCCGAACTTGAGTGAAGCAACAATGAATATGAATATATTTTGATAATATATGGAATACGGCACCGAACAGCTTCTCAATACAACTGGAAATAATTAGTTACATGTAGCACCAATATTAATAACAATGGCAATTGGAATTTTTTGAATATAATATGGAGCATGAATGGAATTTAAAAGCAAAGTTATGAATCCAATTCAATATGAATGGTAAATGGATGAAAATAAAACAAAGGTAATGAATAATATAAAAAGATGTATGGAAATAGATGAATACGACAATGGAAAATGGCAGGGATTAGAATCAAAATAATCCAACATAGCGATGAAGCATATGTATATGGATCAAGGGCGCAGCATGAATCAAAAAGAAATAATAAAAATCAAACTGAAACTCGAGTTCTAGGGTTCTGGACGTATGTTAAATTGCGGTGGCTAACATGAATTCAAAAAATGGAATAAGGGTTCTGAAATTATTTCTAAGTTACGGCAGCTAGGGTTTTTTTATTGGAAAATATTTGTGCTTGTGAAAATTGTGTTGTTGGGTAAAATTGTGTGTGTTGCTGCTGTTGTGGAGGCTGTGTTTTATAGTACTAGGGTTTGTTAAAAAAGGAAGTGAATTGGGGAGAAAGAAAAGGTGATTGACTCTAAAATTGTGGTGTGCACCTGGACATTTTTGTGACCTATTTGGACTATATTTTTTTGGATTTTGTTGGAAAATAATAATAATAATAAAAAAAGAGATAAAGACTAGAAAATAAAATAATAAAAAAAGGATAAAGACTAAAAAAATAAAATAATAAAAAAAGGGATAAAGACTAAAAAAGGATGAGATAAAAATAAAATAAAGAAAGATTTTTTTAAACAAAATTAAAGTTAGTTAATTAACCAAAAAAAACTTAAATAAAAGATGGATTTAAAAATGAAATAAAAAATAAAAATAAAAAAAGAAAAGGAACCAAAAATAAGCTACTTCAAAATACCTCTCTGCCGATTTTTTTTTACTGAAAGGTTTGAGAATGGTCAGGGTCATGCGACGCGTGTCAGTGGTATCTTAGGTCAAAAATTGGGGTATGACAGATGCCCCTATTTAAGTTTCTTCGTCCGGAGATTTGAAGATGGAATCTTCGAGTTGACAGGCCGAAGAGACTTAAATACAAAGTACACCATTTTTGACCTAAGATGCTTATGGAATGCTCATGATACAAGTATGAATGTAGGACGACAAAGATTATTTGACTGAGACGAGAAACAATAACGGGATACCCAAATTTGTTGAAGAGAAAGGGATTCGATTCCGCTAGGGGAATGTAGTTTCACTGGGGAAAAGATTGTCTACTACCGTATTGGTTTGAGACGATAGCCTAATGAAGACAAGACTTTTTAGCGACATCTCTTGAACAAATATGTTGGGGATGACACTGTTGGAAATAAAGGGTTCAAGTTGTCCTTTTGTCGGAACTAGCCACTTGAAATTGATTGATCTGACTCAAGCTGTTCTTTTGTCGGAACTAGCCACTTGAAATTGATTAGTGACGTTTCTGGAACAGATAGACTGGGGACGACACTATTGAAATTGATTTGATTAGTGATATCTCTGGAACAGATAAACTGGGGATGACACCATTGAGATTCTGTAATCCGGTAAACCGGGGAATTGATACACTTGACATTCCGTAATCCGACAATGCGGGGAATTGAAACACTTGACATTCCGTAATCCGACAACGCGGGGAATTGAAACGCTTGACATCCCGTAATCCGACAAAGCAGGGAAAGACACATTTCGATATTCCGTAATCCGACCAGGCGGGGAATGAGATACTTGAGAAGATAAAGATTGAGTGACATCTAGTGTTCTGACAAAGCGGGGGATGAAACTTTTGTGAAAATAAAATGTGACCTCAAACTGTTCATTAGTTAGAACTGATCGTTTGAAACACGACGAAAGGTAAACTCAACGGTCCGTTGTTTAGGACTGGCAGCTTGAAGCAAGATAAAAAGGTAAACTTAAGCGGTCTGTTGTTTGGGACTGGCGGCTTGAAACAAGATAAACTCAAGCGGTCCGTTGTTTTGGACTGGCAGCTTGAAGCAAGATAAACTCAAGCGGTCCGTTGTTTGGGACTAGTAGCTTGGAACAGGATGGAAAGTAAACTCAAGCGGTCCGTTGTATAGGACTAGCAGATTAGGACAGGATGAAAAGTAAACTCAAGCGGTTCATTGTTTAGGACTGACAACTTGTAACAAGATAAACATTTGCGAAAATCCACTCGGTTTTTTGCGAAAATCCACTCGGCTTTTGCGAGAATCCACTCGGCTTTTGCGAAAATCCACTCGGCTTTTGATAAAAGTTTACCAGAATCCACTAGGCTTTTGCGAGAATCCACTCGGCTTTTGCGAGAATCCACTCGGCTTTTGATAAAAGTTTGCCAGAATCCACTGGGCTTTTGATAAAAGTTTGCCAGAATCCACTGGGCTTTTGCGAGAATCCACTCGGCTTTTGCGAGAATCCACTCGGCTTGATAAACATATGCGAGAATCCACTCGGCTTTTTGGAAAAATTTGGCCAGAATCCACTGGGCTTCATGAGAGTTTTGCGAGAATCCACTCGGCTTTTGCGAGAATCCACTCGGCTTTTTGCGAGAATCCACTCGGCTTTTTGATAAAAGTTTGCCAGAATCCACTGGGCTTTGTAAGAGTTCGCCGGAATCCACCGGGCTTTGTAAGAGTTCGCCGGAATCCACCGGGCTTATAATGAGTGACATCTCTGGACCAGACACACTGGGGATGACACTTTTGATGATGAGAAGGTAAATGTCAGATGTTCATGTGCAGAAACTTCCTGATTGACGCAATGATAAGTGAAGATCGAACTGAAGAGACACAACCGAAACAAGATTTTGGTGACTAATGCAATCATGTATGAATTGATGTTGTGTATATGTTGTGTAGGCATGAGTGTATGAATGTGTGAAAGTATTACTGTATGAATGTACGATTGTATAAATGGATGTATGAATGTATGGATGTTACTTGTATGACTGTATATAACAGATGACTTGATGAAACAAGACAAGACAGGTAAGATGGGAGTCGGACTAACATCGCAGTACAAACACTCGGCAAACTTCCTTGGAGATGATGTTATTGCGAATAAATCAAGCCGTTGACGGTGTAAAACCCGGCACAAGGTTGCAATTGATGAACAACAACCGATGAATCTTGGGGAGAAAGCCCATTGTTTAACCAACAGCCTGGAAGAAGTCGCCATTTGTAAATCAGCGCGGAATGCTTTTCCCTTGTCATGCTTCGACAGTCATTTTTGTATTTTTCTTTGAAAATCCCTAACTTTTGCCTGGACCGCCCTTTCGGGTTTTCAGTCCACCGGGAGTATATTCCTTTTTTGTGCCCCTAATTTTTGCCTGGACCGCCCTTTCGGGTTTTCAGTCCACCGGGACACTCTCTATTGCCTAAGCCGCCTTTTCAGGTTTTTCGACTTAGCGAGCATTGATTTTTTGTATCATATTTTGTATATATTTTTTTGGCTGTGAAAGCATCTTGCTTGAAGCAGAGGTCCCCTCCATTGTGTTTAGACATGTTTCTCTTCCGGAATGTAGCCGTTCTCGAGGCGGATGCTGATGTACGCTTCGACTACTCACAAGTTCAAAGAGAGTGCGTTTGTTGTTCACACTTTTCAAAAGATGTAAAAAAAGGTTTTTGTATTTTGAAAATTTTTGCTTCAAGTATTGCCATCAAAAATAGAAGAAATTTTGCAAATAGAATAAATGAGAGTTCCAAATAAATGGGCACAGGCTCGAATTTGATGAATTGAGTGGTGGCCTACCAATGGCATGGCTCCACGGATCTTTGAAAAATTTGGAAAATGGTAAATATATGGGAAGGTACATTGAACACATATAACTGTTATACTCCCTGACAACTTCGAATGTCCCAGTTCCGAGTCTTTGGTCTGCAGATGCATCGAATCGGAGGTTCTTTGATAGCAGATGCGCCTCATGCTTCGGATCGGCGGTTCTTTGACAACAGGTATGCCCCAAGTGGATTGTACTTGACCAGATGCAGTTACTTTGTCTTTTGATCCTTAACTTTTGCATAGATCGCCCTTTCGGGTTTTTAATCTATCAGGATAATCATCATTTTTTTTTGTCTCTAATTTTTGCCTGGACCGCCCTTTCAGGTTTTCAGTCCACCGAGACGCTCATTTTTGCCTTAGAAGCTTGTTTAAAACCTCTTTTGATATATTTGTACAAAGGTCGTCATGCATTTAGATTCGATTAGGCTTGGACTTTAGCAGAACTCCTATTGACGGGACTTCGACCTTCACGGAAAGCACGACCTCCATGTTGCATATTGGGGAAGGAGAGGGGGGGGGGGTTGCCCCTGTTGAAATGTGTACTGAAGTACGATATCTGAGCATAGCGAATGGTAGCACCCCGAGCCAGTCTTTGTAATTGAATGTCATCTTCTAGATAATCTCCTTGATATTTTGTTTGCAGCTTCGATGGCTAAGATGCCCCAGTATGTGAGAGATCTCGTCGGGAGTCTCTTCATTCCCTTCTTCAGCTCCGGACACAGGGAACTCAAAGTTGGAAGAGAGTACATGGTTAACGTGTTCAATGGGTTTATTAATGCATGATTTGATTATTGATTTTGACAAGTGTAAGTTATGATTATGCAGATATTTGAGAATGATTATATTTTTTGGTTTTTTGTATTACCATTTTTCCAAAAAAAGCACAAGATAAAATGAAAGTCGGGATCAAAACGACCTCTTTATTAACGATGGAAAATATATGAAGCAAAAGCCCTACACAAGTTCACTTTCATCTCGGGCGGGACGAAAGGATATTTTTTTGAAAAGCGAAAAGCAACAAACAAACATTATTTCAACACAAAAACAGCGGAAGGAACGTCGACAGCGACCCAATTATAGTTAACCACTCCTTGTGTTAAGTCTTAGAAGGTCAGACGGTTGGTCCGGATCAAATTCTGAACTGCCTTCTTCATTGCATTACAATGTTCAATATCATTGCCAGGTGCCCCTTGATGGAAGGTACAGAAAAGGTCAGGTCTATAACATGTTGGCAATCTTGTTGGTACCGGAGGAGGCACCTTGGTCTGGACTAGATTCCTTTCGAGCAACTGTGGGAGCAAAACCGCATATTTTATAGGAATCGGGTCATACTGCGGCGTTTTTTGAGCCTGGCGATGTGGATCGACTTGCTGACCTTTCACCATATTCACTCCCTGGTCTTTCTCCTTTGAACTGCCAGCGGGGACACCTTCATTGATCAATCGTCCTTCTCGGACTCCTTCTTCCAACTGTACACCTATAGCAACCATCTCAGCAAAGTCCTTGGGCGTACTTCCGACCATATTCACGTAATAGAACTGATTGAGAGTCTTTAAGAAAAGTTTGGTCATCTCCTTCCCTTCTACACGTGGGCTGACTTGGGCAGCGATATTTCTCCACCGCTGAGCATACTCCTTGAAAGTTTCTTTGTCTCCCTGAGTCATAGCCTGAAGATCGCTTCGGTCTGGGGCCATATCCACATTGTAGCTGTATTGTTCTACAAATGCATCACACAGATCACGGAAAGTTTGAATCCTTGTTTTGTCTAGATTCATATACCACTTTGAAGCAGGACTAGCCAAACTCTCTTGAAAGAAATAGATAAGGACCGTATCATCGTTGGCATAGACAGACATTCTTCTCACATACATTGTTAGATGTTCCTCAGGACAGGAGTTCCCTTTATACTTATCGAAATCTGGGACCTTGAACTTCTGGGGTATCTGGATGTTCGGCACCAAACAGAGATCGTAAGCAGTCTTCCCAAACACTTTCTTCCCATGGAGGGCTCTCATATCTCGCTGAATTTCATCATATTTTTGCTGTAAGTCATTCACTCTATCATAGGCCCCCGCACTCCCAGAATGGAAGATGGGTTCCTCTTGTTGTGGGACAATATGAACGGCGGGTGCTGAGTAGGTCACGACAGCTGGAGGAACTGTCGTAACTTGCTGAGGAACATGAGTTGCACGTTTAAAGGTAGGCATCTGAGCTTCACAAGCAATGGGACGGAGTATTTCGCCAGTAGTAAGAGGCGGGAACCAGGGTACGGAACGTTGCGGTGTAGAGTACTCTGGAGTATCGGCACAAAACGTCCATTCAGGGCCATTAGAAACAATTTCGGCTAGAGTCCTGATAGGAGGAGGAGGAGGACGTGCTTGAGCAACTGTCAGTGTCTTCATCAATTCAGTCATTTCGTCCATCTTGGTCTGCATGGCTGCAATTTCCTCCCGGAGCAATTGATTTTCTTGCTCGAGAAAATCCATCTTCTCTTTATGATTGCTCGAGTGTTGTACATGCGAGTTGGTTTCGGACGAGGACGCCATGACACTTTTGAGATTGGTTGACCTTTTATGGAGAAGGAAAATTTGTGAGACTTTGGATTTGATACTGTGAAATGCAAAATGATGCATGATGTTATGCAAAAATAGACATATTTTTTTATTTATCGAAAGACTCGTCAAAGTAATTGTAAACATCATAAGGAACGTTGCTTCATTTGATAATTTTGGAATATTACAAACAGTTTCATTAAGAGCAAAAGCAAAGTCAAGGACAATAGCCCCTAACAAAAGCTAAGGTTAAGACTTTTGAAAATGCATTTCTTGGTGTCCCTATTTACAAGGTTCACACCTCTGATGTTTACAAGGACTTATCTAGGTTCTTCGATGATTTTTTTTGATGAGAAAGATTTTAAGAATGAATGCATGTATGCATGGTGAGGTTAAGTCCATAATGTTGGAGCCAGGGTAACAACGCCATTTGGTAGGGACTATGATTTCAAATGTACCTGTATTACGGGTTCTACCAAGTTCCCGAATTCCAACCGCCTTTGAACTTTATCGGATACCGAGACAACACCCGGTCCAACATCGTTCGTAGGAAGGTCTAGTTCGAGTATAGAATCGCGTGTCGACTAATACCGAGACAACACCCGGTTAGCCACCGCACTACGTCCTAAAAGGCCAAGATGGGTTAAGGGTTACTAAAGGTCCTTAGCGTTCAACGGAAACTTAAGAGTAATAAAGTCTAAGCGTGACAACACCCGCCGACATATATCACTTCAAGCTCCTCCGCTAAGTGTGGTTATCTCACGTGTGACAAGACACGAGAATACTCTCGGTATGCCACTATGAGTCTACCACTCCTATCTTATGTTTCGCTCAAGTCCGGGTTAGGACTTATCTCACCACTCACGTTAAGAAAGAAGAAAGAATAAGGAAGGAAAAATATATACAAGTATTTCCATCTTTTATTTTGTTTTTATAAGCAAGTTATAGCACAAAAATTAAATAAGACCAAGTTAGGCTCAACCCTCTTAGGGAGGCCTCCAGCAGAGTCGCCATTTCTGTCGCGTCATTTTTCGGAGATCAAGGCTATTTGATTAGAGTTTGACTCACTTTTTATTTCACGACTGAACATTTTATTTTTTAAGAAAAGAGGAAAAAAAGTACAAACACCCCACATTTTGAAAAGATTTAGGGTTCGGGGGTTAGTTACATAAAGGGAAGGTGTTAGCACCCTTTATGTCCGTAGTACTCTACGGGAACCTCTTGGTTTTATTTAATTAGTGTGCTATAACTTGCTTATTTTTTGAAAAAAAAAAGGAACTTGAAATGAAAAAAAAAAAAGGAAGACCTAATTATCTACATTTTATTGATTTGGAAGGACAAAGTCCTCTGCCTACGTACCCGTGAGGGATCAAAACCTCGTAGTTCGGGGGTTAAAAAACTGACGTTTGATTGGTTGTGTGTTTTTTTATTAGTTTGAAAAAGGTTTTAAAAAAAAAAGAATCCAAATGGCAAAATGAATTGGTTTGTATTTTTTTTATATTAACGAAAAATGACTTAAAATATAATTAAATTGATTGAAGTTTGATTAAAGAAAGAAAATAAAAAAGGACGGTCACTTGATTTAAGATCAAGGTTTATTTAAAAAATATTTTTGTGTTTTGTACTATTTGCATGTTTTTGTTGTTTTTGAATAATTGAATATAAACTAACGGAGCAGAAAAATAAAACGTAGGTACCTTATGGTGGCGTTGGACCACCACGAGAACCTTTAACCTGAACTAGGAAGAAAAATAAAGGCATACACACACGCACGCACACATGCACCTAAGCTATTACAAAAAACCTATTAATACATTCTAAGGTCTGCGATAAAAATAAATAAATTACATTAAGACCTATTTACATTCTAAAGTCTGCAAAAATATAAATTTACATTAAGCCTAATTTTACATTCTAAATTATGTGCAATAATAATAAATGACAAAAATAAACAAATAAAATATAGAATAGTAAACCTATAAAATTCCCTCAAACAATTTGCCGTAGACTGCTTAATTACCTGGTAACGATGGACACTTTATATCAAAAGAATAAGTGATGCAGCCCTGAAAGCAATTCTTTGCAATGGAAATCCGAACTTGAGTGAAGTAACAATGAATATGAATATATTTTGATAATATATGGAATACGGCACCGAACAGCTTCTCAATACAACTGGAAATAATTAGTTACATGTAGCACCAATATTAATAACAATGGCAATTTGAATTTTTTGAATATAATATGGAGCATGAAAGGAATTTAAAAGCAAAGTTATGAATCCAATTCAATATGAATGGTAAATGGATGAAAATAAAACAAAGGTAATGAATAATATAAAAAGATGTATGGAAATAGATGAATACGACAATGGAAAATGGCAGGGATTAGAATCAAAATAATCCAACATAGCGATGAAGCATATGTATATGGATCAAGGGCGCAGCATGAATCAAAAAGAAATAATAAAAATCAAACTGAAACTCGAGTTCTAGGGTTCTGGACGTATGTTAAATTGCGGTGGCTAACATGAATTCAAAAAATGGAATAAGGGTTCTGAAATTATTTCTAAGTTACGGTAGCTAGGGTTTTTTTATTGGAAAATATTTGTGCTTGTGAAAATTGTGTTGTTGGGTAAAATTGTGTGTGTTGCTGCTGTTGTGCAGGCTGTGTTTTATAGTACTAGGGTTTGTTAAAAAAGGAAGTGAATTGGGGAGAAAGAAAAGGTGATTGACTCTAAAATTGTGGTGTGCACCTGGACATTTTTGTGACCTATTTGGACTATATTTTTTTGGATTTTGTTGGAAAATAATAATAATAAAAAAAGAGATAAAGACTAGAAAATAAAATAATAAAAAAAGGATAAAGACTAAAAAAAATAAAATAATAAAAAAAAGGGATAAAGACTAAAAAAGGATGAGATAAAAATAAAATAAAGAAAGTTTTTTTTAAACAAAATTAAAGTTAGTTAATTAACAAAAAAAAAACTTAAATAAAAGATGGATTTAAAAATGAAATAAAAAATAAAAATAAAAAAAGAAAAGGAACCAAAAATAAGGTACTTCAAAATACCTCTCTGCCGAATTTTTTTACTGAAAGGTTTGAGAATGGTCAGGGTCATGCGACGCGTGTCAGTGGTATCTTAGGTCAAAAATTGGGGTATGACACTTTACATCTATTTTCTGAGCCTCCTTGATACTATTCAAAAATTCACTGTTGATCTTCAACATTTCCAATTTCACACTTTGTGGCGACACTTCACAAACTAAACTCAAGTCTCTGAACTGTTCAAGCAATTCCATCTCTTTAACCATCATCGTCGACAATTATAAAGTCTTTCTACTCAAAGCATCTGCAACAACATTAGCCTTCCCCGGATGGTAATTCAATCCAAATCATAGTCTTTTGTTGTAAATTTAATATATATTTCAAAAGTTTCAAATATTTTGTGTCCCATATTTTTAATTGAGAAATATAGAAAAGTATTTTAATTAAAAATTATTATCATATGAGTAATTATTGTGTTTGACTTGGTTTTCCAGACATGCTTTTAAATCCAAATTTTTGTAACTGCCTTTCCTTTATATCTCTTGAATGTGGGAATATTATTGTTCTTTTTCTTAACTATTTTATTTGAGCACTTATTTGCCAAGTCAAAGTATAACGTTTGGCTTTTTATCACTTGGCTTTGAGTTTTATCAAAAACAAGAAACTTGTCCCTCACTTCCTATTGTTCTATGGGTTACATCTTCCTGAAAATAATTCTCCTTGTTAGTTCTGTTTCCTCGATTATACATCGAGAAGGGTCTGTTAAATCCTGGGGGATTAGCGTATAATTACGCGGAAAATCCTTAAGGACAGTGCGATCGGCACGTCTCAGACTACGTCCATCGTTTGTTCATCTTGCAGTCCTCTTATCAAATTGATGTTTAAAGATGCTGATGAATTATGTAGATGGTCAATTCTACAACAATATCAAAAAGATAAGTTTATTGATCTCTCTTTTGTTTATGTTTAATTAATTTTTATATTAATATATTAATTATTATTTACAGATATAATTTTATGCCTAAATTTACAACAATCTTAAGGATTTATCGAAATTATGTTTGTTCCCTAATTCTCAGATCCTCCACCACGGTTGGTTTTGATCAAAGGAATTAAATTAGATGATTTGAGTATACCGATTGCGATGCTCAAAGAAAATGCTCGAACCGTTGATGTCTTCAAGTAATGTGGTTAATTTGAGGCAAACCGTGACTGTAGCTATTTTCAGCCAAGGAAAAGTCAGGTTATGATTTTCATCATTTAAGCCTTAGTTTATATTATTTTATCATGCAATTTCTTTTGGCTGTTGTTTATCTTCATATGCTGGCTTGAGTCATCAAATATATAATATTAATTATTCTTGTGATATTTGCTTAGTTGAATTATGCTGGACTAGTATAAGGAAATTGAAGAAATTAATAGCATCTTAAAGAACTTTAAAAAGTTAGATTAATTCATCTTTTTGGATTATTATTATTTGAATGAAATATTGTGGTCTTTATTCTCATTTTGTGGACTAATTGATCATTGTTGTTGATGCTTGGTATATGTGTAAATCGTTTGTGAATATAGTCATTGAAATGTTTATACTTGATATGAAAATTGGAATAGTGGGAAGCCACAAGTATGTATTCTTTTAAATGTACTTTCTTTATGATAATTGTGAATGTGTGATTTTTGTAATTTGGTGAATGGTGTAAATTTTTATTGCGAAATTTAGAACTAATTAAGGTAATCAAATCCTTGCTTATAGATGAGATATAAACTCATATCTAATTAGTGTATGTACGAGCATTCTCATAATTTTCATTATGAAATACCATACTCAATTTTGGAGTGTGTGCTGACATGAGTCATTATTGAGGAATTCTTCAAATATTAATATGATCTGCATTTTGTATTTGTAAGTGTCATTTATCATGCTTAATTTTTATGTGCTATTTGATTGTCAAATATGCATCGGTCTATATATATCTAAGTAGATAGTTTTTGTTTACTCAACATGCATGTGATTGTGAATGATAAGATACCATGTTTATATCTCATTTGATATACATTGAAAGTTTTGTCTTTGGAAAATATTGGCATCTTTTAATATTTTGATTGAGCTTTAAAGCAAGAATATTCATTTTGTAATATTTCAAAGTTCATTAGATGTGTACTTTGTCTAACTTTACCAATCTGTCAAACTTAAAATGCGTTCAGCTAGTGTTAACAAGTCTATAGTTACTTTAATAACTTATGCTTCTCAATTGTATCTTGGTGATTTGCAATTGGTAAATACTTCTAGCCTTGGAGTTTTATTACATAATGAAACTCTATTTTTATTATGCTTGAAATGATATGAGTATATGGATAAAGTAGATAATAATATTGCGTGTCTCATATACAATAAAGATGTCTCCCAAATATATGATATTGAGAAAATTATAAAAGTATATTATGGGTTATCCATTGTATTAAAATAATACAATGATGTTTAATGAAATTTGTCTATGAGAAAATATATATTTATGGAATTTATTTTTCATTGTGGAACTGTTGTCACTTGAAAATTATTCAAGTTGACCTGTATAATATAAATCCACACATAGAGTTATATTTTCTCAATGTGGGGGTTTGTCGCTTAGACTTTATCTAAGTAGACCTGATGAAGTATATTAAGGAAGTCAGTTTGACACTTATGAAATATTGTTTCGAGTTGATCAACCATTGTATCAAAATAATACAATGATGTTAATTGAAATTGAATTTCAATGAGAATAAATCAAAATGTAGAATTATTTTAAGGGATGTTGTCGCTTGAATGCATTCAAGCAGACCTATATAAATATAATTATAGAGATCAAGTTTATTGTTATAGATTTTGATAAATATATGAGACTGATTGACTTAGAGACGTCTTAGTCAATCTTATATGATGAAAGAAAATTGTCTTCATCATTTGTGTATAAAGTAGCTACTAAACAAAGCCCCTTGGGATGAAATAAATTTGTGTGCATCGAGGGGATTGGGACTTAAGCCATTCGAAATTAATAAGTGATGGGAACCCAACCTTTGTGATTGGAGATCCCATGAATAAGGTTCATATGGGTAAGAACAAGTCACTTATTAGTTCTGTGATGACAGTCAGTCATTCACTATTTTTAGAGTCTTTTTAGTTAAGTTTTTAGTCTATTATTATTATTTTAGTATTTAATTTAGAGTCATTTTAAATAAAATGTCATATTCTTATTTATTGAGTCAAGTAGGAAAATGATTGAAGTTTGTGGTTTATTATCATAATTATTGGTCAAGTAATCAAACAAGAGATAAAGAAGGTGTTGCATATGGCTAAATAGTAAAGATATTGGAAAATTATGCCTTTATGCATTGATACTTGATAGGCCACGTGATGTTTAGCAAGTGGATGCATTGGAATAAATAGTTTGGGCTTTGACCCAATGTTGGTGCTGACCCGAAATGCTAAAACATGAAGCAAAGACACTTGGTAATTGGAAAGAAAAACGGCACAGGGAAAATATAAAAGCATCACGCTTTGGCAAAAAGAGAGGACGGCTGATACAGGAGATTACGGTTTTGAAAGAAAAAGAAGCCGCACGCGTACGAGAGAGAGAGGGGAAGGCACATGAACATAGAAGAACTTCATCAACAGTAGCGATTGAAATTAATTTGAGGAGCAACGCCGACAACGACGGAACTCTATCGGTTTATTTTCTTTTACTATGTTGTTTATCCCTTTCATCATGTCTAGCTAATTTCCTTTGATTAGGTCTGAGATGATTTTAATTTGAGTTGTTTGAACCATGTAATTGTATAAACTTTTTTCAATATAATTATAATCCTAGTTTTATTCAGAATTGTTTGCTCTTAATGCTTTTTGTATACTGATCACATATAAACTGAATTCAAATATCAATTGACTACTGACCCTAGCTATTGAATTGGATCTAATAATTCTGGTTAATCTAACGGGTCAGTCTAGGGATAGATGATTGTTAGGTTATGACATAAAAATTAACGTTCATAATAGCCTTCAACGGTTACGAACTCACTTAAGGGATTAGGGTGTTGTAGCTTTAGAAGAGTGTTCTGAGTCAAGGGATTGATCAAAACTATTTTGTTAATTTGTCGTGAGACTAGGAGAATAATTGTAGAGACTAGGTGCAATTTACCAAACAATGATAATTAACTGATTCGAAAGACCTAATCATTTTAATCTCTATAGTTTCCAAACAAATCTTTATTTTCTGTTATTTATTTTTATGCAATCAAACCAACTGCCTAGGGCACCATTGAATTTAATACATCCTTTATTTTAACGCTTTTGCCGAGTAGAAATTGAAACAGTCCCTGTGGATACGAACTTATAAATTTTATTACTTCGATGCATTTTTAGTACACTTGCTAAAAGTCTATCAAGTTTTTGGCGCCGTTGCCGGGGATTGTTAAATCATTTCAACTTGGCAATTTTGTTTTTATTTAGGATTTCTGCCATTTATTTTTGTATATATATTGAAAAAAAAATAGATTTATGCTTTTAGTTTTTTTCTCGTTGTACAGTGCTACTAAAAAGTTTATCCAAGTTTTGCAGCTATGATGGACATGTTAGTAGACAGGTTACGCCTCTATGACACAGAAGAGATTGTTACGTTGCAGTATGAAAAATATATGCTATCTTTGAAGATAAAATATTTGGACTCGATATTAAATTTGAGATCTGGTCGTTATGAGGCGAATCAACCAGGTAGTAATTGTGAAGGGAAGAAAGAGGTGATCAACATCGATTACAATACTCAACTTCAGAATATTTTAGATGATTTCTTGGTGTCAAATCAAGTTTCATTTGAGAAGTTTAATGTTCAGTGTGGTGATCTTGTTGAGAAAGCACATGAGTCTCAGAGGAAGCTGGTTCTAATGGAGATTGAGTGTCACAAGGTTGTGGTGGAAGAAAATCCAAAAGTGAGGAGTGTTGACATTTTCCCGAAGTCTGAACAAACAGGGGTTAAGGAAATCACTCGTGTGCAGATGGTTGCTTGTCCTTCTCTAAGGTGGGAGAGCTTGAATTCCAAAGGTTTAACTGTGAGCGCATGGGAGCATCTGCTTCTTTTTATGAAGTTCATGGAATTCCTACCAAACAAGAGGAAGAAGAAAGATGATATATTTTTTCTGTCATTTTTGCCACCCTAACAGTGGTTGAAGCGTCAAGCTCAATGACGTAAAAGAAAGCGCTTGGTGGGAGGCAACCCATCCTTTTTTTTAATGTTTTTTATTTTGCAGGTATTTTTATTCAGTGAAAAAAATGAAAAAAAGCAAAAAAAAAAAAAAAGGGTGAAAAGATGGACAAAAAAAAAAAATCAGAGTCCACATCAGTTATTATTTTTTGTCTTTGTCAGATGTCAGTTGTGTCAGTTCTCATTTATTGTAACTTTAATTGTTTACATGTTTGTTATTGATGAATTTGCTTGTTTACTTGACTTTTTCCAGTTTAGTAACAAATGTTTGTTCAAGTGGTATTCCAAAAGTTCAAAAGGAGGAGTGACTTGTGATTTCAAAGGCGAAGTGTACGGCAGTTCAAGATAGGTAGTCACAACTCCCAGAAATCTCAGCCATAAGGTTCATTGCCAAATTTTATTTTTCAATTTACTTATATTAGATTATTCCATGCAACTACATTTCTAGAACTTGCGATTTTTCTCTACTGTTGATTGGTCTTTGTCATTAGCACACTGAGGCAAAAGTGCTTGGTCCTGTGAGCCTTTTGAAGCCTACCCTGATTTTAATTGTTAAATTTTATCCTTCTCTTAGCCAATTTGAGCCGGTAGAATTAGAACTTTTTGTTCGGTGACAAACTACATTACAAGCTTAGAGACTTTTAGGATTTATCCCTTATTGTTTTTCTGAGTTAGGCATTGTAGAATGTTGCTAAAGATTAAGTTTGGGGTTGCTATTGGAATTTGCAACCAATTAAGTTTGGGGTGGGGGTACTAGAGAATAAGAGAACAAAATAAAGAAATTGTCATGCAAAATACACACAAAAATGGTGTATCAAAAAAAAAATGAAAATGAATGATGAAAATATAATTAAAAATGGACAAAACATTGAAAATCCGAGTAACTTCAAACTCGATTGTCCCAACTGTTATAAATATTCTCTAGTACCTTTGCAATTGTTGTTCTATTAGGTGAATGAATGTGTTGGATTGAATTTTGTGCTTAACTTCCGTAGGAATGCCTAACTCAAATTTTGTGTAGCCTACTTATCCAAATATTATCCCACCTTCACCTAAGCCCCGTTATAACCCTTAAAGACCTCAAAGTGTGCATTGACATTGATTTTGATTGACGTTTAGAAAATTTTCAAGCGTATGGTAATATGTAGATTGCATGTCGACTATGTGTGAACCCTTCCATATTTTTGCGTGGAGTTGTGAATTAGTGGATGCCTACAAGTCAAACTAGCTCATCTTTAACTAGTAAGGTGTTGAACTTTTGGGTACTATCGCTTGATCAGGTAATTGTTAATTTACTGTCGATTGTCAATTTAACAAGTTTGTTCCTTGAGGACAAGTAACAGTTCAAGTTTGGGGTTGTGATGACAGTCAGTCATTCACTATTTTTAGAGTCTTTTTAGTTAAGTTTTTAGTCTATTATTATTATTTTAGTATTTAATTTAGAGTCATTTTAAATAAAATGTCATATTCTTATTTATTGAGTCAAGTAGGAAAATGATTGAAGTTTGTGGTTTATTATCATAATTATTGGTCAAGTAATCAAACAAGAGATAAAGAAGGTGTTGCATATGGCTAAATAGTAAAGATATTGGAAAATTATGCCTTTATGCATTGATACTTGATAGGCCACGTGATGTTTAGCAAGTGGATGCATTGGAATAAATAGTTTGGGCTTTGACCCAATGTTGGTGCTGACCCGAAATGCTAAAACATGAAGCAAAGACACTTGGTAATTGGAAAGAAAAACGGCACAGGGAAAATATAAAAGCATCACGCTTTGGCAAAAAGAGAGGACGGCTGATACAGGAGATTACGGTTTTGAAAGAAAAAGAAGCCGCACGCGTACGAGAGAGAGGGGAAGGCACATGAACATAGAAGAACTTCATCAACAGTAGCGATTGAAATTAATTTGAGGAGCAACGCCGACAACGACGGAACTCTATCGGTTTATTTTCTTTTACTATGTTGTTTATCCCTTTCATCATGTCTAGCTAATTTCCTTTGATTAGGTCTGAGATGATTTTAATTTGAGTTGTTTGAACCATGTAATTGTATAAACTTTTTTCAATATAATTATAATCCTAGTTTTATTCAGAATTGTTTGCTCTTAATGCTTTTTGTATACTGATCACATATAAACTGAATTCAAATATCAATTGACTACTGACCCTAGCTATTGAATTGGATCTAATAATTCTGGTTAATCTAACGGGTCAGTCTAGGGATAGATGATTGTTAGGTTATGACATAAAAATTAACGTTCATAATAGCCTTCAACGGTTACGAACTCACTTAAGGGATTAGGGTGTTGTAGCTTTAGAAGAGTGTTCTGAGTCAAGGGATTGATCAAAACTATTTTGTTAATTTGTCGTGAGACTAGGAGAATAATTGTAGAGACTAGGTGCAATTTACCAAACAATGATAATTAACTGATTCGAAAGACCTAATCATTTTAATCTCTATAGTTTCCAAACAAATCTTTATTTTCTGTTATTTATTTTTATGCAATCAAACCAACTGCCTAGGGCACCATTGAATTTAATACATCCTTTATTTTAACGCTTTTGCCGAGTAGAAATTGAAACAGTCCCTGTGGATACGAACTTATAAATTTTATTACTTCGATGCATTTTTAGTACACTTGCTAAAAGTCTATCATTCTGCTAGCACCAAAAATTAGTTAATTAATTTTTGCTCTCGTCCCTTTCCTATGGTGTGTGTGAGAAGTGCTAGACACTGCATTATTGAGAGGATAAGCATATAAAGCTTTTAATGAATTTCATATCCCTTATGGGTGGTGTATGATTTGCAGCATACACTTGATGAAATCACCTATGTGAGTGTCAAGTGGGGCCGCTTGTATGAGATCTTGGCGAAATCTCTGGAGCACTCATGAAATAATCCAGGCACGCGCACGGCCTATTCGCGCACCACAGCGCCAACGACAAGAATTGTGGGGGTGTGATGCGAATGGTATACCGCTAACATACATCAAGTGATTTTGGTTCATATAGCTTGCTACACCAACTTCACTGTGTGTTAAGTATTATCATTCTAGGTCTGGTTCATATAGCTTGCTACACCAGTTTGATGCATCACATCTAAGATGTTAACCCAGGAAGTCCTTTTTCTATTTTCTTTTAAACTTTTGAAATATGTGGGGGATTGTTGTAAATTTAATATATATTTCAAAAGTTTCAAATATTTTGTGTCCCATATTTTTAATTGAGAAATATAGAAAAGTATTTTAATTAAAAATTATTATCATATGAGTAATTATTGTGTTTGACTTGGTTTTCCAGACATGCTTTTAAATCCAAATTTTTGTAACTGCCTTTCCTTTATATCTCTTGAATGTGGGAATATTATTGTTCTTTTTCTTAACTATTTTATTTGAGCACTTATTTGCCAAGTCAAAGTATAACGTTTGGCTTTTTATCACTTGGCTTTGAGTTTTATCAAAAACAAGAAACTTGTCCCTCACTTCCTATTGTTCTATGGGTTACATCTTCCTGAAAATAATTCTCCTTGTTAGTTCTGTTTCCTCGATTATACATCGAGAAGGGTCTGTTAAATCCTGGGGGATTAGCGTATAATTACGCGGAAAATCCTTAAGGACAGTGCGATCAGCACGTCTCAGACTACGTCCATCGTTTGTTCATCTTGCAGTCCTCTTATCAAATTGATGTTTAAAGATGCTGATGAATTATGTAGATGGTCAATTCTACAACAATATCAAAAAGATAAGTTTATTGATCTCTCTTTTGTTTATGTTTAATTAATTTTTATATTAATATATTAATTATTATTTACAGATATAATTTTATGCCTAAATTTACAACATCTTTTAGTAACTCAAGCCATCTCCTCCGCCTCATGTTCAACTCCTTTTGATCAAACGGTCCTCACTAGCTGTCTGAGTACCAGCTAAAGCAAACACCTTACCCCTAGCCTGGGTCTTCTTTGGTTATGTACACTGAGCAATAATGTGTCCCTTTCCACCGCAATTAAAACAAATAAAGTCGTCATGCTTGCATTCTGAAATTGTATGCCCCTTGACGCCACAACGGAAACACCGCTTCACCTCATTAGCACCACAAGCATTACTCTTGTGACCTTTTCCTCCACATTTGAAGAAAACAATCTCAGCAGAAGTCTCATTCTTCTTAGGCCTTCTCTCATCAATCACCCTTTGTAGAGGTGGCCTGTGAGTGGTTACCGTACTTTTGTACTCATTGTCAAACCATAGGTCACGATGTTTCGAAGTGTCGATGGATGTACCCTAGGGAGGAAAAGAATGCACACAAAGAAACAATTGTTCAAGGGAAAAAGCCAGTTCCGATAAAGAAGCACAATTGGGTCCCTATAAAGGACAATCCGTCAGGTATAGGGTCCTCTCTAGCTTTTGAAGCACCACATAAAATTGTTAACGCAACAGTCCCTGTTATGGAAGCACAAAACAATTCGGCACATCAACAAGAAACAACAGAGGCGGAGGTACATCAATTGATCACGATAGATGAAGATATTATGCAACAATCTGACATTGCTGATGCAGAAGGTGTGCACCACAATTTGGAGGATGAACCGTTAGAGATTGGAGAAATTATAGCAGGCAATGTTGACACTACAGTGGATATTCCAACTCCTACAGCTTCCAAGGTAAATCTTGATATTTCACAACATACTTCTAGCATGCCACTAAATAACTTAGCTGATAATGTGGCTAGATGGAATCATGAACCTATATTAACACCAGTTGCTGATTTGGATGTCAGTTTTATAAGGGCTGATCCTAATGCCCCATTAGACCTTTACAGAAAAATTTGGATTTTATGAAGACATGGTTGGACAAGGCGGCAGTTAATGAAGATGTGCCTTTTTCCCCGATCCTTTCTAAGTCTCAGAAGAAGAAGCTAAAGCAACAAGTTAAGGCTAGTTATCAAACCCGATCACAGGGTCTTCTCCCAAACTCTCAATGAATATTATCTATTGGAACATTCGGGGGATCGGGTCCTCTCCCAAACTCCCGAGTAGCTCTTACTGACATTTTGGTTTAATTCCTATTATGCCTGCTCCTCTGTCAGTTGATTTTGCAAGAGACAGACATGGGCTTCCCATCTTTAGATTTTCGTAGCCTTGCCTAGTCTTTTCTTTTTTCCGTTTATTTTTCTTTCGGAGGGTCTTCGCCTAGTCCTCCCTTTATTGCACATAATTTTCCCCTTTTTTTAATAATATTATGTATTGGAAAGACGGTAGAGGATAAGGGTTTCTGTTGGGTGCCAACCTAGTTGGGATGCTTCAGACTCGCCCTGATACCTAACCTTTCATCTTTTTGGTATAATTGTTTACCAGTACCCATTTTACGATATTTTCTTTTTTTGACACATCCCCTTTTGGGGATAAAAATTCTATTTTTTTTTTTGTATAATTGTTTTACCTGTACCCATTTTGGGATATTTCTTTTTTTTTTTTACACATCCCTTTTTGGGGATAGAAAGTCATTTTTTTTGGTATAATGGTTACTTTTGAAACGAGGATAAAAGTTCATCCCCCCTAAAAATTAATATTTAACGTAAGGTATATTATTCTTATTTTAATTCATGGTTTAGATCTTTTGTAGTTAAAATAATTAAAATTGCACATTAGTCCAACCACATCCTTTTGGAGTTCAATAATATGAAGTTGTTGATCATTATGGAGTTGGTTAATCACATGAATTTTCATTTTAGGGATTCATTTGGGTGCTAATTAAGTGAAATTTTATATCCTAGTTATTAGTAAATAAATTAGTGGTTACCTTTTGTTGTTACTATGTTTTGCTGGAAATTTTTATGGGGATTCTGGAAAATATTTTTTGAAGGATTTGTAATTTTATTCAAGAGTAAGGTAACCAGTAATTTATTTACTAACCACTACGATATAAAATTTCAGTTAATTTGCACCCAAAATAATCGCTAAGAAGAAAATTCTTGAGAACAATCAGCTCCATTAAGATCAACAACTTCATATTACTAAACTCCTAAAAGATGTCGTTTGACTAATGTGCATTTTAACTACAAGAAGTTCTGAATCATGAATTAAAATCATAATAATAATATATCTAACGTTAAAGATAAAAAAAATTGGGGGATTGAACTTTTATCCTTATTTCAAAAGTAACTTATACCAACAAAAAAAAAAAAAGATGAATTTTTATTCCCAAAATGGAAGGTGTAAAAAAAAAAGAAAATATCCCAAAAAGGATAGGGTAAAACAATTATATCAAAAAATAAAAAGATTTTTTTATGCCAGAAAAGAAATGTGCAAAAAAAAAAAAGAAAATATCACAAAGAGAATACGAGTAAAACAATTAGACCAAAAAATAGAATTTTTATCCCCAAAATAGAATGTGTAAGAAAAAAGAAAATATCCCAAAACGGATATGGATAAAACAATTATACAAAACATAAAAGAATTTTTATCCTAAAGAGGAATATGTCAATAAAAAATATCCCAAAAAGGAGACGGTAAAACAATTATACCAAATAAAAGGAATTTTTATCTGAAAAAGGAATGTGTAAAAGAAAAAGAAAATATTCGAAAAATGATATGGTCAAAGGAGATTTTACAGAAAGTTGTGCCACAGTATGACGCGTGATGGTTTCTTACCAAATGGGATTCAAAAAAAGCTGTGAAATGGAAAATTTGTCATCACAACGATTTAGAAAATGCCACACCCCTCTTATGAAGCTTATGTGACAAGATTTCCTTTCTTGCATAATTTCAACTATAAAAACAGTGTTGCACTCTCTCATTTTTCACCATTTTCACTATCCTCTCTAAAACCCTTAGACCCAAAACCTCTCCAATTTTCTCTTTCCTTTCAACTGCAATGGATTTGATTCCACCTGGTGTTGGCTTCGTCCCTTTTAATTGAATTCCTTGTTAGCCACTACCTTGCCAACAAAAACAATGAAGAGCTTCAGAATTTCCATGGTTCTGACCTGATTAAGGAGCTGAACCTGTACCAATATGATCCGTTTGAATTACATCTTGCTCGGTCCTTTTTCTTCCCTGACACAAGGGAGTTTTGCTGCTTCACTGCCAAAACTGATGAGCCGAGAAGGCATTGTAAACTGGATTTTGGATGCAGAAGGGAGCTGCCAAATTCATTACTACTGGAGTTGAAGACGTGTTGGTGGGAAAGAAGTCTCTCTTCTTTTTCTATATAGGAAATTCCCCTCAAAACGCGATCAAAACTAGCTGGACTATGTACGAGTACACTTTGGTTAACAACCCTCAAGTATGTCATTTGGGAAAACTAACTTTCCCTATGTTCGTTATTTTATCGATGATTAATTTATGTATTGGTAACAACTAACTTTTTTTTTAATATAAATAATTGTGCAGGCTTCTTTTGTTGTTTGCCGTGTTTTTGACTGCTCTAGAGGGATGGATCTGGACTCTGAATTTGGGGCCTTATCTGATGTCGATGAAGCTGATGCTGCTGGTGACGACTCTAATGACAAGGCGGATCAAGGAACTCAGCAACTTAAGGGGGATAGGGCTAGTTCTAATGCTGGTGCAGAGCAAGGTGATGCATCACATTTCATGGCTACTCAAAACACCCCTCCGGTAAAATATATTTCAGTTTGATCTCTCGATATTTATTTTGTCATCGGCAACAATTTTGCAATGGTTAAATTTGTCTGAAATCAAAATTCAAAATTATTTTTTTGTGTATTTTTGTTTATTATATGTATTTCACTTTCTATTGGACATTAGTTTTAATAAAATATTTCCATCATATGTGGGCCACAATATCAATGATAGGGGCCGCTATTCAAAACCTTTATGTATTGGTAATTTTGGTGGTTGATGTTTGAATCCAAATAGCTCAATTGTGTTTGGATTATTTATGTTTTGCAGTTGTTATTTACAGAATTCTACATCCACAATTGTATCAAAAATTATGTTTAATTACGAAAGCCAATATTGGCAGTTAACAAGTTAATGTTGTTGATCCTCTTTGAAACTGAATTTTACAACTCAATTCATTCACGTGATGGAATTTTTTTTTTTGATTAATTTTATTGAATGTATCACTATGCACATATATGTTTTTTTCTTTTCTTTTTTTCTTTTTTGTGTGTAGAAATTAAGTGATGATTCTCAAAACATGTAACAAATTAATAGTTAACATAGCTATTCTAACCAGATTCCTCAAAACATGTCCTTTTTATATTTCTTTAAGCTTTTTGTGGTATTAAATTCATTATTATTATTAATATCATCATCACTTTTTGACAAAGCATTTTTTCATGTAATTTTATGGTGGAGAAAAGAAAGTGTTGCTGAAATATTGAATTTCTTTGTTTCATATTGTTGTTTATCAGGCGAGTTATACTGCATATTCTTGACTGTGTTGTGTCCCACATGGAAGCTATGACGCCGGAGCAACTTAAGCATGCACTTCTGGATGAAGATTTTATTTAAATTGCTGTTCTTATTTAAATTTATTGGTTTTTAGGACACTTGTGTCTAGTTCTGCTCTTGGGAGTATTTATCCCTTAAACATTTGTGTTCATAATGGTCTGGTGACTCTCTTAGAACTCAGTTGATGGAACTTATTTTCTTATGTGGTTGAGGAAATTTTCATGGAATGTTCACGCCGCAATAATAATAATAATAATAATAATAATAATAATAATAATAATAATAATAATAATAATAATAATAATAATAATAATAAGTTAGTTATTATAAAATCTTTGCATGTTAAACTCTTGAGTAGTATTTAAGAAATTATTCAGCATTTTTCTTCTTTGTTGTGGGCGTGCAGATTTTTGTTCAATGCCTTATGAAAGACAATTTTGCACGAGAGGAATTGAATAATACACATGTTTACTGGATAGAAAATAAATTGTAGAAGAAAATTGATAACACAAACTACAAAGAAAAATGATATTGTGTGCAAAAACAAATTCGTGTCAATCACACAAAAGTTCCGTATGACTCCAGAAATAAATAGGAAAGACCATATCTCTCCACTGACTTCCTGTGATGGTGCTTACCACCATGTAACTCACTGATCTCAAGTACCCATCTATCTCTCTCTAGTGACCATCGATGCCTTTCTCTATACTATTGGAACCAAAGACTTTTCACCATTATTGTGATTTGTTAAAATATGTGATTTTTTTAAACCATTTTTAGGATATCTTGCATGAAGGGCAATGCATGTACTAGACTATGAGCAAATCATGTTTTAGTTCACGATAGAAAAGTCAAAATGTCATGTTTTCTCACTGTCGTTTATATTCGTGCACACAATGTGTCGCGCCATCTAGCATAGTTCATCTACAAAACAGTCACCATAATTTCAAGAATATGACACAGGTTACAACATTTACAGTGTTCTATAGTTTTCATTGATTCTTTGATTTTATTTATATTTAATTTTGTTCTCAACATGCATTAATAGTGACCCCAGTTTTTCAATAACTTTTTAAAGTATTATTCAAAAAAAAAATAACTTTTTAAAGTAAAATGTTGTATTTAATTAAATCATAGCAATTGATTAATTCTCCTTTCTTATTGCTCTTGAACTCAATTAAAGCCTTCTTAATGTTTGTTTTTGTATTTGAATTTGAATGAAGCAAACATGTGTTTCTTCTCAAAAGAACTACAAACCAAAAACTACAAACATTCTTCCAGGTTGGGTGTATTGGAATGCATGTCAAATATAAAACCATTCATAATAAAATTATGTGGATGAATATTTCTTTTAATATCATGACTCATATGCAACAGAAAGATAATTGTTCACGTCGGTTGTATGTTATCATTTTCGACTTCTAACATTGGTTAGTTTTTGAAAATTATATTTTAGGGTCTTAAGTTATATACAAACTCAACTTTAGAAAGTTGAAGAAATAATTCCTTTGTGTGGAATTTGAGCATGACTACATAGGTCATATAAGCTCCAAGGACAGAAAGCAAAGTAAAAAATTATGGTTCTCGCGAACAAATATCAGAATACTTATTTAAACTGTTTTATTTATTTCACTCCATTTTACTATTTTGTGTGTTCCATGTTTACATATTCAGAATTATATTGAACTCCCCTATTGGATCGACAAATTAAGGAAACTTCACACGGTTCCTTTGTTCAAGAATTTCCAAAAAGAGAATAAGAAAGAGATCACATTTCTTCGCAGTTCACATTTCTTCATGGTTATCGTCATAGTCTCTTCATAGTCTTAAAATAAAATAAGAGCATAAAATGGCATTCTTATGCAAGAATCTCCAAAACAACGTAAGTGCACATTATCTCATGTTTATTATATGAAGTTGTCACCCTTTTTTGCTTCGATTATGATCATGAGAATAAATTAAATTCAACATAGATAAAAGAAAGTAAGAAGAATGAAAATTAACATTAATGTTTCATTGATAATTTTCATTCATATATGAGTATTACACAATAAAATCAAAAAGACAGCAAAGTACAGGTGCAAAAGCTCTTCAAAACGATCGTTCATTAAAAGAGTACATCAAAATTAAGCTAAGAGACAAAGAATAGAATAGATGGGCCTTCATCAACTTCAAGTTCATCTACACTTTCTTCATCCAATTTTCAACCTTTTTAAAGGAGGAGTAGCTAGGGAAATAATATTTTTCGTCAATTAACATCTCATCTTTTATGATCTTGAACAAACATATCTTGCCTAAATCTAGGGTGATTTAAACAGAGAACTGGCCAAATTACGATTTTATTACAATCATAAAAAAACTTCATTTTTATAGAAAGATTAAAATTCTCAAGAAAACTCATATTTAGTGGTCCATTATGATATGTCAAGTTAATATCATGCATATATCTAAAACTTGAAAGTTTCCAAAATATATTGAAAATGAAGCTTACTAATACTAAATTTTGCAAGGTATAAAATTGATATGGTGAATCCTAGTATATGATTAGAAGATTTAACATCACCCCATACATAAATTACAAATTTTGATGCGTGTCATAATTAATTTCAATTTAATTCATTATATATATATATATATATATATATATATATATATATATATATATATATATATATGAGTTTTGTTAGAAGCCACTCATGAAGGTGTCGTTTAGCAATTCACACCTCAAGGTGTGATTTCCACTTTTTAGTTATAACTTTGCCAAAAGACACCTTCATAAAAATTAGTTGGTGTCTTTTAGCAAATGCTCATAGAATAACTTGCTAAAAAACACCTTCATAAAAGGTGTCTTCTAGCAAAACCCAAAAAAATATTATGACAAATTTAGATATTAAAGAGTTGGATCTAAGGCTCGTTTCTTGTTGTTCTTGACATTTTGTTACTTCAATGGAAGAGAATGAGTAAGGAATAATGGCAAATAGAAGGAACTGAATAGATCTGCCAAAAATGAATTTAATATTATTTGAAAAATATATAATAAGAGGGAAAAGTATATTTACATTGACCGTATTTAGAGGTCAAACCAAATTATTTATTTTAATTATATGTATGTTTTAGTTATTTTATATGTTAAGCTATTTTGAATATAATTAAGAGAGAATGGAATACATTGACTTTTGACCTTATAAGTGTTGAGTGAAACTATTATAAATACTATGACATATTGCTAGTCTTTTCACACAAAAAAAGCTCATACCCTCAATAATGGCTGATAAAAGACTTGCACCCATATCTCCCTCCCCAAACTCCAATAATGTATTCTTCGAAAACCAATCAGTAAGAATCCCCACACTCTTTAGTAGCTCCTCCGTCATGGTGGGATCCATTGTTTGTCCCATCACCATCACTGACAACAATGGTAAGCTGATGGAGCCAACATTACAACAACCATCCTCTAGTAGGCCTATTGATCTATCTCTGGAACAAGTGGAGGACCTTAAGGCATCCTCCTCGAAAAAACCCAGGGGTAGGCCAATAGGCTCTAAAAACAAACTGAAACAACCTGTCGTTTTAAATGAAAACACAAACAACCTAATGAAACCGATTCTAATTAATATCCCTTATGGAAAGGATGTTGTGGAGACTCTCATTGACTTGGCTCGGGATCAACAAGTTGGAATCACCGTGCGAAGTGGTTCTGGTCCTGTTTCTGGTGTTACTCTTCTCCACCCGACAACTGGTGCCCCTACTCCCCCCATGATAGGAACGTTTGATATGATATCTTTCTCTGGGACTTACATAAATGGCGATTGTCATCAGGTTTCTCCACAGTTAATTGCTAGCCCAACGTGTTCCTCTTTCTCTATTTGCTTATCTGGAGATCGTAATGAGATATTTGGTGGAATTGTTGGAGGCAAGGTTGAGGCGGCTGGTAATGTTTTGATTGCGGCAGCTCTTTTTAAAAACCCAGAGGTTCATAGAGTGTCCATCATCAATGGAATTTATCAAATTGATGAAGAGAACCCAAGAGATCTTGGTGGTGTTCATCATGTTGTGCCTGAATCTAATAATGACAATGATATTCACATGAATGACTTTGATGTTGGGGGTATCAATCAGCAAATGCTCCATCCTCCTCTTCCTACTGATGTGAATTTCATGGAGTGGAATCGTTCCGATTGCACTGATAATTACTAGCGCTGCCTATTGTGATTTGTGAAGTCTTTTTGACGTTTGAATAAAATTGTTTCGTTTAAAA
This sequence comes from Medicago sativa, assembly GCF_051527215.1. NCBI lineage: Eukaryota > Viridiplantae > Streptophyta > Magnoliopsida > Fabales > Fabaceae > Medicago > Medicago sativa. Next base: position 51,511,445 of record NC_140749.1, read on the forward strand.
AGATAATAAAAGTTCAAAATTTTATATGCCTCGTTTTCATGTCTGCTTCTTGATCGCACTAAGCTACATTGAAAGATATATATATATAGGGTTATGATAGAAGACACCTTTTGTGAAGGTGTCTTTTATCAAGTTGGTGTCTTTTGCGAAAAGACACCAACTTACTTTTATGAAGGTGTCTTTTAGCAAAGTTATAACTAAAAAGTGAAAATCACACCTTAAGGTGTTGCTTGATAAAAGACACCACCAAAGGGTGTCTTGTAACATAACCCATATATATATATATATATATATATATATATATATATATATATATATATATATATATGTGGGTTTGTTAGGATACACCTACTAGTTTTTATTAAGGTGTGTTTTAGCAAAGATATAACTAAAAAGTTGTTAAATACACCTTAAGGTGAATGTTGCTAAAACACACCTTCTAAAAAATAAGTGGGTGTATGTTAGCAACTCCTATAGGCATTTGCTAGGATACACCCACTTATTTTTTAGAAGGTGTGTTTTAGCAAGTTATAACTAAAAAGTAGTTAAATACACTTTAAGGTGTAGCTTGTTAAAACACTCCCACATAAAAACTAGTGGGTGTGTTCTAGCAAATCCCATATATATATATATATATATATATCAATTAAGTGTTTCATAGCAAATTTAAAAGATGTACCAACTAAGCTACCTGACACCCACTTATTCATCATAAGGGGTAAATTTATAACCACTAAACAACTTGACAGTAAAATATTATTATTATCAACATCATTACATTTATTTTTACCATTCGTTTGAATGAATTTTATTAGTTGAATGGTAAAGATAATGTATTTTACCATCATAATTTTTTATTTTTTTTTGGCAAAAAAAAATTATAACGGAAAAGATAAGAAAATGAAACAAAATTTTATATTATTTTCCTCTCAATTTTTTTATGTTGTTAGGAAATATATAATAGGAGACAATAATCCGTTTTCTTTTCCTGCATTTGGAAGTAAAATTGAATTATTTATTTTAAATTTATATTTTGACTATTTTATTTTTGTTGAATTGTTTTGAATATAATCTTAAAAGAACAAAATTAATTTATTCTACTCCTTATTTTCGAGTTTAATTATAAATATCGCATTTGTATTTTATTCAAGAAAAAAATGATATTTTATTTGTTTGTCAAGTAATTTTTATCTACATAATTTAAACTTATTTCTCTGATTGATTATGCTCTAACTGATAATGAAATTCTTTTCATTGTCTTAATTAAATAACCTCTCAAGAGGATCTTACAAACCTCACCTTCTAACGAGGTAAGTTAATTAACTTAGACCATTGTTCTTGATACACATAAGTTTGTCATCATCAAAAAGAAGAATCTTGTTGAACTAAATTGGGTTTTAGAACAATATCTTTGGTGACAGATCTAGAAATTTAGACTTGCAGGGTCAAAATCATATATAGTAATTTTTTGTTTGTTTGAGGAAATCATATATAGTAATTGTTCTCTACATGTCTTCTTACAATTTTTGTAGTTGCCACAAGCAAGATAATGCTAACTTTAGAAATAAATTCATCATTCCATAAACAATATAGTACTTTTTAATTTCCACCAACATTTTTAAAAGATTACTAATTAATTTAATCTTATTAGAAAATTGTTCACTTTAAAATAGTTTCATTAAAAAAAATACTAACAAGTGTCTTTAGAACATTGTTTAAAAAATTAATTTTCTTTTCGTATAGAAAGAGATGTATTTATTACTTTGATAAATGTTTGTTTGATTTATACTTCGAAAATAAACTTTGATTTTATTCAAACTATACCCTTGAGAAAAAGATGACTATAATTTTAAAGTTGATTATCAGACCCATAAATTTTATAAAAAAGAATCTCTCAAAATTTTAAAGTTGATTACCACAATGGAAAGCATTATGGTACTCAAGAGAAACATTGAAAACTTCTTAAGACTTAGAAGATGATCTGAAAAAGGTCAACATAAATTCAAAGCTATGATCAGATGATGTCTTGAAGAATCTAATAAGAATAAGCTCTGATGGACTCAGACTCCGAAGGAAACAAGTTCGGATGGACACGTTAACAATCTAGGTGATTCTGACCAATTTTATGTTCTTCTAATGGGAGGTCGTTTTCATGCTCTGATAGTATTGTTTGACCTCGTGCAGAAATCAACAAACAACTTCAGTGACAAAGAGAATGTAATAGATCGATCTCTAAGAAGCAAATGACTCTCATAATACTATTCAACAACATTATCTATTTGAGGAAAAGTTTTCAAATTTGAAACAAAACTTCTCAAGGATGATTTTAATGAGTTGGCAATCTTCAAACAACAACTCTCTCATTTCTCCCCTATATAAGAGCCTAAGCATTTTTGATGAGATCACGAGTTCTTTAAGTATGTGGAAGGAAACCTATAAAAAAAATCACAAATAAAATGAATTTTATTTGTGAATTTTTGTATCCATGGTTCTGTTCACGTTAATTTTCTACTAGCCTTGGACATTTATTTCTTATAATTTCATTGCCTTTGGATCCATTGCAAAATTTGATTACATGAAGTGAGGGAATTAATTATCACATGCTGAAAAGGGGCTATTCACGTTATTTTTTTATTTCCTCCACCATTCAGACCAATTCATTAAACATGACAATTAATTCCATTCAAAGGTTTTGCATCAGTTTTGGAATTCATTTGGAGCAGCTTGCATCAATTGGAAATGCAGAAATTGTGAGGCAATAATGCTTTTAATCTTTTCAAATTATTGTTAGGCATAAATGCCGTTTCTTTATTTTCTAGGTTCCATTTTAATTTATTAGGGTCTATTGAGTTACTTAGAAAACTCTATAAATTGTAAGTTCTTCTATGAAATAAAATAAGTTGAATTTTGTAGAATTTTACACTTATGTGTATTGAGAGCTTTGTCTCTTGTGGTTCTGGATTGAACCATCCTTGATCTTATCAAGGAATCACTTTTCTTGTGGCGATCCTCGCATCCATAGACTTATCACTTTCTTGGATTAGAAAGTGTGGCGTCCCTGTCTATCCATTCCATTTCTTCGTTTTTGAGTCTTTTCTACCAACAATATTCATATTTCGCTTCCGACTGCTTCCGTTGGGATTTGTGGGCCATACTTTATCTTTTTTCTAATTGAAACCTAGCTCTAAGTTTATCTCTCTGATTTGTGGGCCATACTTTATCTTAGGAACCCAGCTCTGAATACCTAGCTCTAAAATACAAAGCTCTGATTTGAACCTAAGCTCTGATTTCTTGTTTGAATCCACAAATCTGCCTAAACACCAATTGAAACCCAAAATTCACGTTTTCAATTCAAACACTTGTCAAAATTAACCCCAATTACATAATTTTCGTATTCCTTTTGCACATCTTTTCATTCACAATATTTTCAGTCTATTTCTTGTGTTTCTTTGTCTATATTTAATCTTTCAGCAAGCAACTTTTATCAATTTATAGCTAAAAGTCAAATATGAACAATGTTCACAAAATAGTGTTCATCAAGTGGTAATCAGAGCAAGGTTCCTTTTAAAAGGGCCAAAAGTTCAAAGGTATCAAATTCTTCTTGTTCATCATTCTGATTTTCATCTTACAAAAAAAAATTCGAAAAAAAATATATATATTAAAAAAAAAATCAGAATTGTTGCTTGTGTTCATCAATTTCGTTTTTGTGTTTTAATTGCCACACTTTCCTTGTTTTCCATTTATCTTGTCATTTCAGAATTTGAATTAGTTTCCTTGTTCACATCATTTCCAAACCTTTGTTTTTTTTTTTCATTCCTTGAATTGTGTTAAGTTTGTGTTTTGATTTTCACCATTTTGAAAGTTTTCTTACCTTGATTTACTTGGTTTCTCTAAAGAACTCAAAAGAGCAATTGAGTGGAAAAAGGCAAGAGTGATACATTAAAAAAAAAAAGCCAATTTGAGTGAGTGTAAACACTTGTGAGGATTAGTTTTAGGGAATCATGACTGAGGAAGGTCCAAATAAGTTACTATTAGATGCACTCACAACAAGGTTTCAAGCCATGTTGCAGGTGCAAGCTGAACAATTTCAAGAACAAATTGATGAGTTAAAAGCTAGTTTAACTACTGATGGAAGTGGTGGAGAGGATGATGGAAGTAGGCCTAGAAGGAGGGATGAGAGGCCAAGGGAGGATAGGTTGAGGAGTATTAAGATCAAAGTTCCATCCTTTGTGGGAGCGAATGATCCGGAGGCATATCTAGAGTGGGAGACCAAAATAGAACAAATTTTTAATTGTCATGATTATTCTGATGTTGAAAAAGTGCAAGTGGCAGCCATTGAATTTAAGGAGTATGCTCTAATATGGTGGGATCAAATGATCAAAGAGAAGGTGAGGTATAATGAACCACCCATTGCAACTTGGGAGGAGATGAAGAGAATCATGAGGAGGAGATTTGTGCCATCCTATTACCATAGGGATTTGCACAACAAATTACAAAGACTCACTCAAGGTTCTAAAAGTGTTGAAGAATATTCCAAGGAGATGGAGGTGGCAAAGATTAGAGCCAATGTGGTGGAAGATCACGAAGCAACCATGGCTAGGTTCATTCATGGACTTAACCGTGACATTAGTGACATTGTGGAGCTGCATCATTACATGTCTTTGGAGGAATTAGTCCATCAAGCCATCAAGGTTGAACAACAACTCAAAAGGAAGGGTCAATTGAGAAGAAGCTCAACTTCTTCTTTCAATTCTTCAAGTTTGAAGGACAAGCAAAAGAAGGATGGTACCTCTTCACCTAAGGAGGCCATGAGTGATCCTAAAGGTAAAAACATTACTTCATCCCAAAATGTTTCTACTAACAAAGTTGTTAAGTGTTTCAAGTGCCAAGGTCAAGGACACATAGCCTCTCAATGTCCAACAAAGAGAACTATGTTAATTGAAGAAAATGATGACCTTGAGGAGGAGGAGGGTGTCGTGAATGATGAAGGAGGAGAAGAAGAGGAGGATGGTGAAAATGGTGAATTTCTCATGATTAGGAGGATGTTGGGAAACCAAGCCAAGGAGGAAGAATCAAATCAAAGGGAAAACCTTTTCCATACAAGATGCTTAGTGCAAGGAAAGGTATGTTCTCTAATTATTGATGGAGGTAGTTGTACTAATGTTGCTAGTGCACACATGGTGGGTAAATTAGAATTAGAAACAAGACCTCACCCTAGGCCTTACAAACTTCAATGGCTTAGTGAAAGTGTAGAAATGCTTGTTGACAAACAAGTAGAGGTTTGTTTTAAAATTGGGAAGTATGAAGATGTTGTTGTGTGTGATGTAGTACCAATGGAGGCTTGTCATTTGTTGTTAGGAAGGCCATGGCAATTTGATAGAGGAGCGCAACATGATGGCCGAAGTAATAAGTATTCCTTTTTGCACTTTGGAAAAAAAATTACTCTTGCACCATTGAGTCCTAATGATGTAAGAGAAGATCAAAAGAAAATGAAAGAAAAATATGCGCAAGAAAAAGAAAAATATGCGCCAGAAAAAGAAAGAAAAGAAAAAGAAAAAGAAAGAAAAGAAAAAGAAAAAGAAAGAAAAGAGAAAGAAAAAGAAAAGAAAGAAAGTTTCATGGCAAAAAAAGAAGAAATAAAGGATGCCATTGTTACCAAACAGCCCCTATATTTGCTATTTTGCAAAGAGGTGGCTTTGTTTTCTAACACTCCTAACACTCAAAAATTTCCAAGTTGTGTTGAATTTCTTTTGCAGGAGTTTGAGGCTTTGTTCCCTAAAGAGATACCAAATGGGCTACCGCCTATAAGAGGTATTGAACATCACATTGACCTTATTCCGGGGGCATCTTTACCAAACCGTCCAGCCTACCGAAGCAATCCCCAACAAACTCAAGAAATTCAAAATCAAGTTGCTGAATTGGTAAGTAAAGGATGGGTAAGAGAAAGTTTAAGTCCTTGTGCTGTCCCTGTTATTCTAGTTCCAAAAAAAGATGGTAGTTGGAGAATGTGCACTGATTGTAGGGCTGTTAACAATATCACCATTAAGTATAGACATCCAATTCCTAGGTTAGATGATTTACTTGATGAATTGTTTGGTGCATGTTTATTTTCTAAAATTGATTTGAAAAGTGGCTATCACCAAATAAGAATTAGGGAGGGGGATGAATGGAAAACTGCTTTTAAAACAAAATATGGTTTGTATGAGTGGATGGTTATGCCGTTTGGTTTAACTAATGCACCAAGTACTTTTATGAGACTCATGAACCATGTTTTGAGGGAATTTTTGGGAAAATTTGTTGTTGTGTATTTTGATGATATCTTGATATATAGCAAAAATTTAGAGGAACATTGTGGTCATTTAAGGGCTGTTTTAGAAGTTTTGAAGAAAGAACATTTGTTTGCAAATCTGGAAAAATGTGTTTTTTGCACAGATCATGTAATTTTCTTAGGTTTTGTTGTAAGCTCCAAGGGAATCCATATGGATGAAGAGAAGGTAAGAGCAATCAAGGATTGGCCACAACCCAAAAATGTAAGTAAGGTAAGAAGTTTCCATGGTTTAGCAAGTTTCTATAGGAGGTTTGTGAAAGATTTTAGCACCATTGCTGCACCTCTTAATGAGATTGTTAAGAAAAATGTTGTTTTTAAATGGGGTGAGAAACAAGAGCAAGCTTTTGCTGCACTTAAAGAAAAACTCACCAAAGCACCAATTTTAGCATTGCCAAATTTTTCCAAATCTTTTGAAATTGAATGTGATGCTTCTAATGTTGGAATTGGGGCTGTTTTGATGCAAGAAGGACATCCAATTGCTTATTTTAGTGAGAAGTTAAAGGGTGCTTCTCTTAATTACTCCACTTATGATAAGGAATTGTATGCTTTGTTTAGAGCATTGCAAACTTGGCAACATTACCTACTGCCCAAAGAATTTGTCATTCATAGTGACCATGAATCTTTGAAACATTTAAAAGGGCAAGGTAAGTTGAACAAGAGACATGCCAAATGGGTTGAATTTCTTGAACAATTTCCATATGTGATTAAACATAAAAAAGGTAAAGCTAATGTGGTTGCAGATGCACTTTCAAGAAGGTATGCCTTACTCTCCACTCTTGAAACTAAAGTTTTTGGACTTGAGCATATTAAGAGTTTATATGAGAGTGACACTGATTTTTCATCAAAGTTTTTTGCTTGTGAACATGCTGCCATTAATGGATATTTTAGGCACAATGGCTATTTGTTTAAAGAAAAAAGATTATGTGTGCCAAAATGTTCCATAAGAACTTTGCTTTTAAAAGAGGCGCATGAGGGGGGATTAATGGGACACTTTGGGGTTGTTAAAACTTTAGAGTTGCTGCAAGAACATTTTTATTGGCCCCATATGAAAATTGATGTCCAAAAGTTGTGTGAAAGATGCATAGTGTGTAAAAAGGCCAAATCAAAAGTTTTGCCTCATGGTCTTTATACACCATTACCAGCTCCTGAATTTCCTTGGGTTGACATTTCCATGGATTTTGTTTTGGGTTTACCTAGAACAAAGAATGGGAAAGATTCTATTTTTGTTGTTGTTGACAGGTTTTCCAAGATGGCCCATTTCATTGCATGCAAAAAGGTGGATGATGCAAGCCATGTAGCTGATTTGTTTTTCAAGGAGATTGTGCGCATTCATGGAGTTCCAAGAAGCATAGTTTCAGATCGTGACACAAAATTTTTAAGTCACTTTTGGAGGACCTTGTGGGGTAAGATTGGAACAAAGTTACTTTTCTCAACAACTTGTCACCCTCAAACAGATGGTCAAACTGAGGTAGTAAATAGAACTCTCTCTACTCTTCTTAGAAGTGTTCTTACAAGAAATTTGAGAATGTGGGAAGAATGTTTACCCCACGTGGAATTTGCTTACAATCGTGTGGTGCATAGTACTACAAAAATGTCACCTTTTGAAGTTGTTTATGGTTTTAATCCACTAACTCCACTTGATTTGTTACCTATGCCTAACAATTCTCTTTTGAAACATAAGGATGGAAAAGACAAAGCTGAGTTTGTGAAGAAAATGCATGAGCAGGTGAAGTTGCAAATTGAAAAGAAAAATGAAGGGTATGCTAAACATGCAAACAAAGGAAGGAAGAAGGTGATTTTTGAACCCGGTGATTGGGTTTGGGTGCATATGAGGAAAGAAAGGTTTCCTAACCAAAGGAAGTCAAAACTTCAGCCAAGGGGTGATGGACCATTTCAAGTGCTAGAAAGGATCAATGACAATGCTTACAAGCTTGAGTTACCCGGTGAGTATGATATAAGTGCTACTTTTAATGTTGCTGACTTAGCTCCTTTTGATGTAGGTGATGGTGATTTCAATTCGTGGACGAATTCTTTTCAAGAGGGAGGGGATGATGAGGGCATAATTGTCCATGACACAAGTGCTTCAATTCAAGGGCTAGGAGGACCAATGACAAGGGCAAGGGCCAAGAAAGCTAAGGAGGCGCTAAATCAATTGGTGGCAAAAGTCTTGGAGTTCAAACCTACACTAGGAAGCATGGAGGGTAGAATGGTCATGTGCATCAAACCATTGGAGGAGGGGTGGGGCGCATCTCTTGCTGCCCATTTTATTTAGTTGTTTTTATTATGTTGTAATAAAAAGGTGTAAGGGATCAATTTTTACCCAAAAACACTAAGTTGCTTATTTTGTGTGTTTAATCCATTTTAAAGCTTCCAAAGCTTTAAATGGAACGTTTTGTGTGTTTATTTTATGCAAAGAAGTGCTGAAGACAAAAGAAAGACAAGGCATTAAAGATCATTTAATCTGAAGGAGGAATGGTGCAAGAATTGAAAAGGAACCAGACAAGATATCAATGAGACAATGAAGGCACTTCATTTCAGCATAGGAAACCATCAACATCATCAAAATCACGTCCAGCCACCCTCATTCATTGATTTGTTTTGTAACCATTTCTTGTATTCATGTTAATTTACTTCAGCCATAGGAAATAATGATAGATTAATTTGGCTGAAGGAATCTTAAGAGTTATTTGCCTTTTTCTTTGTAATTCAGCAAGTGTCCCTCCTACCTATATATAGGACACGAAAATTGAATAAAAATCATGTAGAATTTTGATTAAAAAAATACACTTTGTGTGTTGTGAGAGCTTTGTCTCTTTTTTTGGTTCTGGATTGAACCAAGTTTATCGAGTCTTATCAATGGCTTCCTTACCGTTGTGGCGATTCTTCATAGCTTAGCATTCCTTCTTGGATTGGAAGTGAGTGTGACGCCTTCTTTCACCATTTCTTTCTCTGATTTGGTAATCAGAGCTTAGGTTCAAATCAGGTGTTATCTATCCTTTTAATTTATTTTATTTTTGTTGTTCTACATCAAAGTTTTAAAAAAAAAATATCCAAAAAAAAAGGTGAAAAAATCAAAAGTTTCAACATTTTGTTTTCCTAGTGGTCCTTCATGGAAGCCAAACAAATGAATCTTTTCTTTACAAGATGTTTTGTGAATGATAAAGGACAAAAAGGGGTAGTGATTTTAGTTTTGTATTTTTGTGAATTTTGGATAAAATATGATAATAAAACAGAATGAAAAAAAAATGGAAATTTGGGCTAAAATGGATAAATGGCAGAATTTTGACCAAAACAGATTTTGTGGATAAAATGGAGAAATGGAATGGAAAGAAAGGGACGCCACACTTTCTAATCCAAGAAAGTGATAAGTCTATGGGATTGAGGATCACCACAAGAAAGGATTCTTGATATGATCAATGCATGGTTCAATCCAGAACCAAAAAGAAGCAAAGCTTCCAAATTCACATAAAGTGACTTTTTTTATCAAAATTCTCTATCTTTACATATCATTTTCGTGCTCTATTTATAGGAGCTTATTACATGATGATTTTGACTCTAAAACTCTTAGAAAATGAAAGGAAATGCAGCCACTAATTACAATAATGTTTTGGTGGCTGATTAATGCAAATAAAAGGTTACAAAATGACTTTAAGGTAGGGGTGGCTGCATCAATGCATGGAGATGTTATACATTCATTTGCTTCTTTAATGTGTTGTTTCTTCTCTTACATCAGCCCATTCATCAAAATCACGTCATCCAATTCATGCTCATTTTACACCAAGAAATATTCCAAATTTGCTCTTGAGTCCAACAGACGAAATGTAGAGAATATTCTAAGCTTTCCAACGCATTAAAGATCACCTCAAACGGACATCCAGAGCTCCAGATATAGCCAAAACAAGACTGACATATCATGACCTGCGAAAATAAAACTTAGAACCCAAAATTAATTTGGTTCTTTTATTCCACAATGACTTTATTATTCTTTTCAAGAGAGATAATTTTAGGATCACATCATAATGATAAAGGACAAATCAGAGCTTAGGTCAAAAATGACTTATCTTTTTTCTCTACATACTTTATCAAAATATTCAATTGAAGCTTGAATTTCATGAGCCATATTTTTTTGTTTAATACTTCAAAAAGAAACTGAGATGAAGAAATTTCAAGGATAATATGCAAATGAAAAAGATTTTGAAATTGAAAAATAAAAATCAGTCCCAACGGAACCTAGCTCTGATACCAAATGATAAAGGACAAAAAGGGGTAGTGATTTTAGTTTTGTATTTTTGTGAATTTTGGATAAAATATGATAATAAAACAGAATGAAAAAAAAATGGAAATTTGGGCTAAAATGGATAAATGGCAGAATTTTGACCAAAACAGATTTTGTGGATAAAATGGAGAAATGGAATGGAAAGAAAGGGACGCCACACTTTCTAATCCAAGAAAGTGATAAGTCTATGGGATTGAGGATCACCACAAGAAAGGATTCTTGATATGATCAATGCATGGTTCAATCCAGAACCAAAAAGAAGCAAAGCTTCCAAATTCACATAAAGTGACTTTTTTTACTCAAAATTCTACTTATCTTATTCATTAGAGAAAGTTACAATTTATAGAGCTCTTGGTCTAATGAACTCAAAGGACACTAATAAATTAAAATACACCTAATATTAATATAAAGAAAATAAATAAATGGCTGATTAGCCTTACATTTATTTATTAAAAAATAGAAAGAACTAAACAGAAGCACACGATATAGGCTGATTGTGTTCATGCCAAAGTGAATGTCCATGTGCTTGTAGTAATCCTCATCAATTGAAGAATTAATTGCTTTGGCCAATGAAAATTCAAAACCGTAGAGCAATGCAACAAATGGCAATGATGAGCCATTGATTCTCCATAATAGTAGATCACAAAATGTGTTTACTTCTTTAGTTTCCAAACTGACGTGAATTAGTATTTGGGTTGCTCCAATAATTAACCTACATTTCTTACGTGTGGAAGTAATAATTTGCATGCATCCGATCCATCTTTTTTGACAAATTTTTTATAGGTCTCCTTCCACATGCTTAATGAGCTCTTGATCACATCACAATGGCTCATCATTGCCATTTGTTGCATTGCTCTACGGTTTTGAATTTTCATTGGCCAAAGCAATTAATTCTTCAATTGATGAGGATTACTACAAGCACATGGACATTCACTTTGGCATGAACACAATCAGCCTATATCGTGTGCTTCTGTTTAGTTCTTTCTATTTTTTAATAAATAAATGTAAGGCTAATCAGCCATTTATTTATTTTCTTTATATTAATATTAGGTGTATTTTAATTTATTAGTGTCCTTTGAGTTCATTAGACCAAGAGCTCTATAAATTGTAACTTTCTCTAATGAATAAGATAAGTAGAATTTTGAGTAAAAAAAGTCACTTTATGTGAATTTGGAAGCTTTGCTTCTTTTTGGTTCTGGATTGAACCATGCATTGATCATATCAAGAATCCTTTCTTGTGGTGATCCTCAATCCCATAGACTTATCACTTTCTTGGATTAGAAAGTGTGGCGTCCCTTTCTTTCCATTCCATTTCTCCATTTTATCCACAAAATCTGTTTTGGTCAAAATTCTGCCATTTATCCATTTTAGCCCAAATTTCCATTTTTTTTTCATTCTGTTTTATTATCATATTTTATCCAAAATTCACAAAAATACAAAACTAAAATCACTACCCCTTTTTGTCCTTTATCATATGATGTGATCCTAAAATTATCTCTCTTGAAAAGAATAATAAAGTCATTGTGGAATAAAAGAACCAAATTAATTTTGGGTTCTAAGTTTTATTTTCGCAGGTCATGATATGTCAGTCTTGTTTTGGCTATATCTGGAGCTCTGGATGTCCGTTTGAGGTGATCTTTAATGCGTTGGAAAGCTTAGAATATTCTCTACATTTCGTCTGTTGGACTCAAGAGCAAATTTGGAATATTTCTTGGTGTAAAATGAGCATGAATTGGATGACGTGATTTTGATGAATGGGCTGATGTAAGAGAAGAAACAACACATTAAAGAAGCAAATGAATGTATAACATCTCCATGCATTGATGCAGCCACCCCTACCTTAAATTCATTTTGTAACCTTTTATTTGCATTAATCAGCCACCAAAACATTATTGTAATTAGTGGCTGCATTTCCTTTCATTTTCTAAGAGTTTTAGAGTCAAAATCAACATGTAATAAGCTCCTATAAATATAGCACGAAAATGATATGTAAAGATAGAGAATTTTGATAAAAAAAGTCACTTTATGTGAATTTGGAAGCTTTGCTTCTTTTTGGTTCTGGATTGAACCATGCATTGATCATATCAAGAATCCTTTCTTGTGGTGATCCTCAATCCCATAGACTTATCACTTTCTTGGATTAGAAAGTGTGGCGTCCCTTTCTTTCCATTCCATTTCTCCATTTTATCCACAAAATCTGTTTTGGTCAAAATTCTGCCATTTATCCATTTTAGCCCAAATTTCCATTTTTTTTTTCATTCTGTTTTATTATCATATTTTATCCAAAATTCACAAAAATACAAAACTAAAATCACTACCCCTTTTTGTCCTTTATCATTTGGTATTCAGAGCTAGGTTCCGTTGGGACTGATTTTTATTTTTCAATTTCAAAATCTTTTTCATTTGCATATTATCCTTGAAATTTCTTCATCTCAGTTTCTTTTTGAAGTATTAAACAAAAAAATATGGCTCATGAAATTCAAGCTTCAATTGAATATTTTGATAAAGTATGTAGAGAAAAAATTCTTGAGAATATCAAGAGAAGATCAAGTCCTTCTTCTGCTCTTAGAGAGTCACAAAGAAATAGGAGAGAGGAAATGATGGCAATAATTGATAGAGGAATGGCTGATATCTCTAAAATACTAGAGGAAAATCTCTTTCAAATCCAAAATAATTATAAGAAAGAGATAGAAGAAAAAGAAAGTCATGAGGAAGAAGTGAAAAGGAAGGAAAAAGAAGAAAAAAAAGAATGTGATGAAAAAGAAGTAGATGAAAAAAAAGAGAGAAAAGAAGGTGCTGAAGAAGTCGAGAGAAAAGAAGAGAAAAAAGAGAGTGAGAATGAAAATCAAGAAAAAAATAGTTTGAAGTTTTGGCCTACTATTACACTAGTACCTTCTTCTAAGTTGCTTTGTGTTGTTAATTGTTGGAATTCTTCTAATATTGTTCAATCTCCTAACATTTCTTCTTTATGTCATGAAGGAAACAAAGTCAATGAAGAAACTTTTTCTCAACAGGTGGAAGGAAATTATGAGATTTGGAACGATTATTATGTCCATAAATCAAAAGTTGATGAAAAGCAAACAAATTCTTCCAACAAAAGTGAAGAGCTCTCTAAAGTTAAAGTTACATGTGATGGATTCTGTAGATTTGTTTTTGACCCAGGAGGTATTCAAGCTAAAAATTCGAGGTCGAATTCTCTTGAAGAGGGAGAGTATGATGTGATCCTAAAATTATCTCTCTTGAAAAGAATAATAAAGTCATTGTGGAATAAAAGAACCAAATTAATTTTGGGTTCTAAGTTTTATTTTCGCAGGTCATGATATGTCAGTCTTGTTTTGGCTATATCTGGAGCTCTGGATGTCCGTTTGAGGTGATCTTTAATGCGTTGGAAAGCTTAGAATATTCTCTACATTTCGTCTGTTGGACTCAAGAGCAAATTTGGAATATTTCTTGGTGTAAAATGAGCATGAATTGGATGACGTGATTTTGATGAATGGGCTGATGTAAGAGAAGAAACAACACATTAAAGAAGCAAATGAATGTATAACATCTCCATGCATTGGTGCAGCCACCCCTACCTTAAAGTCATTTTGTAACCTTTTATTTGCATTAATCAGCCACCAAAACATTATTGTAATTAGTGGCTGCATTTCCTTTCATTTTCTAAGAGTTTTAGAGTCAAAATCATCATGTAATAAGCTCCTATAAATAGAGCACGAAAATGATATGTAAAGATAGAGAATTTTGATAAAAAAAGTCACTTTATGTGAATTTGGAAGCTTTGCTTCTTTTTGGTTCTGGATTGAACCATGCATTGATCATATCAAGAATCCTTTCTTGTGGTGATCCTCAATCCCATAGACTTATCACTTTCTTGGATTAGAAAGTGTGGCGTCCCTTTCTTTCCATTCCATTTCTCCATTTTATCCACAAAATCTGTTTTGGTCAAAATTCTGCCATTTATCCATTTTAGCCCAAATTTCCATTTTTTTTTCATTCTGTTTTATTATCATATTTTATCCAAAATTCACAAAAATACAAAACTAAAATCACTACCCCTTTTTGTCCTTTATCATTAATGATGAGATCACGAGTTCTTTAAGTATGTGGAAGGAAACCTATAAAAAAAATCACAAATAAAATGAATTTTATTTGTGAATTTTTGTATCCATGGTTCTGTTCACGTTAATTTTCTACTAGCCTTGGACATTTATTTCTTATAATTTCATTGCCTTTGGATCCATTGCAAAATTTGATTACATGAAGTGAGGGAATTAATTATCACATGCTGAAAAGGGGCTATTCACGTTATTTTTTTATTTCCTCCACCATTCAGACCAATTCATTAAACATGACAATTAATTCCATTCAAAGGTTTTGCATCAGTTTTGGAATTCATTTGGAGCAGCTTGCATCAATTGGAAATGCAGAAATTGTGAGGCAATAATGCTTTTAATCTTTTCAAATTATTGTTAGGCATAAATGCCGTTTCTTTATTTTCTAGGTTCCATTTTAATTTATTAGGGTCTATTGAGTTACTTAGAAAACTCTATAAATTGTAAGTTCTTCTATGAAATAAAATAAGTTGAATTTTGTAGAATTTTACACTTATGTGTATTGAGAGCTTTGTCTCTTGTGGTTCTGGATTGAACCATCCTTGATCTTATCAAGGAATCACTTTTCTTGTGGCGATCCTCGCATCCATAGACTTATCACTTTCTTGGATTAGAAAGTGTGGCGTCCCTGTCTATCCATTCCATTTCTTCGTTTTTGAGTCTTTTCTACCAACAATATTCATATTTCGCTTCCGACGGCTCCGCGACACTCATCATTTGGTATCAGAGCTAGGTTCCGTTGGGACTGATTTTTATTTTTCAATTTCAAAATCTTTTTCATTTGCATATTATCCTTGAAATTTCTTCATCTCAGTTTCTTTTTGAAGTATTAAACAAAAAAATATGGCTCATGAAATTCAAGCTTCAATTGAATATTTTGATAAAGTATGTAGAGAAAAAATTCTTGAGAATATCAAGAGAAGATCAAGTCCTTCTTCTGCTCTTAGAGAGTCACAAAGAAATAGGAGAGAGGAAATGATGGCAATAATTGATAGAGGAATGGCTGATATCTCTAAAATACTAGAGGAAAATCTCTTTCAAATCCAAAATAATTATAAGAAAGAGATAGAAGAAAAAGAAAGTCATGAGGAAGAAGTGAAAAGGAAGGAAAAAGAAGAAAAAAAAGAATGTGATGAAAAAGAAGTAGATGAAAAAAAAGAGAGAAAAGAAGGTGCTGAAGAAGTCGAGAGAAAAGAAGAGAAAAAAGAGAGTGAGAATGAAAATCAAGAAAAAAATAGTTTGAAGTTTTGGCCTACTATTACACTAGTACCTTCTTCTAAGTTGCTTTGTGTTGTTAATTGTTGGAATTCTTCTAATATTGTTCAATCTCCTAACATTTCTTCTTTATGTCATGAAGGAAACAAAGTCAATGAAGAAACTTTTTCTCAACAGGTGGAAGGAAATTATGAGATTTGGAACGATTATTATGTCCATAAATCAAAAGTTGATGAAAAGCAAACAAATTCTTCCAACAAAAGTGAAGAGCTCTCTAAAGTTAAAGTTACATGTGATGGATTCTGTAGATTTGTTTTTGACCCAGGAGGTATTCAAGCTAAAAATTCGAGGTCGAATTCTCTTGAAGAGGGAGAGTATGATGTGATCCTAAAATTATCTCTCTTGAAAAGAATAATAAAGTCATTGTGGAATAAAAGAACCAAATTAATTTTGGGTTCTAAGTTTTATTTTCGCAGGTCATGATATGTCAGTCTTGTTTTGGCTATATCTGGAGCTCTGGATGTCCGTTTGAGGTGATCTTTAATGCGTTGGAAAGCTTAGAATATTCTCTACATTTCGTCTGTTGGACTCAAGAGCAAATTTGGAATATTTCTTGGTGTAAAATGAGCATGAATTGGATGACGTGATTTTGATGAATGGGCTGATGTAAGAGAAGAAACAACACATTAAAGAAGCAAATGAATGTATAACATCTCCATGCATTGGTGCAGCCACCCCTACCTTAAAGTCATTTTGTAACCTTTTATTTGCATTAATCAGCCACCAAAACATTATTGTAATTAGTGGCTGCATTTCCTTTCATTTTCTAAGAGTTTTAGAGTCAAAATCATCATGTAATAAGCTCCTATAAATAGAGCACGAAAATGATATGTAAAGATAGAGAATTTTGATAAAAAAAGTCACTTTATGTGAATTTGGAAGCTTTGCTTCTTTTTGGTTCTGGATTGAACCATGCATTGATCATATCAAGAATCCTTTCTTGTGGTGATCCTCAATCCCATAGACTTATCACTTTCTTGGATTAGAAAGTGTGGCGTCCCTTTCTTTCCATTCCATTTCTCCATTTTATCCACAAAATCTGTTTTGGTCAAAATTCTGCCATTTATCCATTTTAGCCCAAATTTCCATTTTTTTTTCATTCTGTTTTATTATCATATTTTATCCAAAATTCACAAAAATACAAAACTAAAATCACTACCCCTTTTTGTCCTTTATCATTAATGATGAGATCACGAGTTCTTTAAGTATGTGGAAGGAAACCTATAAAAAAAATCACAAATAAAATGAATTTTATTTGTGAATTTTTGTATCCATGGTTCTGTTCACGTTAATTTTCTACTAGCCTTGGACATTTATTTCTTATAATTTCATTGCCTTTGGATCCATTGCAAAATTTGATTACATGAAGTGAGGGAATTAATTATCACATGCTGAAAAGGGGCTATTCACGTTATTTTTTTATTTCCTCCACCATTCAGACCAATTCATTAAACATGACAATTAATTCCATTCAAAGGTTTTGCATCAGTTTTGGAATTCATTTGGAGCAGCTTGCATCAATTGGAAATGCAGAAATTGTGAGGCAATAATGCTTTTAATCTTTTCAAATTATTGTTAGGCATAAATGCCGTTTCTTTATTTTCTAGGTTCCATTTTAATTTATTAGGGTCTATTGAGTTACTTAGAAAACTCTATAAATTGTAAGTTCTTCTATGAAATAAAATAAGTTGAATTTTGTAGAATTTTACACTTATGTGTATTGAGAGCTTTGTCTCTTGTGGTTCTGGATTGAACCATCCTTGATCTTATCAAGGAATCACTTTTCTTGTGGCGATCCTCGCATCCATAGACTTATCACTTTCTTGGATTAGAAAGTGTGGCGTCCCTGTCTATCCATTCCATTTCTTCGTTTTTGAGTCTTTTCTACCAACAATATTCATATTTCGCTTCCGACGGCTCCGCGACACTCATCATTTGGTATCAGAGCTAGGTTCCGTTGGGACTGATTTTTATTTTTCAATTTCAAAATCTTTTTCATTTGCATATTATCCTTGAAATTTCTTCATCTCAGTTTCTTTTTGAAGTATTAAACAAAAAAATATGGCTCATGAAATTCAAGCTTCAATTGAATATTTTGATAAAGTATGTAGAGAAAAAATTCTTGAGAATATCAAGAGAAGATCAAGTCCTTCTTCTGCTCTTAGAGAGTCACAAAGAAATAGGAGAGAGGAAATGATGGCAATAATTGATAGAGGAATGGCTGATATCTCTAAAATACTAGAGGAAAATCTCTTTCAAATCCAAAATAATTATAAGAAAGAGATAGAAGAAAAAGAAAGTCATGAGGAAGAAGTGAAAAGGAAGGAAAAAGAAGAAAAAAAAGAATGTGATGAAAAAGAAGTAGATGAAAAAAAAGAGAGAAAAGAAGGTGCTGAAGAAGTCGAGAGAAAAGAAGAGAAAAAAGAGAGTGAGAATGAAAATCAAGAAAAAAATAGTTTGAAGTTTTGGCCTACTATTACACTAGTACCTTCTTCTAAGTTGCTTTGTGTTGTTAATTGTTGGAATTCTTCTAATATTGTTCAATCTCCTAACATTTCTTCTTTATGTCATGAAGGAAACAAAGTCAATGAAGAAACTTTTTCTCAACAGGTGGAAGGAAATTATGAGATTTGGAACGATTATTATGTCCATAAATCAAAAGTTGATGAAAAGCAAACAAATTCTTCCAACAAAAGTGAAGAGCTCTCTAAAGTTAAAGTTACATGTGATGGATTCTGTAGATTTGTTTTTGACCCAGGAGGTATTCAAGCTAAAAATTCGAGGTCGAATTCTCTTGAAGAGGGAGAGTATGATGTGATCCTAAAATTATCTCTCTTGAAAAGAATAATAAAGTCATTGTGGAATAAAAGAACCAAATTAATTTTGGGTTCTAAGTTTTATTTTCGCAGGTCATGATATGTCAGTCTTGTTTTGGCTATATCTGGAGCTCTGGATGTCCGTTTGAGGTGATCTTTAATGCGTTGGAAAGCTTAGAATATTCTCTACATTTCGTCTGTTGGACTCAAGAGCAAATTTGGAATATTTCTTGGTGTAAAATGAGCATGAATTGGATGACGTGATTTTGATGAATGGGCTGATGTAAGAGAAGAAACAACACATTAAAGAAGCAAATGAATGTATAACATCTCCATGCATTGATGCAGCCACCCCTACCTTAAAGTCATTTTGTAACCTTTTATTTGCATTAATCAGCCACCAAAACATTATTGTAATTAGTGGCTGCATTTCCTTTCATTTTCTAAGAGTTTTAGAGTCAAAATCATCATGTAATAAGCTCCTATAAATAGAGCACGAAAATGATATGTAAAGATAGAGAATTTTGATAAAAAAAAGTCACTTTATGTGAATTTGGAAGCTTTGCTTCTTTTTGGTTCTGGATTGAACCATGCATTGATCATATCAAGAATCCTTTCTTGTGGTGATCCTCAATCCCATAGACTTATCACTTTCTTGGATTAGAAAGTGTGGCGTCCCTTTCTTTCCATTCCATTTCTCCATTTTATCCACAAAATCTGTTTTGGTCAAAATTCTGCCATTTATCCATTTTAGCCCAAATTTCCATTTTTTTTTCATTCTGTTTTATTATCATATTTTATCCAAAATTCACAAAAATACAAAACTAAAATCACTACCCCTTTTTGTCCTTTATCATTTGGTATCAGAGCCTGGTTCAAATCAGAGTGGAGCCGTCGGAAGCGAAATATGAATATTGTTGGTAGAAAAGACTTAAAAACGAAGAAATGGAATGGATAGACAGGGACGCCACACTTTCTAATCCAAGAAAGTGATAAGTCTATGGATGCGAGGATCGCCACAAGAAAAGTGATTCCTTGATAAGATCAAGGATGGTTCAATCCAGAACCACAAGAGACAAAGCTCTCAATACACATAAGTGTAAAATTCTACAAAATTCAACTTATTTTATTTCATAGAAGAACTTACAATTTATAGAGTTTTCTAAGTAACTCAATAGACCCTAATAAATTAAAATGGAACCTAGAAAATAAAGAAACGGCATTTATGCCTAACAATAATTTGAAAAGATTAAAAGCATTATTGCCTCACAATTTCTGCATTTCCAATTGATGCAAGCTGCTCAAAATGAATTCCAAAACTGATGCAAAACCTTTGAATGGAATTAATTGTCATGTTTAATGAATTGGTCTGAATGGTGGAGGAAATAAAAAAATAACGTGAATAGCCCCTTTTCAGCATGTGATAATTAATTCCCTCACTTCATGTAATCAAATTTTGCAATGGATCCAAAGGCAATGAAATTATAAGAAATAAATGTCCAAGGCTAGTAGAAAATTAACGTGAACAGAACCATGGATACAAAAATTCACAAATAAAATTCATTTTATTTGTGATTTTTTTTATAGGTTTCCTTCCACATACTTAAAGAACTCGTGATCTCATCAATTTTGAACAAATTAAGCGACTACACATATTTTACAAGTGACAAAACTGTCAAATTCTAAAGCACACAAACACGTAGAAAAATTTTACAAACTTAATATCTTAGAATTTCTTAGTGTAACAAGTTTCTTAAGCTTAAAGTTAGTTTATCACTTTTGAGTTCTAAAGTGTAAACACACACAAACTCTTTTGTAGAAATTTGATTGTAGAAGTCCTTTTGTGTGAGGCAAGGAAGTCTTTAACTTGTGTGTTAGAGAAATTGTAACAATGTGTGATTATAGCAAAAATAAATATTGAAAATACAAGGGGACTAGACCAACCTCGGATTGCATGGTGAACCAGGATAATTTTCTTGTGTCTTCTCTCTTCCCTTACTCTTCGACTATCTTCTGTTCAGTTTTTGTTGAAACTCTTATAAAGATTTTTAGAATAAACCAAGATAATTCCCCCCCCCCCCCCTGTATTTTTTTCACATTCAACTTCAAGACCAGGGTTATATTTACATATAGAACCACTTTTGTGCCAAGCAACCAGAATGACATCTTCATCAGTTCTTGTTTTCACATTATAAACTTGGCAATAGTACTTCGATTAGTATTTTCCACCTACAATTTGTCGACTACACTGTTATTACAGGGGCAAAGAGTTGGGAAAGCATGAGAGCCTTGAAGGAAAATCTAATTTTATTTGAAGTAATTTCAAAGTTGAAGGTTAATTTTTAAAAAAAATGATAATTGGGGTGAATGTGCCTGATTTGTGGTTGACAGAGGCGTTGGTGGTTCTAAAATGTAAAATTGGTCATATCCCGATAGGTGGTGATCCTTGATGTCTTTCCTTACAAAAGTCACAGGTTAACCGTATTAAAATATATTATCGGGATGAAAAAGAAGAAATATACCCTTAGGTGGTTGACTGGTTCTTCTTAAAGTGGTCATGTCATCGCTTTAGCTCTACTTGTGTTCCTTCTTCAAAGTTCCCTCAAGTATAATCTCCTCAATTGAATAAATTTTTAAATGTTTATTTATTTATTTATTTATTTTTTGGGATGAGCTTGGATTAAATGAGACACTATATGTTGGAGATTGAAGATGGAGGAGACTTTTTACTATATGGTGTTAGTAGCTACGTATGGGGAGCAGGATGGCAGGGTAAATGAAGGTGGGGTGGGGGGGGGGGGGGGGGGGGGGGGTTATGATCTTCATATGTATAGGTGTGGGATTATGATCAGGAAGTTGGTTTTATGCGATTAAGAATTGTGAGTGATATGACCATGACTTCATTTTCGTCGGATCAATAGTTTGAGGGAGGTGTGTTGCACGACAACCTTAGACAGTTTTATGATTTATCCGAGAATCAGTCTGTGACAGTATCTCATATGTGCACATTATATTGGGTTGGTGGGCATGTTGGATGGAAGTGGCGATGAAGGTTGTTGTCATGGGATAAGGAACAAATGGGGGAGTGTAGTCTTTAGATGTCTAATATTTTCTTGCAGGATGGCGTGGAAGACAAGTGGGATTGAAGTATTTATCCAAGAAAAGGATTCCTTGTCCGAGGAGCTGAACCTATCATATCCTTTCTTATGTGGTGAAAACATATTGGTTGATATACCATGACATTGTTTAGAATAAATCGACAATGTTGAAGGTCTCTTTGCTCATGTGAAGGTTGTTATTAAGCCTACTACCAATGAATGAAAACCTGATTCAACGAGGCATATATAATTGCAGAAACTTCAGGTATTTATTCGAGTGGTTTTGGCCATGGTGAAAGCGTATAATTTGTTTGTGGGTTGTGCATTTTGTGGCAGCATTTGGAAAAATATTTATATCTTTGGGTTTTCATATCTATGATAGACACATTACCTATTTTTGATCACTTTCAATAAATTATTAATTTAGCATGCAACTTTAGAAAAAGTCGATTTTATCTTCATGTAAATTTGATGACATCTGTTATTTGGAGGAAAGGAATAACCGTATTTTTTGAAATAAAGATAAACCTTTATAGGAGCTTGTTGGCAATGTGAAGCTATCCGTTTTTAGGTATTTACAAGCAATAAATAGTAACTTAGCTTTCTATTTTCAGTATTGGTGGACTAATCCCATCTGGTGTTTCACTTTTATTCTTAGCTAGGTGTTGTTCGATTTCTAGTTGGTGATGGTTTTGGTATTGTTGCATTTTGACTATATCTACTCGAGTCCTAGCATGTGCGGATCTGCATATAACTTGGTGTTAGCTATAGCGACACCAATTTTTTTAACATATAAAGGATGTCTATAAGAATAAAATGTTATAGAAATTAGATGGTCTATTTTGTTCTAATTAGCAATTCTTAGGGTTACAAATAAACCTGGGTTAATGAAGCTAACTCAAAGAAAACTACTAAAACTATTTTTTTTTGACGAAATAGGGCGTAATAATTAATTTCATTGGACATATAGTTTAACACTATTATTTTGCTACATCGAAAGTCTAGTTCTGGATCCGCTCCCGAGTCCTAGCCTAACACTCCTTGTGCGGGGATGAAGCTCAGTTGGATAATATATATTTCACTTTGTCTTCTTAAAAAAAACAAGAATTTTTGTAGTCACATTAATTAAACATTAGTATAGATTTATATTTCAAATTTGATGGTAACAGTTGCATATTTTTTCAATCTAGCACCAACTTCCCTTCGACAAATCCTTGCTTGTCAAACCACTTCTCTTTGACTCCTTGTTGTCTATCGAACCAATTCACCATGAAGACAACAAATCTCTTTATGTCCAAGTATTCAACTAAGTTAGGGAGTCGAAACTCATTAACTCTCTTCAAAATCTGAGTCAAACTTCATTGACTGCATTTATTGTAGCATGTGCCAAAATACAGGCTAACACTAGGACTTCATTTTGGTCAGATCAATAGTTTGAGGGAGGTGTGTTGCAAGACAACCTTAGACAGATTAATGATTTATCAGAGAACTAGTATGTGACTGTATCTCATATGTGCACATTATGTTGGGTTGATGTGCATGTTGGATGGAAGTGGCGATGAAGGTTGTTGTCATGGGATAATGGGGGAGTGAAGTCTTTCAATTTCTAATATTTTCTTGCATGATCGTGTGGAAGACAAGGGGGATTGGAGTATTTATCCAAGAAGAGGATGCTCTGTCCGAAGAGCCTAGCCTATCATAGCCTTTCTTCTGTGGTGCAAACATATTGGTTGATATACTGATGCGTTGTTATTCCATTGGTTAGTTTGTTCTAACTATCACGGTTATGGCAAGTGTAAAAGTTGTTTTCATCAAGAAATAAAGTGATAAGTAGAGTATCGTATCCACAGGGATTGTTCTTTCGTTCGAACAATTCTCGTTACTTATTTTTGTAAGTTTTACAGTGTAAAAGTGAGTTGAAATTTTTATCTGTTTGCAGCAGAGCGAATTTACCTGTTTTGGTTGCAGAAAAGTAAGCAACGGTTAGGATTCTTCGAATCCACTCTGTATATTTGTTTTTGGATAATACATAATCTAAATGTCGCGTTTATTATCTTTTGGTGACTATAAAAGTGATAAAGTCGTTGGGAGTTTCCTAAATAGGTAGGGCACCACCTAACCGAATGAGTTTTAGCCACTGGGTACCTAATTAGGCCTTTCCCTCTGATGGCTAATTGCACATGTTGATCGCACGATGATCCTTATGTGCAGGGTTTTTCTAATTCAAAGGTAATTGAAACATAAACTTAAATTGGCTTTCCAGTATTTCCCAAGGCAATGAAGGCCAATGTTCCCTTAGGTCTGCCCATATATGAATCTTAGGACACTCATAGCACACACTCTCTAAGCTTACTTAGTAATTCTACAAACGGGAAGCCCTAATCTACGCTACCTTACTAAGGGTTTCAAGATAATGGTCTTACTAGGATATAGATTTAAGTCAGACAGCTAGGTGCCTGTTTCCCTAATTACTAACTAGTTAATTCTTAGCTTCTGTAATGCACCACACGACCCAATGGGTTCTAGCTAGCCACTGGGTACCTACGTCTAGATTCAACATTTCCTATGGTATCTTTGGCTAACTAATAATCACTTCATTCCTAGCCAAATAGTTATTAGTCTAGGGATATAAATATCAAGATATAAGCATTCGGTTAGTGATAGCAATATTAGGTTCTGTCACAACCTAAGTACCTAATCTAGGGTTGTACCTCTCACAGAAATAAAGACTATAATCTAATAAAACTCTATATTGGACAAAAGCATAAATAATATAAATAAACTACAAATTAAATTAAATAAATATCCAACAAAAATATACAGAGGTTCATCTTAGAACTCTAACCTAAAAAGATTTAGTTACACATGGTAACTAAAAACAAGTTACTAAAGATAAAAACATACCCTAGAAAATCAAGGAGAAAATATAAACTTTCCCGAAGCACCAAAGTTGCCTTCCTCTTGAATTGCTCCAGTTCTGAACGAGAAATTCTGAATGAGGAAGGCTGATATTTATAGTTAGAGTTTTTAACTGGGTTTGGGCTAAAAGTGCGGGCTTTACCCAAAACGGAAGCAGGAAAAGACAGTTGCGCCCCGACTTTTTGCATGCACAGGGCGCATGACTGATGCACGGGGTACATAGCTTGCAACCCCATGCATGCCCTAGGCACATGGGAAATTCCCTAAGCTCATGAAATGAAATTTTCATGACCTAGGCGCATTTCAAATGCCCTAGGTGCATTTGTCCTCCTTCCGGGCCCAATCTCTAATTTTCTGTCATTTTTAGGTCTTCGTCTTCAAATAACTTGCCTCGGTACATTGGGAACATAATTGCTCCCACTTCTAAGTCTTCTGAGGCATCTTGAATCTTTATTCTTGTCTCTTGAATCTTCACAATTCTTCGGTTGTTCTTGATTTGCCGATTTGCATGATTTCTTCGTGAATTCTTTCAAAACCCCCTTAAATTGCTATGTTTCTGGAAAACTAGAATTACAGACTCAAATATAGAAAACATTACAAAAGTCCCGAAATCATAGGTAGTCGTTCTACTACTCCTCCTTATTGCTGCTATTTCCTACTAAACTAAACTGAAAAACATGTTAAGAATAACGTAAGATGACCTGTCATCATATACCATGACATTGTTTATAATAAATCAACAATGTTGAAGGACTCTTTGCTCATGTGGAGGTTGTTATTAAACCTATTTCAGGTCTATATTCGAGTGGTTGTGGCCATGGTTAAAGCGTCTATAATCTTTTTGTGGGTTGTGCATTTTATGGCAGCATTTGGACAAATATTTATATCATTTGGTTGGCATATCTACGATAGACACATTACCTATTTTTGATCACTTTCAATAATTTATTAATTTATCATGCAACTTTAGAAAAAATCGATTTTATCTTCATGTAAATTGGATGACGCCTATTTGGGTTATTTAGAGGAAAAAAAATAGCCGTGTTTTTCGAAATAAAGATAAACCATTATAGGAGCTTGTTGGAAATGTGAAGCTATCCTTTTTTAGGTATTTACAAGCAATAAATAGTAACATAGCTTTCTATTTTCATTATTGGTGGACTAATCCCATCTGAAGTTTCACTTTTATTCCTAGCTAGGTGTTGTTCGATTTGTAGTTAGTGATGGTTTTGGTATTGTTGTATTTTGACTATATCTACTCTTGAGTCCTAGCATGTGCGGATCTGCATGTAACTTGTGTTGAAAAAAAAATCTTTTTGATGAATGTTTTAATGATAACAAACCTTATAGAATAAACACTAAATTTTATGAATGGTGATCTACTGATGTTTGCACTTAAGTTTTTTCACAGAAGTTGACAAGAAAGAAGTCTCTTACAAGTGCATATATATACTCATTGGTAGAATACCAAAACAGTAGTATCACAAGTTCAAAGAAGATATAAAAAGAATATTGTTTGAATCAAATGAGTGTTGATTGAAGATTCAACAAGAAGATGAATTATATGATTAATTGATTCATCCTCTTCAGCACATGTTTTTCAACAAAGCCTTAAAGATTTTAGGAAGAAAAGGTTAGTAGTTGAAAGGTACACAAAATCACTCTTAAAGTCATGTGACAGAATACATATTGAGTTTTGTTACATACCTTGAGTATCTACAAGATATGAAGATTCAAGAATGATATTAAAATAGTTTATAAAAGAGTTTAAGGAAAAAGCGCGGAAGTTTCATTCAAGAGAATGATTGATTGTACCTTCATGATTACATGCATGCTTAAACTAAAATATCTCAAAGATACTCAATGAACAAGAAACATTGTGTGCAATCACCAAGAGGAATTATGTGATAAATTGCATCATCAACAAAACAATTCAAAGTCAATTAACCGAGAATGTATTATCATCTCATATAGAAGAGAACATTATCAACTTTGATGAAAAGAATGTTCTCATGATAAAGATGCATATTACACTCGAAATTATTCTCATCATTTCATCAAAATGATTAGAATCAACTTTGAAGAGAAACCAATTCATGGATGAATTATTTATCAAGTCATTCATTATGATATTGATTGGAGAAATATCAAAGAAGAAAATTCATGATCATATGCTTGGAGATTCTATCATAAAAGACTTATGATGGTCCAAGAATCTTCCATCACCATTCAAGATATGATTTGGAGAATGGAAATCAATCAAAGGAATTTTGACTTTGAGAAAGTGAGAATGATCTGGAGAACGTTC
Organism: Medicago sativa; assembly: GCF_051527215.1. Classification (NCBI taxonomy): domain Eukaryota; kingdom Viridiplantae; phylum Streptophyta; class Magnoliopsida; order Fabales; family Fabaceae; genus Medicago; species Medicago sativa. Next base: position 51,538,580 of record NC_140749.1, read on the forward strand.
TGGTCACTGTTCGTAAAGCAAATAAATAATTTTCATCAAAAGACAAGTCATCAAAATGGAAAGAATGATATAAATCCAATACAAGAATTTGTCTTGGGCCTTAATGATTTTTGATCCATTTGAAGCAAAGCCCATTAAGGAATATGTCTTCAAAGTTACTACCATATGACATCATCAAAGACATCATCTTATGACATCATGAAATGACATCAAGATTACATCATCATAAGTGGCCTCCAAGCTTCTACAATCAAGAGAACAGTTGGTTGCACTTCTACAACTCATTACAGCTAGCAAAAGCGTGTCAAATATTTCTCAAGTCTGGCTGTATGCAGAGAACGTTTTGCAAGTGCAAAATTTCATGCTTTCTCTCCAAGCGTCAAGTGGAGCCAATTTTTTCAGTTTGAAATGAGTTCCAACAACTCTTTTTTAGCTTGATCTCCAAGACATACATCTCTTATAAATAGAGGACGTCTATGAAGATTAAAAGCAAGAGTTTTGATATACAAAAGCTTTGATATCTATCTCTCTCAAAGCAAAATCTATCAATCTCTTCAACATCTCTTTTGACAATTACAAAGCAAACTCCATAATCTTTCACTATATTTATCATCTTTATCTCTCATTGAGAACATCTTTTTGAGTTTGTATTTGTAAAAGGATAGTTTGTTTGAGGCGCAAAGATCAAAACAACATCCTACAATATTTTTGTTTGAGACGCTAGATCCAAACAATCATCCTACAAAGTGAAACCTAGATCTCAAGTCTATTGGACTTAATAGTTTGAGATAGGAAAGTTCCAACCTTTCTTGTGTGATCAAGAATTGTAGAAGCCTGCTGAGGTTGATAATACAGGTGTACTGGACTGATCTGGTGTGATCAAGACGTTATAGTGTTGGTTAGAAGTTTCTACCAACTGTAAAGTATAGTGGATAATCTCACACGAAGTGTGGGGACTAAAAGTAGCCGGGTTTGGTGAACCAGGATAACTCTCCTGTGTTATTCTTCTTTCTCTCTCTCTTTCTCTTTTATTTTTACACCATATACACACACACACTATAACTTCTAACTAACTTTCCAGAGTTCTCTGGTCCTTCTATTGCTTTATTTATTCCGATCATATATCCAGAGTTCTCTGGTCACTTTATTGCTTTATTTATTTCAGTTATATATCCAGAGTTCTCTGGTCACTTTATTGCTTTATTTATTTCAGTCATATATCCAGAGTACTTTGGTCACTTTACTGCTTTATTTATTTCAGTTACTAATTCCAGAATCTTCTGGTCCTTGTATTACTTTATTCATTTCAGTTATATAATCCAGAGTTCTCTGGTCCTGTTTATTTATCACTTAATTATTTATTTAAGTTATATTATTACCTGTTTAACCCTTACCAAGAATTTTCTTGCGTAATTATTTTCTTTCAGAATCAAAATTAAAAAGGGTCACACCAAGTTCAAGTTGGTGTAGTTATAGCCACACCAATTTTTTTTAATATACAAAGGATGTCTATAAGAATAATATGTTAGAGAAATTAGACCGTCTATTTTTCTCTAATCAGCATTTCTTAGGGTTACAAATAAACTTGGGTTAATAAAGTTAACTCAAATAAAACTACAAAAACTATTATTTTTGGCTAAATAGGGCATAATAATTAATTTAATTGGACAAATTGTTTAACACTTTTATTTTGCCACATCAAAAGTCTAATCATGGATCTGCTCCCGAGTCCTAACCTAACACACTTTGTGCGGGCATGGAGCTCGGTTGGATAATATATATTTCATTTTGTCTTCTTAAAAAAAAACAAGAATTTTTGTAGTCACATTAATTAAACATCAGTATAAATTTGTATTTCAAATTTGATTGATTTTTCCAATACAAAAAAAAAAAAAAAAAAAAAAAAACCATGAACACTCTTGCCATCGTTGCAACATTTATTCTTACTCTTAAAGGATTATAACAGTCATTGATTGGTAAAGAAATGTAGCATATGAGTAAAACAAAAAGGAAATACAATAGAATTATTTCAGTAAAATAAATATAGTATAGACAGCATAATTATAATTTCATGAGCATATTAAAAATCATTACAAAATAAACTAATTTATTTTGCATCACTCCCTTATTTTAATGCATGCAACTTGACGTTAACAACATATATAGGAACACTTTCAATGTCCACTGTTATTTCCCTTTTTGAAAGTTTTATTCTTCCCTATAGTTGTTACTGTCCTCAGTTTCTTCTTAGTATTATGAATAAAATGAGAAAACTGATCACTTTCATTTTCCTTACTTTTACTGTCGACATTAGTATTAACCACATCTGATGCAGCAGGGTTGCGATTCTCTACATGATGCCCAATGGTGGTCATGCTTCGGATTTTGTACTTTGCACGTTGAATGAAATTGGTGAAAGTTTCATCATTAACTTGTGGTTTGTTGCTATATGCATGCTGCTCTACCTTCTCCATCTTTGTTGAATGTTTCCTCTGAATTGGAGCGTAATCAACACACTTTGGTTCATTTGACCTATCATTTGATGCTTTCTCATCACCTTCTGTATTTGAATATGCTGAACTCTGATTTCCCATTTATGTTGTAGAGGGTCTTGAAAAATGTTTGGTTTTGAAATGGTTGTTGTATGTTTTTGGAAAAATTGAGGATTGAGACTGTGATGGGTTTATGATTTAAGATGAGAATATGGGAAGTACAAGCTTGGTTTTATAATGTGAATTAAAAGGAAAGGTGTGTAAAAGAAGATAGGTTAAAATATGGTTTAAGTCCCAGCAAATATGCTTCGTTTTGGTTGTAGTCTTTGTAAAAAAAAATTTTGTAGTTTTTGGTCCCTACAAATATGCCTCGTTTGGTTTTGGTCTTTGACCCCACTTTTATGATGATTTGCATACGTGGAACATAATGACTGAACCCATTTTGTAGGACCCACAAACTACAAAAACTTTTACAGAGACTAACACCAAAACGAGACATATTTGTAATGATTAAAATTATATTTTAGCCAAGAACATATACTAAAAGGAAAAGGGAAACGTGTTTTGGATTCTGAGATTCGTGTGGTCTGGAAACCAATTCAGAAGACATCTTTTTAAGTTTTAATTACTAGTAAGATTCTTAACCGTGATAAATGTGGTAGCTTTGTAACTGTAGTAATTAAATATAAGTGGAATAGAAATGTGATGTGATGTGATTATCAAGAATATGATTCTTGATGTGATTGAAAGTAAGCAGCACTACACAAGAGCGCTTGAATTAAATCTAGGTGAATTCTTTTAAGTTTTAACTATCACCAATGCTATTTCAACACCTAAACTTTTCATGCCGTCAACACCTTATTATATATACGACGAATGTTAATAACACTCAATTTTTAACATATTTTCTCTTGCACTTATTCGTTTATTAGATGAAATCAATTTATGTTCCATCTTTTTGTGGGAGTTCAAATTTTAAAGAATAGACACGCAATAATTTAAATCAATAAAAAAGTAAATATTAAAAAAAATATTCAAAAAAGAGTGTTACTAACATTCCTATATATATATATATATATATATATATATATATATATATATATATATATATATATATATATAGGGATTTGCTAGAACACACCCACTAGTTTTTATGTGGGAGTGTTTTAGCAAAGCTACACCTTAGGGTGTATTTAACCACTTTTTAGTTATTCACTTGCTAAAATACTCCTTGTAAAAAGTAAGTGGGTGTATCCTAGCAAACCCCTATAGGATTTGCTAGAACACACCCACTTGTTTTTGTTAGAAGGTGTGTTATAGCAACATACACCTTAAGGTGTATTTATTAACTTTTTAGTTATAACTTGCTAAAACACTCCCACATAAAAACTAGTGGGTGTGTTCTAGCAAACCCCATATATATATATATATATATATATATATATATATATATATATATATATATATATATATATATATATATATATACAGTCACAGCACCAATATATTACATCCATAATTCTCTTTATTTCAAAATGTATACACTCATATTGGATGTACTCTACATATTTTCTTTTAACTATTGCATGAGATTCTTAACGTGCTTGGTGGTGTGGGGAGTGTTTCTTTTGGTAATTTATTTATATGTGAAAGTTGGAGTTGTGATTATAGGAATAAATGGATAGATTCCATCTCTCCCCTAGTATTACCTTTCTCATGTGTTAGATATAGTTTTGTGTGGGAATTTGATTGCTAGACTGATTTGAACTTGGGAAATAGAAGTTGGAGATCCTGAATACAAACCATGACAAGGAGTAAAATATTAATCTAACAAACATACATAGTTATGTGTGGAGCTACGATCGTAAAATTAGTTAGTATTATATCAAGTTGGCTTATGTAATCCTTCTTAAAAATAATCCTTGTGTAATGGCTATTTAGTTTGTGTCTGCTAATGTATTTGCAAGCAAATTGTAATGCTTAACCTATAAATAGGTGTATGCTTGCCTTAGGTTTGCACAATTTACCATCAAGAATACTTGCAAAATTGAATTTTAGTTCAATATAGTTTTCTTCTTTTATCTTCTTGTTTTCTTCACTTTATTTTGTTTATGGAAAGTGGTCTTATAACAAACTTTCCATAATCCTTATTTCTTTCTTTCATTTAGGAAATACATTCACCTGATCTAGCTTTATGCATTTTTTCAAAATTATAGGCAACCTTCCAATGTATGAAAATGATGGAATGGTTGCTACAAATATAAAGTTAGATACAATTTTTGAAACATAAGAATAACCTAAGACTGTTTGGGATGCGAAAATGGGTATTCTAGCATAATGGGTCAAGATAATATTAATTTCCATTTGAATAAGATTTTGGGTTGGTTAGGCACGTGTATATTACTAGAGATAGAGTAATAAATACAATTGAGAATACATGGTTCTTAGGCATGAGTTTTCGAGGTGAAAGGAAGGAATGTGATTTGGTTTGTTTGTCTTAACTATGAACTCCAGTTATTCAGAGGAACTTTCCATCAGTTGCATGTTTTCAAAACAAATATTAAATCGTCTTTCAATCATCGTGCATCTTTTATTAAAAACACAAAAACATTTTCCTTTTATTTTGCATACATAGGAAGAAAAACGTAACTTGAAGATCACAAATCCATGTGGGATTGATATTTTATTACGATGATAAAACGGTGCACTTACGGCGATATCATGTTTTTGGCGTTGTTGTTGATGACTTACTGAAAATTGTGGTAAATTGTTTTTCCCTAATTAGTTTTTCTTCTGTTTTCAAACAACATGGCTAAAACGTTTCAAATGAAACCATTTTTATTAGAGTAAATTACACTCCCCTCTCCTCAAAGATGCTTGAATTACACTCCCCTCCCCTCTTATATTCAAATATACACTCCCCTCCCTTGAAAAGAAAATTTTATACTCTCGTCCCCTGTAAGATGCTTGAATTACCACCTCATCCCTTAATAATTAAATATGCACTACACTTTAATCTATTTTAACTTAAATAAATATTTTTCTTTCAAAAAAAACTTAAATAAATATTTTTATGATATATACTAATTATGAACCACCATTTAAGAAAAATAGGTTCATTTCTTTATGATTTAATGATATTTTACTATTAATTTTATATTTTAAAGTATAAAATTAACTTTTAAATCACCATACTTTATTGTCTTTAGTAATTTTTTACATATTTTAATTTTATTTTGGGTTGTTTCATATTTTATATTAGGGTTTAAAACTATATGTTAATGAAATTGTGAGTAAAAAATAGTGAAAAATATGTATTCAAATTTTGATTATATTCAAATAGATCCGAAATACTATTTTTTTCCGAAGTGTGTTAGATTATTATTTTTTTGCTAGATTATTTGAAATAAAAAAAATATTGAGGGATTAAAATGTAGATTTTAACATAAGAGGGGAGGGGAATGTAATTCAAACTTCTCTTAGGTGAGGGAAGTGAAATATTTTCTAATATATTTTGATAAAGAGGGGGAGTGGAGTCTACATTTTAACATAAGAGGGGAGTGAAGTGTAATTCAAACATCTTTGATGGGAGGAGAGTGTAATTTACTCAATATGTTTTGAATAAGAGGGGAGGGGAGTGTATATTTTAACATAAGAGGGGAGGGGAGGGTAATTCAAGCATCTTTGGAGGGGGTGCATATTTTAACATAAGAGGGGAGGGAATTGTAATTCAAGCATCTTTGTGGGAAGGGATGTGTGTATATAACTATATATAGAGTGGGATTGTGCAGGACCCTCCTCACCATCAGCATTAATAAGTGCACGTGTTTTTGGAATAATACAATTTCTCTCCTCTCTCCCTGCACCCTTAATACTTGTGTAGTTGTTGCCGAAGTCAAAACATAGTCATCATGATTCATGATCATTGCAATTTTCATACTCCACGTTGGTTAACTATATATTGTTCGAATTTTTTTTTATTATTGGAAAGACCGAGCGGTAGTTAATTGACGATGGAGGCAAAAACGTATTTTTCATGTGTTTTTAAGCAATTTCTTATGTGAGAAAAACAATTTTCTAAAAATTTTGGGCATCCTCTTCTAACCATTGTGGCCTTTCTACCCTTTCTCCTATTTAGTTCTCCAATTTAAGCATTGGAGGGAGGGGGGTTATACTTCTTGAAAACCCTACAAACTTCCCCTTTTCTTGCATTTTCCTTAATTTTTCACTTTTTTTAGTTAATAGTTAAACATCTTTTTTGTTTTCAGAAGAAAACAAAAATTTCCATTTTTAGATAGTTACTTTTTTTTGACAAACATTTTTAGATAGTTACTTAAAATTTATGAACTAAATTTATTTTAGAAAAAAGATTAAACTGTGACACGGAAGTTTAAGATGCTAAACCCAACATCAATTAAAATAGAATCACTGAATGTGACTCAATCATTTATCTACATCGATCGAACAAACATAATGGTATGGCAGATACCTCCAGTGACATCCTTTTGAATCCTGACCTTTAAAAAAACAAATGAGCTTTAAAAAAAATCAACCGAAATAACCCAATTCAAAGAAAAGTCTACTATGGTCACAAACATAAATGAATAGTTTTTTTTTTTTGGTAGTGGCCGGGGTTTGAACCCTGGATCTTGCATATTTTATACATTGTCCCAACCAACTGAGTTAAGCTCACGAGGACAAATGAATAGTATTTAGACATACATCAAAAGGTTTTTTCTAATAATAAAAAGAAGGGTTTGTCTATCCTATGCAACATTGCATAGGTTAAGGTGCAATAAATACACCACTTTAATCAACATAAGTTGTGTTATTAATTGTATTTTCTTGAAAAATGATTTTTTTTTTATCTCTCCCATTAACAATTCTATTTAAATTTTGAATTTTTTTTTTCTAATCTTAATAAGAAAAGATGTACTTTATACTGTATATGAAAGGAAATTATATATCTTGACAAAAAAAATTATACGTTATATTGTGTAAAAAAAAAAAAAGATATATGTTATATTAGAGTCATAAATTGATATGCATAATATATAAAATTATATCTTCCTACCATTATTTTGATTCGACATAGTACCATTTGTTTTTGTATTAAAAATCAGTAATTATCCAATTAAGTAAAAAAAATTCAATAACGTTGAGATCAAATGTAATCTCATATATCAATTTAAAAAAGAAAAGAAATCTCATTGTCCAGTACTTATTTTTTTGAAAAGAAAACACAGATGTAATTAATTACTAAGGTCAGAATAGTTAATTTCATCCTAACGTAAATAAATAAAATGTACCTATTCCATTATATTTTTTCAGTATATTAAAATGCTTTTTTTTTTTTTGGTGAATTAAAACATGTAGTTTTTTTTTCCGTATATACAGTATATCATCTTTTCTTATTTAAGGAGAAAAAAAGGAAGATTTATTCAAAAAATAAATAGAATGGTTAATAGGAGAGATAAAAAAAATCATTTTTCAAGAAAATACAATTAATAAGACAACTTACTTTGATTAAAGTGGTGCATTTATTGCACCTTAACCTATGCAATGTTGCATAGGATAGAAAAACCCTAAAAAGAAAATTAATGATAAAAAGATTTAGTATTTTAAGAAAAAGATTTTTTTTATGTGTGTGTGACCAAACACTATTCATTTGTGATTGTGCCTATGCAAAAATTAATACCTCACATTATTCATACCCACACTTTAATACCCCACGTCTGAAAGTTTCACATACTAAAAATCAACCCACATTGTTCACATAGGCAAAAACAAATAATGCCTGAAAGTTCCACAAAATGATAAAGATCCTGCTCATAAGTTGAAACAAACAAAAGCAGGAATCCAAAGTTCCAAAATAAAATAAGCACTAGTAACAGTCTAGTAATTCATGTTCCAATACCACCAGTTATAATTTCACAAATGACAGCAAACAAGAGTATTAAAGTGGCCAGTAATGGTTCTTGCCTTGTGAAACGTTGACCTCACCACGAAGATCGCTATGAATAGCCTGCGAATTTTGACCGAGACCAAGATCAGGAACATCATCGGGCGACAAACAGTTACGAGAATCAACGCCCTTTAAAAACCAAGAAGAAGCATTTGTTTGAAGTTGATAATTGGGTGCAACTTGAGAAGATTGTGTAGTGAGTGAACCATTGAAATTCAACAAGTTGTTCATCTCAACACTTGGTGTTGTTGTGTTTCTAGAGTACCATGTTTGGTTTGACAGAAGAGAGAGAGCACAGCTTGAATCTGTGACTTCATTGTAGTTATCCATTATTGGAGGATGTCTACTAGGAGGACCATGGAAGTTTGTTCCTTGTAGGAAAAAGTCCGATGGTGTCGATGAGTTGTTTTGCCAGGTAAATTGTGTTGTTTGATCACCGGGAACCGGCTCGGCTGATCTCGGAGTTGATAATGCATTTCCCAGAGAAAATTTTTGGAATGAAGCACATTCCATCAGAAAGTTATTACCTTTGCCATTATTATCTGTTGACACAGACCAAGCAATTTTATTATTCTACAAATAAGGATAATCACAAGCTGAAAACATAGATATTTGGAATTGATATTTTGCTGATACTACCTTCGTCCCTTTTTAAATGTCGTAGTTATTTACACATACCAAGAAAATGAATAAATTTTATTACTTTGGATGAAACTATTTATCTTAGTACCCTTAACTATTAATCATTTCATTTAGCCTTATTTGAACTTTGATAAAATAAATAAAAAGGAAAAAATTTCTAAATAAATAACACTTAAATGGTAACAAAAGGAATAATTTCTAACCAAAGGTAGAAGAGGAGAGTTTGGGAAAACGCGAGGTTAAAAAGGAGCTCGGTTGGGGCTTTCTCCGCCTTTCATTATGGCCAGCTAGTCGCCTGCGGCAACTTCGTTTCCCTTGATCAAATTCAGGAAGCTGATGAAACCTGTGCAAGTTCTATCAAAGAGGACGTTAGTTTCGTTGAGATAAAAACGATCCCACGGTTATGTAACAGTGTGGTACAAAAGAGAAAATGAGAATATTTGAAGTATTTAACATTTTTGTAAAACTCTCATGCAACTGAGAGATTTTTAAACTCAAACTGACTTGGCTCTGGTTCAAATTGGCCTCTAATTCATAAGACCTTCTCCATAGATATAAAAATTTGGCTCTTAAGTTATTACCAAAAGCATTATCGATGCTTATGAAAAAGTTAGACGTAGGAACAATCATTAAGAAATTGAAATGCAGGGGTTAATTTCTATATGTGTGGATTGCTATTAATTAAATGACTTATAATTCTCGCAAGGATTATAACTTATAATCATTGCAAGATTATTTCAACATTTATTTACTATAAATGATTGTTGAATACTATCTAAACAGCTCTTAGACTATCCCCAATGGGGTTAGCTTATCTCTATAAGAATTGGTACCTTATAGGTACCCGCGTTGTAGACATATCCATAATGGTACCCATTGAGAAGAGGATCTCATATAAGCACCCTCTCTCTTTGTTGGTTCCATATAATTTAATATTAAAATATTAAAATGTGTTGGTATAGAGTTATCGATAAATGATATAAAGTTATTAGTAAGGCTCATTTAAAAGATTTGTGTAAGGTGTAAGATGCTGAGTTGAAGTGACTTAATGCTCATTAAATAATACTATTAAAAAATTATAAATGAATGATGTGCCCGCGTATGACCCATTTAAGCACCAAATACTGAAATCCTTCATTGTCGATGCTCTTGGTCACAACCGACAACAATAAGCAAATATTCTATCATAAATACAAACATAAGATTTATTATTATTTATTAATAGCAAAAAATATAACAAAATGCACGAGAAAAACTACAAGAGGGACATGCAAAACAAAGCAGGGAAGGCACTAGTGATGCCCAACGAAAACAACGGACAACACTTGGGTGACATTGTAGTGTCAATGCCATGTGACATTGGCTAACCACAATGTGACAACGGGTTTTCTTCTTTCTCTTTCACATGTTTTTTTTGTTTTGTAATTTTTTTAAATAAAGGATGTCACGTGACACACTATGATTGGTCAATGTCACATGACATTGACACCATAATGTCACACAAGTGATGTTCGTGAACATATACACACAAAACACCCAAAGAAAATCCCCAAAATGCTTGCAACAACGGGCCGGACAACAAGAACAACAACACTCCCAAGCAAACACGACCCCCAAAGGCCGGCAAAGAACCCAGACCTAACTCCCCAAAGAGGGAATACCCCACCCATAAGAGCCAGAGAGAACTCCACCAGGAGAACGACCGAGGACAAGCAGTCAAACCACCCAGAGCCACAAAAAACCCTAAACCTAAGATGTAATTCACACATCCTTTGGTGGTGTTCATTCATTGTATGAGAAATATCATATCGTCGGGAAAACCTATGCCTCGGAGGTTTAATATACAAAATAATATTGAAACATAGATTCCAATAAACTTCTCTCTTACTTCTTATCCATAAGCATCATCTTTAGTATAAGATGATTCTTATCGATAAAAAGTAAGAGAGTCCCAAAACATTTATTTGAAACATGAACTCAAATATTTTGAAATATAGTTGAAGTCCTAAAACAACGAAGAAAGAAGAAAAAAAAAACGAAGAGAGTGAAAGTTCTAAAAACATCATATATTTAAAATACAGTTGAAGTCCTAAAATAGTTGGTATGTAATGACAGTACCAAATACATTTGCCTTTTCAAAATCTACACTTCCTGATAAAAACTTTAATTCGCTCTAAAAACACTCATTAGCCTTTTCCTAAGTAATCACAAATTATCCAATAAAACAACATCTTACACATTTTTTGGGTAGAAATATCTTTAAATTTCAATTGGTCATCAATAAGCCAAACATACATTTACAAATTATCCAATCAACCAAAGCCTTTTAAATTGAAATACAAAATATTTTGTCAAAAAGATATTGAAATACAAAATTCAAAATATATATAATCTATGTGATTATCATCCCATGCTTATCCTTCATTAAGACTAACCCTCTCACTAGCCACTTCTTTTACCAGTAGGACATGTCACATGGCTAAAGCTAAAGGTTCTTCCAGGTATAATGGTGAATGAATATTATTTTATTTAGCAAAGATGTTTTAATAAATAACTTGCCATGTGGGATCATTTTTTCTACACTAGTATGAGATTGACATCAACTTCTCAAGGGGGACCATTTTTTCTTTGAAATTTGGAAAGAATGGTACATCATAAAATTCTGAAATTTCAGGTATGCATGAAGAGAACCATCATTTGCATAAAAGCATGTATCAACAACATTCCTAGTAAAAATAAATGTAGGCAGAGATGCATCAAACACAGAAATATAATATGAGCCAGTCTCCAATAATAGAAGAACATTAGGATCACAATATATATGCCATTATCAAATTCAAATGAAATAAAACAACAATCCAACAACATCTAAGAAATCTATAATAAAATAAAAAAAAATAGAAGATAAATAACCAACAAACAATATATATTAAAAGTTTAAAACATAAAAAATAAAAAATAAAATAAAAAAGACAAAATGAGTTAGGCAAAACAAGAAGGAAAAAAATTAAACCAGACCATACCCATTATAGAAAGAAAAAAACACTAAAAAAGGAAGAATATTTGAAGTAGTTAATAAATTATAAACAAAAGTAGAATGGTCAAAGACATAGAAGTTAAAGAACATGTGACCTGCTACACTGTTGGCAAAACCTTTGCTCCAAACCAGAAACAACAACAGAAGGAGATTTTGAATGCATGCAACAAACTTTATGTCTAGAATAGTAAGCCTTAGCACCACTCAGATCTACTTTACAAGCTTCAACTTGACACCTACGTGGATGATTATTTCCCCTCTTCATTCCTGAAGATGAAGATGATGAAGAAGAAGAAGAGCCACCAACACCAACCGCATTAGGTTTGATTTGAGAAGCTGCTACTACAACAGTACTTGTTGCATCCTCAAAGTAGATTTTTTGACCAAACTTTAATCCATCAAGAAACTCGGTAGATGAGTTAGGTTGTGAAGAGGGAGAAGGTACAAAACCTGAACTCATTGGTGGTGCCAGAAAAAACTTCTAAGAATAATAATGTGTCAAGTTACTAGTTTGTTAAACTAGTTAGTTACTATATCTAGGAGCTAATAACTAGAGTGAGTTTTTTCATTTATTTTGTTATTGGTGAACACATGTCATGTGATGAATTGAAAATGGTTAGATGATGAATGAATGAAACTATGAAAGGGTTTGTGAATAATGTGAAAAGGAAGGTGACAATGAGTCATGTCATTATTGTAAGACTAAGGACACTTGTCTGTGTAAAAACAAGTTTCTTGTTACTTTCTTGTTACTTTTTCTTGGAAAGTAGACAAGAGGGGGAGAGATAATTGAGTTTGTACTTTCTTGTTACTTTTTCTTTTTTGTATACATAGATGGAGATTTGGGGAGCAATTTTGTTAAGTGTGTGTACTTGGTTCTCGAAATTGATTATTAGTTAATTAATTTTGTATAATTATTTTGATTAAAAATTAGTTAAATATAGAGTATTATGTTTAGATTATTTTACAGTTTAAGTTAACATTGTGAACTGTATGTATTGGTTCGTGAATTGAAAAATAATTATTGAATTAATGATGAAAAAAATATTAAAGGAATTAGTTTTTTCAATATTAAATTAATGATTATTTTTTTAGTTTACATAATGTATCAGTATAGTTCACAATTTCTTATCTTCATCTTCTTCAAAATGTTAATTGAAAACTGATTACTGATGTAAAAAGTTGTATTTTTAATTTAAAATTTATAATAATTTCATAAGTATAAAGTTTGAAGGAGTAGAGAAAGAAATTTCTTTTTGATCTAACTAACTTTCTGAATCAAAATTCTGATTTTCATTGAATGAAGAATTATGTTACATTTTATCTTATATAGATGAATTCAGGTAACCTGTAATAGCAGGTTAAGTGTAAGGCTTTACTTACACTTGCCAGTTACGATAAGACTAGGCTTAGATACAAACACTCTATACTAAGCTTATCTTAACAGATACTCTAATACACCCCCCTCAGACTCAATGTGGGTGTTCTTCAACATTAAGTTTGGTGCGCATCAAAAGAAACTTAGCAGTTGAGAGTGGCTTGGTGAGGACATCTGCCTATTGGTCGGTTCCAGGAATGTGAACAACAGAGAGTTGCTTAGCTAAAACCTTCTCCCTAACAAAGAAAAGATCTATCTCCATATGCTTGGTCCTGGTATGAAGGATGGGATTGTGGGCAAGCAGAACTGATGATTGATTGTCACAAAAAATGGTAGGAGAAGTAAAGGGAATTGTGAGTTCTTGCAGTAAAGTCTGAACCCAAAGTACATCAGCAGTTGCTTGGGCAAGAGAGCTATATTCAGCTTTAGTGCTGGATCTTGCAACAGCTGGTTGTTTTCTAGACCACCAAGAGATAAGGTTTGGACCAAAGAAAATAGCAGCACCAGAAGTAGATCTTCTGTCATCAGGGTCTGCTGCCCAGTCAGCATCACAAAACACTTGGAGAGGGAGAGGCTTTTGAATAGGGGCAGGGAACAGCTTCAGACCCTAGTTGAGGGTCCCTTTGAGATATCTGAGTATCCTTTTAACAGCAACCCAGTGAGATTCAAGAGGTTGAGACATGAACTGGCATACTTTGTTGACTGAGTATGCAATCTCTGGTCTGGTAATGGTAGCATACTGCAGGGAACCAACCACTGATTTGTACAAAGAGGTGTCATGAAATGTATCTGAACCATGTCTAGAGAGCTTGCAGCTAGACATTATAGGAGTATTTATGGGATTACATTCAAGCATGTTAGTTTTTGAAAGCAAATCCTTGATATATTTACTTTGAGTAAGAAGTAAAGAATGATCATCAAGGTGTTTGACCTCAATTCCAAGAAAGTAGCTTAGGGAGCCAAGATGTTTTAAGCTAAAAACAGAGTCAAATTTGTGAACCAAAGTGTTAACAAGGTCATAAGGACTGCCTGTGATGATAATATCATCAACATACACAAGAAGATAAGTCAATATGAAGTATCATTGTACCAAGATAACTTCCATGACTTCTTTATGAAATTGAATTCTTAGGTTACTGAAGAAAGACTCATAACACTGCTGGAGCAGATTAACAGCCAAACAGCAAAGCAGACAAAAGTTACGGTAAGTTGTAGAATATTAGCTGCATTGTTCCGTTTTCATTTATCAGTTTTTTTATTTACTTTTCATTTTTTTTCCGTTTACTTTTTCAGATAACGAGACGTCGAAGTGTTCTTGAGGATGATGATTAGCTTTCGCGGTCTCTTAGCTGGTTTATTGACTATTGACTTCATGCTTTATTATGTATGTATATGTGTATTAGCATAGGTAAATAGTGAGGGATCACACTTACTGGCCTTAAACCCAAACTGAATTAGAGCAGTTGTTAACCGGTCAAACCATTGTCTAGGAGCTTGCTTAAGGCCATAGAGAGCCTTATGAAGTTTGCAAACTAATTGTGGGCCACTGCTTTCAAAACCTTAAGGTTGTTGCATATACACTTCTTCCTCAAGGATGCCATTTAAGAAGGCATTATTAACATCCAGCTGTTGAAGTTGCCACTTGTATGAGATAACAAGAGTAAGAATAATTCTGATAGTTACAGGCTTCACAACAGGGGAGAAAGTTTCATTAAAGTCAAATCCTTGAAGTTGATGAAAGCCTTTAGCAACTAAGCGTGTTTATACTTGTTAACAGTACCATCAGGATTTTCCTTCACCCTAAACACCCATTTACAACCAATAGCTTTCATGTTGGATGGAAGTGGCACAAGTGACCAAGTATGATTTTTCTGAAGGGCATTAAATTCTTCCTTCATAGCAGCATTCCATTGGGGATCTGCCAGAGCCTGTTTTACATTCTTAGGTTCAGTGTGCATAAGCAAAAGGGTGGGATTGAGACGAGGAAGAACAATACCATATTTGGATCTAGTTTGCATAGGGTGTTGGTTGGCAGGAGGGACAATAGTGGAAGAGGAACTAGAAGGATACTCAGAGGCAGATTGTGAGATAATATATTATTGGGAGGACTCTACAGAAGAAGAAATTGCAGATGCAGGGGACAGGATAATGGGGGTAGGTGAGTTAAAGTTGATGTGGGTAAAGGTGAGGTATGTAAAGTTGACGTAGGTGTACTGATAGTACTAGTGTCTGATGGTAAAGAGGATAAAGAGACATCCTTGATAGGAGTTAGAGGGTCATAGGGAGTAGTGGTGAACAATAGAGGTGTAGCCTTACGGCCTCTTGGTTCGCTCTCAAGGTTCCAATGAGTCTTAAAAAATTTGAAATATGCAGATTGGGATCCTCAGTGGGTGATCCAGAAAACTGATTTTGCTGCACCAAGTTAAGTAGTGCAGGCTTAATTTCAAAATTGTTACCCTCAACCATTGGGTACACAATAATAGCATGTGGCTCTTCTGTATAAGGGGTTGCATACTCCTTAAGAGAGCGTTCCGCAGCCATAACGATATTATTTCGTGCTTCTCTCTTTCTTTTATGTAAGAACCTTTCGATTTCGGGTACGAATTCACCAAGACTTTTGCTTCTGCGCATAAAAGAACAAGAACCCAAGAAGTTAACGGTAAAAAGAAGAAAGAAGAGAGAAGAAAACTAGAAAAAGAAAAAATTCTAACCACTACTAAAAAGTTAATTAAATTGGTTAACTCCCCCGCAGCGGCGCCAAAAACTTGATGTAGTAAATCCGCAAGTGCACGATTTACCGGTGTAGTAATAAAAGAGTATCGTTCCGACAAGGAGTTGGTTAATTCAATTAACCTTTAAGGATGATTAGAAAGAAGTTCAGTTGTAAAGATTGGATTTTTAACGGTTGAAAATAAGAATAAAAAGGTGCCTTGGGATTATTGGTTCATCTTGATGACAAAACCTTCACAAACCAAACCCTAAACGTAGAACTTTTTGTTGGACCCACTTTCTAAAGACAAGTTTCTCTAAAGCTTGTCACATTTTCTTTCTGTTTCAGTGAATGTGTTCCACTAGCAACCACGCATATTCTCATGGTTGATTGATATTGGAATCCTTGAAGAACAGAACTTTATTTGTCTCAAGGTTTGCTAGACTATTATCATATTTCGCAATCCTTGTCTAATTTCACTTGTTCCAATATCAAAACTTCTTCTTTTGATGCTTCGCTTTGATATTTGTGATGATGAATTAACAAATACTAACCCTCCGTTGTCGTTTTATGAGTTTGATATATGTGAAGTTGAAGTAAATGTCACTAGAAGAGGGGTTGAATAGTGACCCTTTAAAAATTTATCTGTACTCTTTAAGAATTTGTACTTTTGAGACTTTGCTTGAAATGAACTGGTTAGTAAAACAATAAATATGTAAAGCTAAAGCAAAGTAGAAAGTAAAGAGTAGAGTTAAGAGAGATCACATATAGAAGTTATCCTGGTTGCCCCAATATGGGTTAGTCCAGTCCCCACAGCTTTGTGAGATTATCCACTAGTTCTTAGGAGTTTCTTCCTCCTTTTTGCAATGTGCAAAACAATATGTATTCTCTAAGCCTCACCAGGCTTACACTCAAGCTCGATCTCTTACAGAGGCTGAGCTTGTACAACTATGTATTCTCTTAACATCACCAGGCATACACAACTGATATTATTAGCTTCAGCAAGCTTACACTATCACTCAAGATTTTACAGTCAAGAGGATATACAATCAAAACAAGATTTGATATTTGGATCTAGTTACAACTTTCAAGCTACTAAGAGAATGAGAGTTTGTACTTTGTAATACTCTTAAAATGATGATCCGAAAAATATAATTTGGTACTGTAAGAGTATTTTTTATATTGAGATTGCTTGATGAATTTGCTTGTTTGTAGGATTGAAATTGTATTTCAAATTCATACTTTCTTTGTTGAGAGAAAGCTTCTATTTATAGCCAGCCTTCATCCTTCAAAATCTGCAGTTGTTCATTCTTGTGTAGAGACCCTTGCTGTTGATAGGAATTGCAAAACTGCCATTGTCCCATACTTTTGTACGCTGAGCTTGAGCTTGTCAGCCTCGACCTCAACATTTAACACTAAGAGCTTGAGCTTGTCTTTGTACCAGGAGCGTGTGTGAACAGTGAAAAGTACATGAACAGTAAAAAGATCTTTTCTTTTTACAGCTGTTTCATGCTTGTTCTCCAAGATGTATTAATGTTCATGTCCTTGCATTTCTTAGTCTCTAAGACATCATTATTTAATTATTTTGGCATACTTGGTCACCAAGTCTTGTTCTTTTAAGATATTTTGCTTGCTTGCTCATCAAGATTCAACTTTAGGGCTGTCATCATCTTTAGCTTTACCAAATGATTAGCACATGATTGAAAGATAATTTTCCCTAGCATTTGCGCATGGCTTTCCTTTGTGATTTGTTTTATTAACCTTTCTTGGTTAAGAATGAATTACCATCTTTAATGTTTATGAGAGCTAGAGCTTGTTCACAATGTTCGTTTGAGCTTGAGCATAATCATCCATGGTTTTAACAATGTGTGAGAGTTGGACTTTCCTATCCTTAATAAAATTCACTTAAGAGCACACATTAAATAACCAAATAAAATTATAATCTTAATTTTAATACAAGAGTTTGTTTATCATTTAAAAACATTTTCAAAAGGGATTTTTGCTTCAACAATCTCCCCCTTTTTTGATTGATGACAAACTTCTTGAAATTAAAATTACATAAGGAGGTTTAGAATAAAAGCTCCCCCTTAATTTATGCATCATGTGAATTTTGGGGCTCCCCCTCAATTTATGCATACAATTTAAAATGACATGATTATAAGATGAAAAGATAAAGGCATAGAATCATTCATTTCATTAATCAAAATAATTCATGATTACAATTGATTCATAATGATTAGCATAAGCATAATATTAAAATTTCAGAGGATCAATTTGCTACATACACCATGTTTAAGCTTAAAGAAAAGATCCTGGAAATTTCAAAAGGAGTTCAAAACTAAGTACTACCTAGTTTTCTAAAAGATTAGACTAAACAATTGTTTGTACAAGCACGAATTGCAGACTGATTGCAATTTTTGAGAAAGCAAGAAATAAAAAGCATAATAGCAGACACCAGATTTTTCAAGATAATTCTCCCCCTTTTGTCAGCAACCAAAAAGTAAGGGGGTGGTCAAATTTCAGCCTCAGCCTCAGGCTGGAGGTGGAGGTGGAGCCTGATCAGAGGGCTCAGGTGCAGGTGCAGGAGTAGGTGCAGATGCAAGTGCAGCAGATACTGGCAGGATGGGATAAGCAACATCAGGTAGAAAAAGAGGTGGCAGATTTGGAGCAACAGCAGGCAAGAATTCTCCCAACATCCAATTATCCATAAAGGCTTGTCTATTTCCATAACTAGCAATAGTTTGTTGCAAACCAACAATATTCAAAATTATATCAGCATTAGTGGGACCAGCAGGAACAACATGTACATTAGTGTTTCCAGAATCAGTATTTTCAAAAGATCCAAGTGAACCAAAGTGGCTAGGTTCGGGTAAGGGAGAGGAAGAAGATGGTTTGTTGAGTTTTGGATCAAGTAAAGGTGAAACAAAGAATTGATGAGCAATATCCATCAGAGGGTTATCAGAAGATTTTGTTGGTGAGATGAATGAGGTCGAAGGATTTAGGTTACTGGTTTGTCCTTGAGAGATACCTTGCATTTCATCATCTAGATGAAATCCACCAGTCATGGAGTAGTATTGGTAGGGGTTTAGGTTAAAAGGTATCACAGAAGCAGGATCAAAAAACATAGAATTAAAACCTTCTTGAACATCTTCATTCAAGTTTGGCAAAGGTGAAGATTGATGTTCAAAAGGAATAGGACACGGGGAGTTTCTAGGTGAAGGAATTGGAGGAGTGTTGTGCTCAAGGGTGAAATTGTCTTCTGCCAAAGAATGATCTTGCTGAACATCCTCTTTCTCAGCTTCATCCTTGTTCTTATTTCCTAGTTCTTCCTCAGATTCAGAATCATCTTCTGATTCTCCAGTTTCAACTTCAGATTTAGATCCTTCTTTAGGACTTTCAATTTCTGGCTCAGGTGTGGAGTACTCAATCTCTACAGAAGGCTCAGGAGTCTCAGATCCTGACTCAGACAGATCTGTCTCATGCTCAGGCAGTATTTCCTCAGCCTCAGCCTCAGGCAGAGGTTCATTTATTTTACCCTTTTTCTTGACAGATCCACTAACCTTATGTTTTGTAGTTTTCTTCCTTTTGGGTTTATGAATACTAGCAATACGCAGCCTTCCTAAAAGAGAACCATCTATCACAGCACACTCATCTAAGCCAATTTCATCATCTAAAGGTACATTAAACTCCTTAAAAATCCTAGTCAACAGCATGACATAGGGTGCAGAACGACGAGCAATGGCGAATTGTTTCATGTGTGCTAAGATTAGATAACCTAGGTTTAGAGGTTTCTTGTGTACCAGATGATAAATAATGTTTAGATCAGCATTGTTTACCTTGCGACAATGGTGCGAACTGCTATGTTATGAAACAGATGACACGTAGGATTAAGGTTGGCAGCAGTTGGTCGTCCATCAGAGCCTTCTTTCAAGAAGCTTTCAAACGCATCATCACAGTCTAGCTTGTAATGATCGAACCATTTATCACCATAGAGATGAACACCTTTGTTCTCTATGTCAAAAAGGTTACAGATAACCTCTAGAGTAAGTTTGAAAGATACGCCCTTGAGTGTCACAGAGACATGACCATTTGATTTGAACTTAGCAGCAGCATAAAATGCACGAGTAAGGCGTGCGTACTGTAATTCCTTTACAGATAGAATAGGAGTCCAACCTAAAGCATCAAAATGAGGTTTTATGTTCTGACCTCTTGCAGCTAAATCAACCAAATCTACTACCCTTCCATTTGCTATTGCTTTGTCAGCCCATTTGCTCAAATAAGCAAACTTGATATCAGGATCTCCAAAAACTTCATCCAGAGAGGCAGCTTTAACTTTCTTTGGAGCTACAGACTTTCCCTTTACTTGAGCTCTTGAAGAGCTTGAGCCAGAGGTTTTCGATTTCTTCTGAGATTGAGGAGGAGACGACTCAACAACTTGTTTCCTCTTTTTAGAAACAGATTTCTTGGGCTGTTTTGATGGAGGAGGAGTGATTTCAACCGAGGTTTCAACAACCTTTCTCTTGGGGGGTGATTTTTGAGGTTGAGGTTCAACTGGTTCCTGAGGTTGAGGTTCAACTGGTTCCTGAGTTGGAGGTTCGTTTGTTTAAAGAACCCTAGGTTCGATTCTTTCTCCATCAGAATCAATAACTGAACAGTTGTATCAATCATTGGAGGTTTGTTCACAGACCTCATCCTTTGAGACTTTCTAGTTGGAAACGATGATGAAGAGGTTTTAGGTTTCGATTTCTTTGATTTGGAACCGGTGGGTTTTGACACAGAGGCAGAAGGGGCTTTTGAAGCAAACACAGTTGGTGTAGGTTCAAGGTCAGAAGAAGAAGGAGCTTCTGAAGGAGACACAGTGGTCATGGGTTTGGGATTGTATTGCACAAAAGGTATCAAAGCCAAATTAAAGTTTGGTGGTGGTGATGTTGGAGATTCGGTTTGATGAGAAGGAGAAGGAGATATTTCAGTTGGGTGATAAGAAGAAGGTGGTGGTGAGAGTGACGGCGGAATTTATGGTGGTTCGGTTTCAGCGGAGAGAGGTGGTGGTATGGTTTCATTGATTGTTTCTTCCATTTTTGAGAGAAAAAAAAAATTTGAAGTGTTGAAGAGTTGTGTGTTGTTGGTTTGAAGGAGAAGAGAAAAAGAGGAAGGGTTTAGTAGATACAAAAAGCAGATTTTGTTTTAAAGTTTTAAACAAAAAAATATAACAATGATGACCTTTTCTTGGGAACACGTGAGAGAAAAAGTTTGAAGGAAAAGTTATTGATCTAAAAGGCATAAAATGAAAAGACTAATAGTGATATAGGAGACAACAACAAATGGTATTTGGAGGGAAGTAAATTTTTTGATCCTCTATTTTAATGTTGGAGAAAAATATAAATAATTAATTTAATAAAGACAAACTAATAATAGATAATTTATCTCTTAAAAAATTAAATCTATCTTCTACCAAAGGCTTAGTAAAAATATATGCGAGTTGATTTTCAGTATCGATGAAAATCAATTCAATTTCTCCTTTCTGAACATGGTCTCTGATGAAATGATGTTTTATTTCAATATGTTTAGAACGAGAATGATGAATAGGATTTTTAGACAGATTTATAGCACTAGTATTATCACAAAGAATAGGAATTTTTGTGTACCTTACTGAGTAATCTTCCAGTTGATTTTTTATCCATAATACCTGAGAGCAACTGCTTGCAGCTGACACATATTCAGCTTCAGTAGTAGACAGAGCAATTGTATTTTGTTTTCTACATGACCAACTGATGAGAGCTTGACCAAGAAATTGACATGCTCCGCTTGTACTTTTTCTTTCAATTTTGTCTCCGGCATAATCAGCATCACAATATGCTGTAAGATTAAAAATTTTGTCATTTCTATACCATAAACCAAGATTAATAGTACCGACAAGATATCTGAAAATTCGTTTAACAGCAGTAAGATGTGACTCTTTGGGTGCAGTTTGAAATCTAGCACACAGTCCTACAGCAAATACAATATCTGGCCTGCTTGCTGTTAGATATAATAGTGATCCAATCATTCCTCTGTATTCTTTTTCAGATACAGACTTACCTTGTTCATCTTTGTCTAAGCTTGAGGAAGGATGCATGGGAGTAGACATAATTTTTGCTTCATTCATTTTGTATTTTTTGAGAAGATCTTTAATGTATTTTTCTTGAAAAATAAAAATACCGTCTTCTTGTTGTTTAATTTGTAAACCCAAAAAGAAGCGAAGTTCTCCCATAATACTCATCTCAAATTCACTTTGCATTAGGTTTGAAAAATCCTCACACATTTTTTCATTTGTAGATCCAAAAATAATATCATCAACGTAGACTTGAACAATTAAAAGGTCTTGGTTATAATTTTCCTAAAAAGAGTTGTGTCGATATGTCCACGAGAAAAATCATTTTTGAGTAAAAAGGTACTTAGTCTTTCATACCAAGCTCGAGGAGCTTGTTTGAGACCATATAAGGCTTTTGAAAGTTTGAAAACATGATTTGGTTTTTTATCATCCTCAAAGCCAGGAGGTTGATGGACATAGACCTCTTCATTTAGAAAACCATTTAGGAAAGCACTTTTAACATCCATTTGAAAAAGTTTGATGTGTTTGTGTGCAGCATAAGCAAGTAAAATTCTAATTGCTTCTAACCTTGCTACAGAAGCATAAGTCTCATCATAGTCAATACCTTCTTGTTGATTATAACCTTGAGCAACTAATCTTGCTTTATTTCTGACAACCTTACCATCTTCATCTAGTTTATTTCTGAACACCCATCTTGTTCCAATAATGGTTTTGTCTCGAGGATCAGGTACCAAATTCCAGACTTTGTTTTTTTTCAAATTGAGAAAGCTCTTCAGTCATGGCTTTAATCCATGATTGATCAGTGATAGCTTCATTGATGGATTTTGGCTCTATTTGAGAAATCATAGCCATGTTTGTTTTGTCTTGGAAAGATGATCTTGTTCTTACTTTATCAGCAGTGTCACCAATGATTAAATCTTTAGGATGATCAACAACTGATTTCCAGCTTGGAGGAATGGATAGCGAAGATGAATCTGGTTCGTCTTCATCTTTTTGATTTGATGTCTCAGAAGATTGTTGATGACTAGAATGATGATGTTCATCTTCATCCTCATTTACATTCTCAACAATAAGATCATTAAATTCATCAAAAACAACATGCATGCTTTCCTCTGTACATCTGGTTCTTAGATTATAAACTCTATAACTTTTGGAAGTAGTAGAGTAACCCAGAAAAATAGCTTTGTCTGATTTTGAGTCAAACTTACTCAGATTATCTTTGTTGTTTAAAATGTAACAATAACATCCAAAGATATGAAAGTATGCAATAGTAGGTTTTCTATCTTTCCATAGTTCATATGGGGTTTTGTTTAAAATATTTCTGATAGTAACACGATTTAAGATATAACAAGATATGTTTATGGCTTCAGCCCAAAAATATTTTTCAACATTTGATTCATTTAACATGGTTCTAGCCATTTCTTGTAAAGTTCTATTTTTTCTTTCAACTACACCATTTTGTTGAGGAGTTCTGGGACAAGAAAAATTGTGAGAAATCCCATTCTCTTCAAAGAAGGATTTAAAAGAAGAATTTTCAAATTCTCCTCCATGATCACTTCTTACAGAAATGATGTTTGAATTTTTTTCATTTTGAACTTTTTTACTAAACGTTTTAAAAGGTTCAAAAGAATCATCTTTGTTTTTCAAAAATAAAACCCACGTGAATCTGGAGAAATTATCAACAATTACAAATCCATATCTTTTTCCACTAAGACTAGCAGTTTGAATAGGACCAAAGAGATTAATGTGAAGAAGCTCAAGAGGTTTATTTGTGGAAATAATGTTTATGGGATGAAAACTACTTTTATCATGTTTCCCTTTTATGCAAGCTTCACATATGTTATCTTTGTCATAACTGAGTTTAGGAAGACCTCTAACTAGATCAAGTTTGGATAATTTTGAAATAGTTTTCATACTTATATTACCAACTCGTCTATGCCAGATCCATTTATCTTTATCTATGGACATGAAACAAGATTCAGTTGGGAGTTCATTTAAAAATAAAATATAAAGATTTTTATGTCTTGATCCAGTAAAGATGATTTTTCCTGAGGATGATTGATTAATTTCACATATGCTTTGTTTAAAAATAACTTCAAAGCCACTATCACAAAGTTGACTGATGCTTAGTAAGTTATGTTTTAATCCTTCCACATATTGAACATCCTTAATCTTAGCAGAGTTATTGTTACCAATGATACCCATACCTTTGATTTTAGCTTTATCATTGTTGCCAAAAGTAACTGATCCTCCTTCTCTTTCTTCAAAGGAGAGAAAACATTCTTTATCCCCTGTCATATGCCTTGAGCAACCACTGTCCAAGTACCAATGTCTTTTCTTGGTTGCCAGCAAACATTCCTGTGTCAGAGGTTAGTAGTAACTTAGGTACCCATATAGATTTGGGTCCTTGAGGGTTAATGTTTTTGAAACTTTTGTTTTTACTTGTTGCAGTAGGAACATTTTCTCTTTTTCTTAACCTGATAGTTTGTCTCATGATGTATAGGTTTTCTATAAACATTTGCTTTCTTTTTCTTATAAAAACAGTTATCTTCAGAATGACCATATTTTCTACAAAAGGTGCATTTTTTAGGAACTAGAATTTTTTTATCCGGTTTAGGTATAAAAAAGTTCTTATACATTTTTTGTGTCTCTAAAATGTTAAAACCTATCCCTGTTTTATCACTTATTCTTTTTTGGGATCCTATAATTTTTTGAAATGTTTCGGTGGATTTAACAAAACTAGTGATGTCATTTGTTAATCCTACGACTTGATTTTTCAAAAATTTATTTTCTTCTTCAAAAGTTTCAGTGGTTTGTTCGACTATGGTAATATCATTTGTTAGTTCCTCTACTTGATGTTTTAAGGAATCATTTTCTTTTTCAAAAGATTTCAAAGGTAGAGTATTTAAAACATCCTTTTCTTCAGACAATTTGAGATTAGCTAGCTTTAGATTTTGAATGGTTTGAAGAAATTCTTCATTCCGTTTTTGTAGCTCCTCATTTTGTTTCTTTATTTCAATAAGTTGATTTCTTTGAGATAGACATTTTTGAGATAAAATTTCAGAATCTTTTAAGAGGTTATCAAAAATAATTTCTACTTTTTTACAAGAAAGACAAGAGTTAGAAAAGGTTACCTCTTCTGCATCATCTTTTGCCATAAGACAAAGATTTTCTTCTTCAACCTCGATGCCATCTTTTGAGTCATCAATGTCATCCCAAGTGACAAGCATTGCCTTTTGGAATGGAGGTTTTTTCTTCTTTTCCATAGGGCATTCTGATTTGTAATGTCCTAGCTTGTTGCATCCGAAACATTGAACCTTGCTTTTATCTGTTTCGAATTTTTGAGGTTCTCTTCTATGTTGAAATGGTCTTTTGTTTTGATTTCTTCTAAAAACCATTCTTTGAATTTTTCTTGATATCAAGGCTAGGTCAACCTCATCCTCAGACTGATTGATGTAATCGTCAGTTGATTCAGGATCTTGTGAGGATGATCTTTCATCTTGGTTTTCACAATTTTGAGAGGTTTTGAGAGCAATCATCTTGTTCCTCTGTGGTGGTTTATCTTCCATGAGGATGGATTCTTGAGCTCTTAAAGAGCCTACCAATTCTTCAAGCTCAAGCTCTTTAAGATTCTTAGCTTGTGTGATTGCTGTAACCATTGGTCTCCAAATTTTTGGAAGACTTCTTAGAATTTTTCTAGCTCTCTCGTGAGTTGTGAATGTTTTACCAAGAGAGCGTAGTTCGTTTACAATGATTGTCAATCTTGCAAACATCTCATCAATAGTCTCATTTTCTTTCATCTCGAATGTTTCAAATTTTTTAACTCCCATGTCTATTCTTTCCTCCTTGACATGACTTGTTCCTTCGTGATGAATCTTTAAGGCTTCCCATATTTCTTTAGCAGTTGTACATTCCTCTACTCTATCGTATTCTTCCCTGCTTAAGGCACAAGTTAGAAATAATTGAGCTTTAGAGTTTAGAAGTACCTTTTCGTTTTCTTCTTTTGACCATTCTGCTTGTGATTTTACTACTGAGGGTGTTGTTGCTGTAGCGGTTGTCATTGGAACAAAGTTTCCACTTTCAACGACTGGCCACATGTAATTGTCTTGAGATATTAGAAATAATCTCATCTTTCCTTTCCAATAGTAGTAATCTGTTCCATCAAAATCTGGAGGTCTATTTGATGATCCTCCTTTAGGTACGAACTTTGCTGTTTTTGACATTTTCTTCTTCCTGGATCTTTTCCTCTTACACTGTTAAGTGCTCTAACCGAGGCAGAGCTCTGATGCCAATTGAAGTTGAAGTAAATGTCACTAGAAGGGGGGGTTGAATAGTGACCCTTTAAAAATTTATCTGTACTCTTTAAGAATTTGTACTTTTAAGACTTTGCTTGAAATGAACTGGTTAGTAAAACAATAAATATGTAAAGCTAAAGCAAAGCAGAAAGTAAAGAGTAGAGTTAAGAGAGATCACACAGAGAAGTTATCCTGGTTCCCCCAATATGGGTTAGTCCAGTCCCCACAGCTTTGTGAGATTATCCACTAGTTCTTAGGAGTTTCTTCCTCCTTTTTGCAATGTGCAAAACAATATGTATTCTCTAAGCCTCACCAGGCTTACACTCAAGCTCGAGCTCTTACAGAGGCTGAGCGTGTACAACTATGTGAAGGTGAGAAAAACACAAGAAGGGGGGTTGAATTGTGTTTTGAAAAATTCTTCGTTTCTCTAAACAACTGAATACACTGATCAGAAGCTAAGTGAGACAGCTTCTGAAGTGATGATCAGAATCTAAATGCAGCGGAATAAAACAGAGAGAGAGAGAGAAGAAGAACGACACAAAGCAATTATACTGGTTCCTTCCACAATCCGGAAGTAGTCCAGTCCCCCTTGCACTTCCAAGGAGATTTCACTATGAGTAATATCTGATTACAAATGCTCAAGCACACAAGCAAGAGACTTCCAATGCTCAAGCACACAAGCAAGAGACTTCCTTTGCTCAAGAACACAATCAAGAGACTTCCTGCTCAAGCACAACTGCAAGAGACTTCCTAACTAAACAAAATTACACAGAAAATTGTTTAAGGTTGAACACTTGATATACAATCAGAGGTGCTCACAATACAAATCAGATACAGACTCAATGGACTTAAGAATTTCTAAGATATGACTTTGAGACACAGAAATTCTAAGTGAATGCAGAACAATTTCAGCAGAGGTTTGGTACTTGTGAAAATCTTGTGAGTCTTTCGTTCAGCGTTCTTGCATTACCAATTCTCTAGGTCTTCACTCCTTTATATAGAGGTGTGAAAGAGACGTTGTGAAATTGCCAGCACACCAAAGAGTCGTTGTTGAAGCTTGATCTTTCACCAATGATCTTTTGCCTGATTTGGTTGTTGTCCTATGAAGAACAAATTTGAAATCCATTCCTTATCCAAAGGAACATCTATGCAGGCGAGACCGTATTCTGGAGCTGTTTTCTTGTCTTGAAGTGCAGACACAAAACAGAGTAGTGGAGAACGTGGTTGTACAATTCGTACAAAGTACAATGTCAACGCTTTCGTCCAAATTGCAAACACACACCTTCAAACACCTTTGAAATGACCGTTGCAAGCTCCACTAATCCTTTGTTTGTGTTTTCGAATCCAATAGACAGCTTTTGCATTGATGATTCTTCAATTCTTGATTCTTTGCAAATCCAGTTGATATTCAGCTTCTGGTGAAATGGCTTCTGATGAGGCAGCTTCTGATGATGCAGCTTCTGATGATGCAGCTTCTGATGAGATGACTTCTGCAGCTTCTGATGATGCAGCTTCTGATGATGTGACTTCTGGACCTCTTGTCTTCAGGAGCACTATTCTTCAGGAGCAGCTTACTTCAGGAGCGCTATTTCTTCAGGAGCAGCTTGACTTCAGGAGCGCTTTTTCTTCAGGAGCAAGTTGCCTTCAGGAGCGTCCAAGCTTCAAATTTTTGTTGTTTCCATAGCTCTTTATTTGCTCATTCAGAACCAATGATGATGTAACTTTATAATTATGGTCCTGTACACTTGAACAAATATTAGCTAATCCAATTTACAATTTTTAATACCTTGTTATCATCAAAACTCTTTAAGGTTTATTGTTAAACACATTTTGTTCCAACAATCTCCCCCTTTTTGATGATGACAAACAAAAGTATTTAAAATTGATCAATTGTTGTTAATCTAATTAACAAGTTGACTTTGGGGTTCTGAGGTTTGTAAGCTCAGAATCTGAGGTTTGTAAGCTCAGACTCCCCCTGAGTCTGATAGTCTTTAAGGTGAGGTTTGTAAGCTCCCCCTAAGTTCTATCCAGGTTAATTAAATTCATTTTGCGCAATAATTATTATCAGAGCTTAAAAGCAAAATTGAATCATTGAAAGAATTTACTTATAGATAAGAAGAATGGTTCAATTAACTTTACTTGAATTTTGATACTCCTTCGTTCATTCATAGCTTATACCAATAAGGTAAAAAGATAGAAGTTTTTCAAAAATTTCAAATGCCATTAATGGGGCTCAGAGCCTTTAAATACTTGTCACATATACTCCCCCTTTTGTCATTATCAAAAAAAATTAAAATAAATCTAAGCACAAAAGACAAAAAGATATGAGAAAAACTCAAACGTGTGAATATATGCCTTGACAGGAATACTTTGGTTTTGATGATGACAAAAGAAGTCCTAGAAGAACAAAGATGCAAAAAGCGGAAAAGAGGATTTAAGCTTTCAAGTCTTGGAATTTATTTTTATTTTTATTAGGACTATTTGTAAGTAGTAGAAAAAGCTCTCATGAAAATAAATCACACACTCACAGATGATTTTCATAAAGTGATTTTACATGAAACTATTTTTACATGAAAAACTATAATTTACTATGGAAATTTTACAATAATTTTTTAGCATAAAAATAATATTTAGCATGCATTGAGAATTAAAATGGCATAATCAATTCTGTTTTAAAATTCATTTCATGTCATTATCTTTGCCAAAATATTTTGACCTTCGTGCATTAATAGTTTTGTTACCGTTGGCATTAAAACTCTTTTTGGTCACCATTTGCATTTTACGTTTTTTTCATTTATAAAAGAGATATTGTGTTGCCTTAATTAACCATATATTTTCCAACGGCTATTTTTGTATGTTAATTGGCAGCGACTCATTTTCTTTCAATTTGCAAGTTGACCAAGAATGAATATTTGTGTGCAACGGCTATGATTTTTTAATTGCATATTTCATTTCCATTTGGACTATAAATATGAGTATTTGGTAGCTCATTTGATACAACTCATATTTGCACTAAACATTGTCAAAAATACTATTCATCACTCTCATTATTTTTACACTTGCTAATTTATTATCTTGAGAGCTCTTTTATACTACATAGTTTGTCTTGTAGTTCTTGTGCTTCAATTTGTTATATCTACACATTTGGTGTATTATTTTATTGTTGTAACTCTTATTTGTATTGGGTGCGATCCCAAGGTTTCAAGAGAGGTGATATCTCTTGGTTTTAGGGACTCTTCTACAAAGGATTGTTTTGTTTGGAGAGTGCTCGTTATTTGTAAAGGTTACCAGCTTATCCTAATTAAAAGCTTGAGCAGTGAAAATCTCAAGGGGCTTTTCCTTGGGGACTAGACTAGGCCTTGTTGTTTTAGGCCGAACTAGTATAAACTTCTTGTGTCTTTTCCCTTATCCCTTTATCTCTCTTGCTTTATTTGTTATTTATTTTAGCCCAATATCTCAAGTTTTCATCTTTATTAAAAACTTTTATAAGCACTTTATTTTATTTGGTTAAACTATTTTTTTTAAGTGCTTGTTTTAAATCGTTTTTTAAAGATCACAATTCACCCCCCTCTTGTGTGTTTGAAGTCACTTGTTCAACAAGTGGCACCAGAGCTTGAACTCTTGTTAAGGACTAATCGTCTCAAGAGGCAAGATGACTTCAAACAACAATTCCATAAATTGTCCCCCATCTTTCAATGGTGAAGGGTATGGTTATTGGAAAGAGAGAATGAAAATTTTCATTGAGGGAATTGATTGTGATATTTGGGATGCTATTGAAAATGGTCCATTTATTCCCACTCATTTAGTCAATAATGTTGTGATGAATAAACCAAGATCCATTTGGACCAAAGATGAAAAGAAAAAGGTTCAATACAATTTGAAAGCTAAGAACATTATCACCGCTTCATTAAGCATTGATGAATTCTATCGTGTATCAAATTGTATAACCGCCAAAGAAATGTGGGACACCCTTAAATTGACCCATGAAGGTACTACCGAGGTCAAAAGGGCTCGAATGAACACATTGACTCATGAGTATGAATTATTTAGGATGAAATCGGGAGAAAGCATCCAAGATATGCAAACACGATTTATCCATATAATTAATCATCTCAGAGCTCTTGGAAAAACGTTCAATAACGAGGATTTAATTAATAAAGTTCTTGGATGCTTGAACCGAAGTTGGCTTCCAAAAGTGACCGCGATTTGTGAATCTAAAGATTTATCTTTTATGTCTTTGGCCACTTTGTTTGGAAAATTGCAGGAACATGAGCTTGAATTAAATCGTCTCATTGATAGTGAAGAAGGTGAAAAGAAAAAGAAAGCTCTTGCTCTCAAAGCTAGAATCAATGAAAGAACTTCCTTCAATCCAAATTGCAACAAGTGTGGTGAAAAGGGTCACATAAAATCCAATTGTCCTTTAAGTCAAAAGAGATATACAAACGGAAAGAAGGCTTATATCGCTTGGAATGACAAAGACACAAACTCATGCAATGAATCAACAAATGAAGTAGCATATTCATGTTTCATGGCAAACAATGAGGAAGATGAGGTAAACTCTATTGAATCTGAATATGACTTAACTTATGATGAGTTATTTACTATTTGTAAAGAATTAAATGATGAGTCAACTAAGCTTAGAAAAATTGTTTCTACCTCTAAGAAAACTATTTCTACTCTTGAATCAAAAATTGACACTTTAAATAAGGAAATAGTAATTCTTCAAGAGAAACAAGTTTTTGCAAGTGAAGTATCTTCTTGTACCTTTTGTGAAAATAAAAAGGAAAATATTTTGAAGTGTGATGATTGCAATATTTTGAAAAATAAAATTGAGGATTTTCAAAACACACTTGCTAAATTCACAATGGGAAGAGAAAACTTGAACATCATTTTGGGAAATCAAAAGGGAACTTATAATAAAGCCGGTTTGGGCTATCGTCCAAAAAATCATGAAAAACTTTTTAGAAAATTCTTTCGTCCAAACAAAACATCAAGTTCCCCTTTTGTTAAATGTTTTTATTGTGGAAGAGAAGGTCATACATCCTCTATCTGTAATTTAAGAAAGAACAATGATATGAATGGTAAATGGAAGTGGATTCCAAAGGGCACTTTGCCTAATGCTAACTCTCAAGGACCCAAAATGTTTTGGGTACCAAAAGCGAAAACTTGATTTTGTTTTGTAGGTGTGCTTGAAGGCCAAGAACTAAAATTGGTACAATTATCGAGGCTATTCAAAGCACATGAAAGGGGGGAGAAAAAGAAGTTCTCCTATTATTACTACAATATTGGCTATGCATCATATGGTGAGCTTTATCAAAAATTCTTCTCCAAAATGAAATTGCAAACTCAAGAGAAGGAAAAATGGTTTACTCTTTTCACATAATTCTTTTATTTTTTGCTTTAAATTTTCCTGAATATATGCCTTGCCATGATTGTTTCTTTCCCGCTTTTTGATAATGCCAAAAGGGGGAGAGTTATGTGATTTGCATGTTTCAGGGGGAGTGAATTTTAATTCTTTGCATATAGT
Source organism: Medicago sativa (assembly GCF_051527215.1). Lineage (NCBI taxonomy): Eukaryota > Viridiplantae > Streptophyta > Magnoliopsida > Fabales > Fabaceae > Medicago > Medicago sativa. The sequence goes on from NC_140749.1 coordinate 51,570,717, forward strand.
GAGGGGGAGCTAAATCTGCGCTTATCTTTGTCAAATATTTTATTATTGATTATTATTTATCTAACCCTTTCATTGAGCAAATCACTCCTAGAGATGTTTGTCATCATCAAAAAGGGGGAGAATGTGAATATATGCCTTGACAGGAATACTTTGGTTTTGATGATGACAAAAGAAGTCCTAGAAGAACAAAGATGCAAAAAGCGGAAAAGAGGATTTAAGCTTTCAAGTCTTGGAATTTATTTTTATTTTTATTAGGACTATTTGTAAGTAGTAGAAAAAGCTCTCATGAAAATAAATCACACACTCACAGATGATTTTCATAAAGTGATTTTACATGAAACTATTTTTACATGAAAAACTATAATTTACTATGGAAATTTTACAATAATTTTTTAGCATAAAAATAATATTTAGCATGCATTGAGAATTAAAATGGCATAATCAATTCTGTTTTAAAATTCATTTCATGTCATTATCTTTGCCAAAATATTTTGACCTTCGTGCATTAATAGTTTTGTTACCGTTGGCATTAAAACTCTTTTTGGTCACCATTTGCATTTTACGTTTTTTTCATTTATAAAAGAGATATTGTGTTGCCTTAATTAACCATATATTTTCCAACGGCTATTTTTGTATGTTAATTGGCAGCGACTCATTTTCTTTCAATTTGCAAGTTGACCAAGAATGAATATTTGTGTGCAACGGCTATGATTTTTTAATTGCATATTTCATTTCCATTTGGACTATAAATATGAGTATTTGGTAGCTCATTTGATACAACTCATATTTGCACTAAACATTGTCAAAAATACTATTCATCACTCTCATTATTTTTACACTTGCTAATTTATTATCTTGAGAGCTCTTTTATACTACATAGTTTGTCTTGTAGTTCTTGTGCTTCAATTTGTTATATCTACACATTTGGTGTATTATTTTATTGTTGTAACTCTTATTTGTATTGGGTGCGATCCCAAGGTTTCAAGAGAGGTGATATCTCTTGGTTTTAGAGACTCTTCTACAAAGGATTGTTTTGTTTGGAGAGTGCTCGTTATTTGTAAAGGTTACCAGCTTATCCTAATTAAAAGCTTGAGCAGTGAAAATCTCAAGGGGCTTTTCCTTGGGGACTAGACTAGGCCTTGTTGTTTTAGGCCGAACTAGTATAAACTTCTTGTGTCTTTTCCCTTATCCCTTTATCTCTCTTGCTTTATTTGTTATTTATTTTAGCCCAATATCTCAAGTTTTCATCTTTATTAAAAACTTTTATAAGCACTTTATTTTATTTGGTTAAACTATTTTTTTAAGTGCTTGTTTTAAATCATTTTTTAAAGATCACAATTCACCCCCCTCTTGTGTGTTTGAAGTCACTTGTTCAACAAAACGTGAGAGAGTATACTAAGCAATGAACTAAATAAATCAGAGCAAAAATCATGTATATTCAATTGTCAGAAGCAGCTAAACAGTCAGAATCAGTAAGCATTCAGAAGCAAAAGAAATAAGACAAGATGATTTCATAAGCAAGGACTAAGAAAATAAACAAACAACAAACAAAGAAAAACACAAGGGTGTGCAACTAAGGGTTGGTTTGTTGTTGTTTCTTCATCTCTTCCATTTCTTCAATCTTCTTCTTCAACAATTCTTCAAGTTGTTGTTGCCTCTGAAGAAGAGCTTGTTCCCTTTCTCTAGCTTCTTGCTGCTGCTGTGCCATCTGTTTCTTCAGAAGCTTACACAGCCTTGCTTCTCTGGTCAAGTAATCCGTTTCAAAGAAGAAAGGCTGGTTTGCCAAGAGCAGTGTAGAACTTCTTACTCTAAGACTCTGATTCAGATTTTCCATTAGCCTTCTGACTGAAGCTTGCTTGACTCTGATGCATTTAGCCTTGATTTCTTCAATAACCCCAGCTGCCCGGTTCTGAAGAGATACCCAGGAGTCTTCATATGCACCTGTGAGATCAATCGTCCTTCTTTGATCCACCAGATTGTGCATCTGACTCAAGATTGTCAGAAGCTCAGAATTGATATATCCAGATTCCAGGATGTTTGTGGGTGGATGTTCAAGGATTTCAAGATCAGAATCACTAATTTCTAAGTCTTGAATAGGGTTAGGAACTGGAATGGTAAGGTGTGTTTGTGTGTTAGAAGATGAGGGCTGGTCAGAATCAATGTGTGTGGTGGAGGTTGAGGCTTGAACATTGACTAGAGAGATGTCAACATCCATGGGAGTTGGTTCAGGAGAGTGTTCAGGTAAAGGTTGAAATTCAGTTTCAGATGGTGGTTGTTGTGGTGAAGTTGTTGTTTGAGTGTTGAGTTGGGGGTCAGTGATGGCTATTGGTGATTGTGGGGGTGTTGTGGGTTTTTGTGGTTCAGGTGTTTGTTGATGAGGGTTTTCTGAAACAACATTTTCAGAAGCAGCTGCTTCTGGAGTAGTTTCAGAGGCTTTTTCTGAGGCTTTGTCTATGGGTAACTCACCTGAGTAGTGGAGAGCAAGATTGTCTAAGACAGAAGTGTCTTATATTGGTTCAGGTGCTGATGGTGAAGAGGGTGAAGTGGGGATAGAGGTGACTGGAATCTGGATTACCTGATCTGCAGGGCCAGCTTCAGAAGTGATAGTACTAGGTGCTTTCAGAACCGCTTCTGAAGCTTTAACAGCCACTTCCTTGACTTCTTCAGACTTCTTCTTGAAAAATTCATCACAATTCTCCAGACCTGAAGCCTTGAGCCTTTGATCCCTCTCCAAATTGTATTGAGCTTCTTTCCTTTTTAATTCAGCTAGCATCTGAACAGCTTGCCCATCAGCTTCTTTCTCCATATCAGAAGTTACTTCAACCATTGGAGTGAAGGTTAGTTCAGATGCCTTCTTCTTGTGCTCATTTGCCTTTATCCCATCAAGAGCTTTATTCAGATGCTCTTCTGTGATGACTGACTCTGATCTGTCCTTGCTTCTTTTTATGGGAATAGAAGCAGCCCTAATTTTCTTCTTCTCCATTCTATCTGCTAACTTATCAGCAGCGTATTCCTTAGCCATCCTTTCCATGACTGGAGTTACTTCAAACATAGAGTTTTTCAACTCAAGAGGAGCTTTCTTCTTCTTCAACTTGGGATCAGCTTCTTCTTTCTCTAACTCGTCCAGAGCTTCATCCAACTTCTCTTTATGGTAGACAGTTTCAGTCTTTCCTCTCTTTCTCTTAACAACTTTCAGTTGCTTGACCTTATCAGCAGCAGCTCCAGGAGCATTTTTAACTTTCTTCACTTTAACAGGAGCAGCTTCATCCTGAGTGCTTGCATCTTCCTCCAAGATGTACTCAGCTACTAAATTGGCTAAGATTTCAGGGTTGCTTTCTTTAAAGATGGGAGGAAAGTCCCTGATTATCTCAGTCTCAGCAGTTGTCATCTCTAACCACTTCTCATCTTTAGGGGCTTCTTTGAAGAACTTCATAGAGTGTAAGCTCCTGCTACTGATAGTCCTTTCAGCAGTAGAGACTTTGAAACATTTATCAGAAGCACTCCTTGTCCTTTTTAAGAACTCCAGCACCCTTCCTTGATGAAAGATTTCAGACAGCAATCTTCCATAGGGTACTTGTTTTCTTTCTCTTGTAATGCTTTCGTTTATGGCCCAGCAGAGATGATCCATTACATATCTTGGGAAGTTTATCTTTTCCAAAATAGCCATGAAGTAAATTGCTAGCTTCTGTTGATTGTTGGGTTGGTCAGATCCTCCTGCTCTTTGAAAGAAGCAATCATTACTGAACTTCACCAACATCCTGTTGTGAATCTCCATTTCAGAAGGCTTTGCATCCTTCTTCCCACCCAAAAGAGTGTTGTAGTAACCTTGTAGCAGGACATCTTCCTTCCTGACTATTTCTTGGAATCTTCCCTCTGCATGCCTTCTACAAGCTTTAGCTATAACTTCCTCAGTGATGGTTATAGGAATGCCCATCACTTCAGACCTTATTTCTAAGCTGTCAAATGATGTAGGATTCATATCCATGACCATTTTCCCTTTCTTTGACCCAGCTTGTTTGCTTACAACTTTTGCAGGCTTTTCATTGTACACTTCAGCTTTTAACCAAAAGTCCTTGACCAAATTCACATATGTTGGCCCATTTAGCATTCTGAAATACTCAGACAGCTCCTGTGTTTCTATTAAACCTTCCATGTTTACTTCGTACTTCTTGAGTGAAGTAAAATCCACTGGTGACTCTATTTGGACTATCAAGGATTCCCATGGAATATCCATAGTCTTTTCTTTGTAGATGGACCCAGATTCTGATACGCTTTGCTTGTTTGATGTAGATTCTGAAACTTTTGAGCTTGATGATGTCATTTGATGATTGACGAAGATTTGAAGAAGATGAAGATTTTTAGGGTTCTAAGGTTGAGAGAATGCGCTTACTTCGCAAGAGGTTTGAGAGCAAATGTGTTTGTTGTGAGTGAGTAGTGTGTGAATTGACAAAGTGTTAAAAGTAAAACGATTGCAATTCAAAAGAGACAAACAAACATAACATTAATGACAAAATTGGGGGCGCGTGAAAAGTACTTTCAAAGCTTTTAAATCATCATTGCCCTTTTTAGTTATACACCAACACATACAGGCCACGTAAGAAGTTCACAGAGTAACTACCAAGTTAGTGGGCCAGAAGTTACTTTAACAAGTAACTCCCAACGTTTCCACTAATTCAACTATTCAGAAGCAATAAATCCAGCTTCTGGACTTCAGATGCTGACGTCATCATCAGAAGCGAGTTTTCCTCAGAACCTCAATAAAGAGCTTCTGATGGACTACTGCTTCTGAACTAACTTCAGAACCTAAAATCCTATTCAGGAGCAAGCAAGCATTTAATCAGATACAAAGTGCATGTTCAAATTTTTCTTTATAAAATCAAATCTTTCAACAGTTAAAGGCTTAGTAAATATATCAGCCCATTGATTTTCAGTATCAATGAATTGTATATCTAAAATTCCTTTTTGAACATAATCTCTGATAAAATGGTGTTTGATTTCAATGTGCTTCGCTCTTGAATGCAAAATTGGATTTTTAGACAAACAAATAGCAGCAGTATTATCACAATAAATGGGAATACTGTTAGCAGTTATCTGATAATCTTCCAACTGATGTTTCATCCAAAGTAGTTGTGTACAACAACTTGCAGCTGAAATGTATTCTGCTTCTGCTGTAGACATAGCAATAGTTGTTTGTCTTTTGCTAGCCCAGGATATAAGATTATCGCCCAGAAATTGACAATTGCCACTGGTTGACTTTCTTTCAATCCTATCACCAGCATAATCAGCATCACAGAATCCAATTAGCTTATAATCTAAGGATTTCCTATAAAGGAGTCCAAGATTGGTTGTTCCTTTCAAATACCTGAAGATTCTCTTGACAGCAGTCATATGAGATTCTCTAGGATCTGATTGGAATCTTGCACACAAGCATACACTGAATAAAATATCTGGCCTAGATGCAGTGAGGTATAACAAAGAACCAATCATACCTCTATACAGCTTCTGATCTACTTTAGTTCCTTCATCTTCTTTGCTCAGGTTGCACGTAGGATGCATTGGAGTGTTCATCACTTTACAATCTTCAAGTTTGAACTTCTTCAGAAGCTCCTTTGTGTACTTTGATTGATGAACATAGACTCCATCTTTGCATTGATTGATTTGAATGCCAAGGAAGAACTTCAGCTCTCCCATCATGCTCATTTCAAATTCATCCTGCATTAACTCAGAAAATTCCTTGCAAAGAGATGCATTAGTAGAACCAAATATTATATCATCAACATATATTTGCACAACAAGAATATCTTTCCCAAGGGTCCTTCTGAAGAGTGTAGTGTCAACCTGTCCTCTCTTAAAATCATTTTTGATTAAGAAATTACTTAGTCTATCATACCAAGCTCTGGGAGCTTGTTTCAAGCCATATAGTGATTTCTTCAATTTAAAAACATGGTCAGGATATTTAATATCCTCAAATCCAGGAGGTTGCTTAACATACACTTCTTCTTCTATGACACCATTGAGAAATGCACTCTTGACATCCATCTGATATAATATTATGCCATGATTAACTGCATAGGAAAGAAGTAACCTAATTGCTTCCAATCTTGCAACTGGAGCAAATGTTTCAGTGTAATCAATGCCTTCTTGTTGACTATACCCTTGTGCAACAAGTCTGGCTTTGTTTCTTGTTACTTCACCTTGCTCATTCAGCTTGTTTCTGAATACCCATTTTGTTCCAATAATGTTCTTGTGCTGAGGTTTGGGTACCAGATCCCACACATCATTTCTTTGAAATTGATTCAACTCTTCTTGCATAGCTAGGATCCATCCATCATCTGAAAGTGCTTCATCAACTGTTGTAGGTTCAATCATTGAGATTAGTCCAATCATTGACTCTTCTTGTCTGAAATGTGATCTTGTTCTTCTTGGACTATCTTTGTTTCCAATGATTAGCTCCTCAGGATGTGAAGACTTGTGTTTGAATGTGTTTCTGGGAGGATCTTCTTGATGTGAGCCATCTTGTGCTTCATCAGAAGCAGTTTCATCTTGCGCTTCTGATGTGGGTTCAGCTTCTGGACTATCTTCAGACTCAGCTATCTGATCAGGTTCTGGAGTAGCTTCAGGAACCTGTATCTCTGCAAAACTTTCACCCTGCTTTGAAGTTTTATCTTCAAGCTCCTTGTCATCAAATTTAACGTGCATAGATTCTTCAACACAGAGTGTTTCTGAATTATACACTCTGTATGCCTTTGACCTTTCAGAGTAACCTAAAAAGATTCCTCTTTGGGCCTTGGCATCAAATTTCTTTAGGTAGAGCTTGTTGTTCAGAATGTAACAAGTACATCCAAATTGATGAAAGTAAGAGATATTGGGTTTTCTTCCTTTAAAGAGTTCATATGCTGTTTTCTCCAAAATAGGTCTAATATAGATCCTGTTTTGAACATAGCATGCTGTATTCACTGCTTCTGCCCAAAAATGTTTTGGTAAATTGTTTTCATGAATCATGGTTCTGGCCATTTCTTGTAAAGTTCTATTCTTTCTCTCTACAACTCCATTTTGTTGTGGTGTTCTAGGAGAAGAGAATTCATGGAAAATTCCATGTTTTTCACAAAAAGCTTCAAATGGCTCATTTTCAAATTCTCCACCATGATCACTTCTGACTTTCAAAATTTTTGATTCTTTTTCAGATTGAATTTGAGTGCAGAAGCTACTGAATACATCACACGCAACATCTTTACTCTTTATGAATTTCACCCAAGTCCATCTGCTGCAATCATCAACAATGACTAATCCATATCTACTTCCATATAAGGATGCAGTACTTACTGGTCCAAATAAATCAATATGGAGTAATTCTAAAGGTCTTGAGGTTGAAACAATATCTTTTGTTTTAAAAGATGATTTCACAATTTTCCCTCTCTGACATGCACCACAGAGTGCATCTGAATGATAGTCAATGTCTGGTAGCCCTTTCACCAGTTGTAACTTACTAAGCTTAGAGATTAACCTCCAGTTAGCATGTCCCAACCTTCTGTGCCACATCCATTTCTTATCATTCACTGATAGTAGGCAAATCACCTTCTGATCAGCCAGTTCAGAAAAATTGATTTTATAGACATTGTCAACTCTCTTTCCTTTGAACACAATGGATTTGTCTTCCTTGTTGATTACTGTACAGTTGGGTTTTTCAAAAAGCACATCATAACCATTATCACAAAATTGACTAATGCTCAAAAGGTTATGTTCAAGACCATCTACCAACCATACATTATTAATCGAGGTAGAGGAGTTACCAATAGTTCCTGTACCTATGATCTTGCCTGACTGGTTGCCTCCAAATTTCACATTTCCTCCCTCTTTCATTGTTAGGCTGAGGAACATGGACTTGTCTCCTGTCATGTGTCTTGAGCAACCACTGTCTAGGTACCATGATCTTTGCTTTGGCACTGCTCTTAGACATACCTGCATCATTGACATTTTTAGATTTAGGTACCCATTGTTCTATGGGTCCTGGAAGGTTAGTACATAAGGCTTTACTCTTCACTTCTTGTACCTTGTGCTGTGAGTTGGATTGCTTCTGATTAACCATCACCTTAGGTTTTGGTACTTCAGAAGCAGTAACTGTCTTCTTCTGAAACTTAGACTTCAGAACCCCAGATTTTGGTTTCACCAGACTCTGAGGAATAGGTTCTGATCTTTTCAGGATCCTAACCTTTGAAGTTTTGGAATCAGATTTGATCATAGCCTTTGACTTAGAGTTCTTTGGCTTTGAAGTAATCTTAGCCTTAGAACTAGAAGCTTCAGGTTCTGATTGAACAACAGTTTCCAACTCAGCCCCTTCTGGTACAAAGAATGTTTTCAGACCTTCCTTGATGCATTCACAACAAGACTTTAGATTGGTTTTCTCCAGTTTCACTTCTGGAAAGCCAATTCCTCTGCCATTGTTCTTGTAAATGCTATAAATCATAGAAGCCACTCTGCTTCTGTCAATGCCAGATATAATAAAATCTTCAAGAGCAATTTCATGGTTACTTAAAGGTTTTTCATTACACTTTTCTTGTAGCTTCTGACATAAGAACCTGAGCTGATCTTCATATGTTTTACACATGAAGTCAAAGCCCCTAAGTCCTTGTTCAGAAGCTTTCAGATCCAATAAAGTTGATTTTTGCTGTTGTACCAAATCAGCATATTTTTCTTTTAAATCCTTCAACTCATTGGTTCTTACTTCAAAATGTGTAAGAAGTTCTTTAAGTGACTCAACAAGTTCATCTCTGGGAATTTTGGAATATACCTCATTTTCATCTTCTGAGTCTGAATCTGACCCAGCTTCTGAAGTTGCTGTTGCTACCAACCCAACAGCTACCTTTGCATCTTCATCAGCTTCCTCTTTATCAGATCCAGATTCACTACCCAAATCATCCCAGGTTGCCATTAAACTCTGCTTAATCTGCTTCTTGAATTTGCTTGGTTTGAATGTAGACATCTTTGACTTGTCCTTTGACTTTTCTCTTTGAAGATCAGGGCATTCAGCAATGAAGTGACCTGGCTTCTTACAGTTGAAGCATCCCTTCTGATCTTCTTTCCTTGAGCTTCTGGAGTTACCCATTCTGGAGAGAAACTTTCTGTTCTTCTTGGCCAGATATTGAAGTCTGTTTGAGAGCATGGCCATTTCTGCAGCATCTGGTTCAGAATCTGAACTTGACTGTTCTTCCTCTTCAGATTCAACCACTTTGAGAGCTTTTGATGACTTGCCTTTGGATGGAAGAGCTATTGATTTACTCTTCTTAGTAGACTCATGTTCATTAAGACTTAACTCATGAACTTTGAGAGAACTAACAAGATCTTCGACACTTAAAGTGTTTAAATCTTTAGCTTCCTCAATGGCAGTCACCTTCGGTCTCCATCTGGCAGGTAAGCTTCTGAGAATCTTGCTTACATGATCAGAAGCAACATAGCTCTTCTTTAGAATCTGTAGACCAGAAACTAAGGTTTGAAACCTTGAGTACATCTCCTCAATAGTTTCATCATCCTTCATTTTGAATAACTCATACTGATGTACAAGCAGGAGAGCCTTTGCTTCTTTGACCTTCTTGCTCCCTTCATAATTTGAACAGAGAGAAGCAAACATAGCTTTAGCAGTGGATTTGTCACTCATCTTCATGTATTCTGCTTTGGGTATGGCAGTGACAAGAGCTCCTCTGATAATATGATGCTTCTTGTAAAGTTTCCTCAGTTCTGGAGTATGTTTCTTTCTATCCACAGCAGCTCCTTCTTCATCAAGGACTAAACCACCAACGCCGTCTTCCAGAATATCCCACAATTCTTCATCTAGGCTCATGATGTAACTGTAAAAATTGGTCTTCCACCAAGAGAACTCTTCAGCATCTCCATTGAACTTTGGAACTTTTCCAACACTGGTTTTCTTACTATCACTATAATCATGTGAGACATTTTTATAGCTAGTATCACCATCAGGAGGAGGAGTAGTCATGTTTTTCTCAGATCTTTGACTGTTGCACGGTTAAGTGATACACAACAGACCAAGGCTCTAGATACCAATTGAAGGTGAGAAAAACACAAGAAGGGGGGTTGAATTGTGTTTTGAAAAATTCTTCGTTTCTCTAAACAACTGAATACACTGATCAGAAGCTAAGTGAGACAGCTTCTGAAGTGATGATCAGAATCTAAATGCAGCGGAATAAAACAGAGAGAGAGAAGAAGAACGACACAAAGCAATTATACTGGTTCCTTCCACAATCCGGAAGTAGTCCAGTCCCCCTTGCACTTCCAAGGAGATTTCACTATGAGTAATATCTGATTACAAATGCTCAAGCACACAAGCAAGAGACTTCCAATGCTCAAGCACACAAGCAAGAGACTTCCTTTGCTCAAGAACACAATCAAGAGACTTCCTGCTCAAGCACAACTGCAAGAGACTTCCTAACTAAACAAAATTACACAGAAAATTGTTTAAGGTTGAACACTTGATATACAATCAGAGGTGCTCACAATACAAATCAGATACAGACTCAATGGACTTAAGAATTTCTAAGATATGACTTTGAGACACAGAAATTCTAAGTGAATGCAGAACAATTTCAGCAGAGGTTTGGTACTTGTGAAAATCTTGTGAGTCTTTCGTTCAGCGTTCTTGCATTACCAATTCTCTAGGTCTTCACTCCTTTATATAGAGGTGTGAAAGAGACGTTGTGAAATTGCCAGCACACCAAAGAGTCGTTGTTGAAGCTTGATCTTTCACCAATGATCTTTTGCCTGATTTGGTTGTTGTCCTATGAAGAACAAATTTGAAATCCATTCCTTATCCAAAGGAACATCTATGCAGGCGAGACCGTATTCTGGAGCTGTTTTCTTGTCTTGAAGTGCAGACACAAAACAGAGTAGTGGAGAACGTGGTTGTACAATTCGTACAAAGTACAATGTCAACGCTTTCGTCCAAATTGCAAACACACACCTTCAAACACCTTTGAAATGACCGTTGCAAGCTCCACTAATCCTTTGTTTGTGTTTTCGAATCCAATAGACAGCTTTTGCATTGATGATTCTTCAATTCTTGATTCTTTGCAAATCCAGTTGATATTCAGCTTCTGGTGAAATGGCTTCTGATGAGGCAGCTTCTGATGATGCAGCTTCTGATGATGCAGCTTCTGATGAGATGACTTCTGCAGCTTCTGATGATGCAGCTTCTGATGATGTGACTTCTGGACCTCTTGTCTTCAGGAGCACTATTCTTCAGGAGCAGCTTACTTCAGGAGCGCTATTTCTTCAGGAGCAGCTTGACTTCAGGAGCGCTTTTTCTTCAGGAGCAAGTTGCCTTCAGGAGCGTCCAAGCTTCAAATTTTTGTTGTTTCCATAGCTCTTTATTTGCTCATTCAGAACCAATGATGATGTAACTTTATAATTATGGTCCTGTACACTTGAACAAATATTAGCTAATCCAATTTACAATTTTTAATACCTTGTTATCATCAAAACTCTTTAAGGTTTATTGTTAAACACATTTTGTTCCAACACTATGTATTCTCTTAACCTCACCGGGCTTACACAACTGATATTATTAGCTTCAGGAAGCTTACACTATCACTCAAGATTTTACAGTCAAGAGGATATACAATCAAAACAAGATTTGATATTTGGATCTAGTTACAACTTTCAAGCTACTAAGAGAATGAGAGTTTGTACTTTGTAATACGCTTAAAATGATGATCCGAAAAATATAATTTGGTACTGTAAGAGTATTTTTGATATTGAGATTGCTTGATGAATTTGATTGTTTGTAGGATTGAGATTGTATTTCAAATTCATACTTTCTTTGTTGAGAGAAAGCTTCTATTTATAGCTAGCCTTCATCCTTCAATATCTGCAGCTGTTCATTCTTGTGTAGAGACCCTTGCTATTGATAGGAATTGCAAAACTGCCATTGTCCCATACTTTTGTACGCTGAGCTTGAGCTTGTCAGCCTCGACCTCAACATTTAACACTAAGAGCTTGAGCTTGTCTTTGTACCAGGAGCGTGTGTGAACAGTGAAAAGTACATGAACAGTAAAAAGTTCTTTTCTTTTTACAGCTGTTTCATGCTTGTTCTCCAAGATGTATTGATGTTCATGTCCTTGCATTTCTTAGTCTCTAAGACATCATTATTTAATTATTTTGGCATACTTGGTCACCAAGTCTTGTTCTTTTAAGATATTTTGCTTGCTTGCTCATCAAGATTCAACTTTAGGGCTGTCATCATCTTTAGCTTTACCAAATGATTAGCACATGATTGAAAGATAATTTTCCCTAGCATTTGCGCATTGCTTTCCTTTGTGATTTGTTTTATTAACCTTTCTTGGTTAATAATGAATTACCATCTTTAATGTTTATGAGAGCTAGAGCTTGTTCACAATGTTCATTTGAGCTTGAACATAATCATATGGTTTTAACAATGTGTGAGAGTTGGACTTTCCTATCCTTAATAAAATTCACTCAAGAGCACACATTAAATAACCAAATAAAATTATAATCTTAATTTTAATACAAGAGTTTGTTTATCATTTAAAAACATTTTCAAAGGGATTTTTGCTTCAACAATATGTTAATTCATTATAAAAACGGTGAAATTAGATTAGAAAGTAGATTTACATAAAATTAGGGTCCGAGGCTTGGTTTGATTAGGATTAGGATTAGAGTCTAGTCACTCATGTTCATCGTAGACATAGAAGAGAAGAAGGAGAAGAATATGAAATAAAAAGAAGAACTTTTATTAAGAGAAAACAATTGTCACTATTTAATTCCAAGAACAAAAGATGCTTTTACAAACTAGATGGATGTTATATTTATAGTCTAACATTGACTAGAGCGCCAAGAATTAAATCACTAAAGTGTTGCACAAGAAACCATGGGCTCTAGGTCAGAAATACTAAAATAGGTTCAAAAGCATGTCGAAGATCATAAATAGGGGCGCGCCATCTTTATATTTTGGTGAAGGATTTTCAAATTCTTTGCACAAGATATTTTTGTATAAGATCTTCATATTTTTTGCAAGAATAAGGTCCAATTCTCCTTTCTTTTGCTCCAAGACGCAATCTTTGAAATATGTGTTCCTGAAATAAAATAACTTGCAATTGAAGTAAAATAGCTCTAAAAAGGAAATAAAAACATATTAAATCTAAATAAAATAAACTTAAATATTATATTAAAATAACTAATTATTGACTCATCACTAGGTTTAGAGTATGTACTACATCGTCTAAAGAAAAGAGTAATGACGAAAGGAATTCAAAACTGAAACTTCCTAAGGTTACACTCGGGTTGTTAGGGCCTACTTTTATCATACGGTTCAATTCTCAAGGTTACACTCGTAATTAACCAATTGAGAAAGCATTAAAGAACATGAATAATCTAATTTAAATCGAGCACAATCAAAGCATACACTGAAAGAAAAATTGTATTATTAAATTTCAACAAATAAGAAGGGGTTCATCTTGGAACCCTAGCTAAGTGGTTTAGTTGCTCATAGCAACAAACATCATAATGAAACAATAGAAAAAAATACCCTATAGAGAACAAGAGAAGGATGAATCCTGCATTGACGCTCTGATGCTTGACCCTTGTTTTGACTGTCAATGTTTCTGATTGAATAATAATGTGTGCAAGATTCTCTATTTATAACATATGGTTACTTAGGGTTTAAGAGAAAAAACTAGGCTTTTTGCACCGATCCAACTTGGAAAACAAGCAAAATCAACTTTCTGCTCGCATATGGGCTTCTAGACGCCTAGGGCACACGTAGGGGTGCGTGAGGCAGCAAGGAATGTTATCCTAGTCGCAGGGGTGCATGGTACAGGAGCGTGGGCGCCTAAGGCAGCTCCTCAGGTGCGATTTCTTGTGTTTTTGTCCCGTTTTGGATCATTCTTCCGTCTAAAAACTCCTAGGAACTTGAAATGAATTTCCTTCACTTTGTATTGTCTTCAACAACCTTCTAAGAACTATTGGTCTTCAATTAGACGTTTTATGGCATGTTTAATGTTTTTTTTTCCTTCTTTCAGGTTTGGTTTATTTTATGTTTAATTTCCTTTGACCGTAATTAAAGTATAGGATTGTGTTGTGGCTATAAATATTATTTCATTCACCACTATTTCCATTTCAATTCCCATATTCTTTCCTCTTTTTCTCTTTTATTTCTTACTTTTTGTTTGCTTGAGAGGGTTATGATTTCATGGTCACTATTGATCATTCATACCATTTGCAACACCATTGTGCGGTTTTGTGGGGATGGTACAATGTTCAATAGAGATCTTTGATGATCTATTTATGATTTTTTACAAGATACAAATTATATAATCCGAAACATCATAAATACACTTAAGAATATATAATATGAAAATAGGCATTTTGAACAATTTGAAGGGAGCTCGAGAAATGAATAGGGTGGAAAAAGAAATAATGAATGGATTTTGATCCAAACATTAATGGGTTATACAGTTTGATGAATCATCTAATCTCATATTTTAATATTACCATCATATTTATAAAAATAATAAGTTTTTGGTCTTATAAATATACATAATTTTCTGTCGTGTTTAAAGAAATATAAACCTTTTAAATGCTTCTGCTTCCTTTGAATGTCATTACAGTCTAGGAACATTTTATGGCTATAAGTAGTCTTGCATTCTTCAAAAGTTTGATTCATTCTTCACTTTTTATTCATTCTACAATTTTCTATCCTAAATTTCATTTTGGGAGTGAAATATGATATCATGGTTAGTGTTGACCACTCATACTATCTCTAAAATTGATTTGCAGTTTACATATATAGTACGGTGGTCATCAAAGACTTTTGTATTAATTTGATTACAATGTATAGGTTTTAGTCGTTTTCAATTGGATAATTCGAAAATCCCCAAAAATATATATATTTTATATTATACAATTCAAAGAGAGGTATATTTGAAAATGAAAGTGAGTACGATGAAAAAATGAATCTTTTTTTTTTTAAGGAAAAAAAAATGAATCTTTTTTTTTTTTTTTTGTTCTTTTACCGTCAATCCCATAATGAAAAACATGCTTGATAGACCGATCCAAGTAATCAGGTTTAATTTAACAATTCTAGCCGTGATGAGACATTCCACCATGAATGCTAAGAGGCGGAGGGGTATGGGAGGCACCTCGGTGTGTGGTCTTCCTAATGTTTTTTAGATTTTTTATGGTACTATAATATTTAGCATATATTTTTTTCTATTATAATTAACTACTTTTATATTTTCTTTTGATTTATTTTGTATTTTTATTGACTAATTGAACCGTCATAAATGTTTAAAAGCCCTCTAGAAAGGCTTAAAGCCCTCTAGAAAGGTTTTGACGTCCTCCTGAAGGGCTCCTGAGACTTAGGCGCGCCCTTCCTAGGGCGCCGCCTTTCTTAGCTTCTAAAAACCTCTTGAAACCGCCTAAAAGACCAAAAGTCCAGCTTTCTTGGGGCTGAAGTCACGTTAAAACAAGCTCACAAGGAGGCTATGAATACCACCCTTAGGAGCCCTCTCAAAGCATCTCATAAACAGTCTAAACCTTATATTCTACTATTTTACTTTTGCAAGTACAATTGGCGCCGTCTGTGAGAACCTCCGTAAAACTAACCTGCGCCACACTCAAAAACCTAAAAAGCTCCCAACGATCTCGAAAAGACGGTGGCCGGTGAGTATTAGTCACCTTGCCTCAAGATCCACAAACATATCCTTAAAATCAACAATCCCGACAATCAAATCAGGTTTTATCTCTCTTAAATTATAGTGGGATCCTTATATGGGTCGTGAAGACCGATCGAGATTGTTCTACCTCGTTTTCTTTTATTTTTGGTTAATTTTTCTGCTTTTAATTCATAGCTTGCAAATTCGTTTGAAAGCTGCGTGACCAGTAATTGAATATTCATCAACCTTTTTATATGCATATATATATTGTATGTTGGATACACGTAGCACATTAAGTTATTAGCATCATACAGCCGTCATATTTTATTTGTTGGAGGAAATCACAAACTTATTCACCATGCATTTGCTCTTAAATATTATGGAATTATAAATATAATAATATATGTTAACAATTATAATAGGAAACGGCAATAGCAGCTAGTTATTATGTGGTTAATAAGATCTCTCAAAGTTTTAAAACTCATGTGTATTTTATTCAAATTGAAGAAAGTTTTACACTTTTGATTTGAAGAAAATTTTATGCTCAATATAGTTTGAGACAATATATTTCCACTTCTTGATTTGAAAAAAAAAATATGTTCAAAATATTTTGAGACAATATATTTACAATTCTTTATTTGATGTTAATTTATTGCTCAATATATTTAGAGAAAATAAATTTACACTTTTTGATTTGAAGAAAATTTATTGTCGAATATATTTTGAGAAAATATATTGTTTGATTTGAAGAAAATAAACATAGAATGATTACTAAAACACAAGAGGTAGGACAAAGTTAATAAAAGAAAGACTACTCTTGGTACCCCCGTGGCAGAAGTAAAGTGTAGCATTGTTATAGGTCACATATGAGGGATTATGGCAAGGAAAGTTTTGGTATTTAAGATGTGCAAGTGACCCACCTCTCTTTCCTGGGAACCCTTTCATGTACCATTTACTTTGTGAACTGAACTAACTGCTTAGTAAAAAACACAAATAACAGATTAAATAACACAAGATCCACGAAGAAGAATAAAATTGCGCAGAAGACTTTTTTAGTTCCAACTTCATAAGAAGTTAAAACATGGAGAATAATGGAGTGAGCGA